>NC_092125.1:223531888-223862729 GCF_043159975.1 Macaca nemestrina | reverse complement strand
TTTTAAAAACTTTGAGCTCTTGTAAGTAAAAGCCCGCTATAAATAAGCAGGGTTGGCCAGGTGCGGTGGCTCAAGCCTGTAATCCCAGCACTTTGGGAGGCCGAGACAGGCGGATCACGAGGTCAGGAGATCGAGACCATCCTGGCTAACACGGTGAAACCTACTAAAAAATACAAAAAACTAGCCGGGCGAGGTGGCGGGCGCCTGTAGTCCCAGCTACTCGGGAGGCTGAGGCAGGAGAATGGCGTGAACCCGGGAGGTGGAGCTTGCAGTGAACCGAGCAGTGAGCCGAGATCCGGCCACTGCACTCCAGCCTGGGCGACAGAGCGAGACTCCATCTCAAAAAATAAAATAAAATAAAATAAAAAATAAGCAGGGTTAATTTTTAGTTACAAACACAGTCAATTGTTTATATAAATATTATAGATCTAAATGCTTAGGCTGGGTGCAGTGGCTCACGCCTGTAATCCCAGCACTTTGGGAGGCTGAGGCAGGCGGATCACTTGAGGTAAGGAATTCGAGACCAGCCTGGCCAACATGGTGAAACCCCATCATTACTAAAAATACAAAAATTAGCTGGGCGTGGTTGTACTGCCTGTAATCCCAGCTACTCGGGAGGCTGAGGCAGGAGAATCGCTTGAACCTGGGAGTCAGAGGTTGCGATGAGTCGAGATCGCGCCACTGCACTGCAGCCTGGGCAACAGAGGAAGACTCCATCTCAAAAATAATAATAATAATAATAATTAATTAAATTAAAAATAAATAAATGCTTAGCTTCTTCCTTAGAGTTGCCTTGTCTTACAGGGCTGTGCTTTACTGTCTTTGCATACAATCTAGGGAGGCCTTCAGTGATGAAAAACTTTTTTCTTTTTATTTGAGAGTCTCACTCTGTTGCCCAGGCTGGTCTCAAACTCCTGGGCTCAAGTGATTCTTCCTCCTCAGCCTCCCAAAGTGCTGGGATTACAGGTGTGAGTCATAGTGCCCTGCAGGGTTTTTTTTGTTGTTATTGTTTTGAGACAGGGTCTCTGTTGCCCAGGCTGGAGTGCAGTGGTGCAATCACGGCTCACTGCAGCCTTGACCTGCTGGCCTCAAGCGATTCTCCCACCACGCCGGCTAATTTTTAAATTTTTTGTAGAGACAGGTTCTCCCTATGTTGCCCAGGCTGGTCTCAAACACCTGGGATCAGGCAATCTCCCTGCCTTGGCCTCCAAAAGTGTTAGGATTACAGACGTGAGCCACCGCGCCTGACACATTTTTCTTCACCACGGGCTAGAAGTGCAACGGCGCCATCATGGCTCATTACAGCCTGGACCTCCCAGGATCAGACAATTCTCGCGCCTCAGCCTCCTGAGTAAATGGGACTACAGGTGCACTTCACTATGCCTGGCTAATTTTTTTTTTTTTTTTTTTGAGACGAAGTCTCACTCTGTTGCCAGGCTGGGGTGCAGTTGGCGCAATCTGAACTCACTGCAACCTCCGCCTCTGGGTTCAAGTGATTCTCCTGCCTCAGCCTCTCAAGTAGCTGGGACTACAGGTGCGCACCACCACGCCCAGTTAATTTTTTGTATTTTTTAGAGACAGGGTTTCACCACGTTGACCAGGATGGTCTCGATCTCTTGACCTCATGATCTGCCTGCCTCAGCCTCCCAAAGTGCTGGGATTACAGGTATGAACCACCATGCCTGGCCATGCTTGGCTAATTTTTTTTTTTTTTTTTTTCTTGAGACGGAGTCTCACGCTGTTGCCCAGGCTGGAGTGCAGTGGCGCGATCTCGGCTCACTGCAAGCTCCGCCTCCCGGGTTCCCGCCGTTCTCCTGCCTCAGCCTCCTGAGTAGCTGGGACTACAGGCGCCCGCCACCGCGCCCGGCTAATTTTTTGTATTTTTAGTAGAGACGGGGTTTCACCGTGGTCTCGATCTCCTGACCTTGTGATCCGCCCGCCTCGGCCTCCCAAAGTGCTGGGATTACAGACTTGAGCCACCGCGGCTAATTTTTAAAATTATTTTCATAGATACGGGGGTCTCCCTATGTTGCCCAGGCTGGTCTCGAACTCCTGGACTCCAAGTGATTTGCCTGACTCAGCCTCCAAAGTGCTGGGATTACAGGTGTGAATGACTGTGCCCAGCACCAGTTGATTTCTTTAGGATGATTGAGAAATCCTATGGCAGCCAAAGGAGCCTCATCTGCAGGTGTCTCCATGCTTATTGCTTTGTGTCCTATAAATTTAGGGTGCAAACAATATTTCACCTAGAGCATTGCAGGCTGGTCTGATGTTATGATCGTTTATCTCAAATTTTTGTGGCCGGGTGCAGTGGCTCACGCCTGTCATCCCAGCACTTTGGGAGGCCGAGGGAGGTGGATCACCTGAGGTCAGGAGTTCGAGACCAGCCTGGCCAACATGGTGAAACCTCATCTCTGCCGAAAATACAAAAATGAGCTGGGTGAGGTAGCACATGCCTGTAATCCCAGCTACTTGGAGGCTGAGGTAGGAGAATCGCTTGAACCTGAAAGGCGATGGTTGCAGTGAGCGGAGATTGTGCCATTACACTCCAGCCTGGGAAACAAGAGTGAAACTCTGTCTCAAAGAAAGAAAGAAAGAAAGTGTGCATATCATTTAAATGGCAAAAAAGGGGATGGAGGGAGATGAGATGAACCAAATTGATGGATTAGGAGCCATGCACTGATGAAAACAGGAGACTTCTAGTAAAAACTGGACGATTTTAATGTGTGCGCAGAGTTGGAACTGAGGGTCCATTCCTGCAGAGAAAAATGTAGGCTCATTATAAACCAGGATAAAATTCAAACCCCAAATCCCAACTTTCCTATTAATTGATTTGCTTGGGAACTCAGACAGTCAGGAAGATAGCAAGTGAGGGGAATAAAAATCAAGTTTCTTAGTTCTCACCAATTTTCCTTTTGACAAAATCAAGGACAGAGTCCCAGTTGAAGGGGAAAAAAGGAAACAAATCTTTAAAAAAAGATAAGCAATTTCTGTTTCTCTTTGCCAGGAGTGGACTAAGAGCCTGAAATTACTGCCAAGTAACCTCTTTAGCCATAAATATCTCATCTTTTTTCTTTTTACAAACTGTATCCTTTTGTTCAAGTGCACTCATTCTTGGCCATTCTTGGCGGGGATGCAGGTATGACCTAATTTTGATGTAAAGTGTGCGGGAGAATTAACTTTTAAAGTAACACATCTGAAGCTGGGATGTTTGTAGCAGAGAGGATGAATGTGGTTGAATCAGCCACTTAGAATGTTACCTTGCTATGGATAGAATTTCAGCTTTTTTATCCTCCTTCTTTTATTTGTTTATTTATTATTTATTTATTTATTTATTTTTGAGACGGAGTCTCGCTCTGTCGCCCAGGCTGGAGTGCAGTGGCCCGATCTCAGCTCACTGCAAGCTCCGCCTTCCGGGTTCACACCATTCTCCTGCCTCAGCCTCCCGAGTAGCTGGGACTACAGGCGCCCGCCACTGCGCCTGGCTAATTTTTTGTATTTTTAGTAGAGACAGGGTTTCACTGTGTTAGCCAGGATGGACTCGACCTCCTGACCTTGTGATCTGCCTGCCTCGCCCTCCCAAAGTGTTGGGATTACAGGCGTGAGCCACTGCACCTGGCCCCTCCTTCTTTCTTTATTTGTGTTACTTAATACTTAGTCAATCTCTGTTTGTTTCACGTATTCTTTTTCTGTTTCTTTTTTTTTTTTTTTGAGATGGAGTTATGCTCTTGTCACCCCGGCTGGAGTGCACTGACTTGATCTCGGCTCACTCCAACCTCCACCTCAAGGGTTCAAGTGATTCTCCTGCCTCAGACTCCTAAATAGCTGGGATTACAGGCATCCGCCACCACACCCAGCTAATTTTGTATTTGTAGTAGAGATGGGGTTGCACCATGTTGGCCAGGCTGGTCTCGAACTCCTGACCTCAAGTGATCCGCCCACCTCAGCCTCCCGAAGTGCTGGGATTACAAGTGTGAGCCACTGCACCTGGCCTCTTTTTTTTTTGAAACAGAGTCTCGCTCTGTTGCCAGGCTGGAGTGCAGTGGCCCAATCTCCGCTCACTGCAACCTCCAACTCCTGGGTTCAAGCAATTCCCCTGCTTCAGCCTCCCGAGTAGCTGGGATTACAGGTGGGTACCACCACGCCCCGCTAATTTTTTTTTGTATTTTAGTAGATACAGGGTTTCACCATGTTGGTCAGGCTGGTCTCGTACTCCTGACGTCGTGTGCTGGGATTATAGGCGTGAGCCACCGTGCCCGGCCCTCTTTTTTTTTTTTTTTTTTTTGAGACAGAGTTTTCCCTCTTGTTTCCCAGGTTGGAGCGCAGTGGCGCTATCTTGACTCACTGCAACCTCTGCGTCCTGGGTTCAGGTGATTCTCCTGCCTCAGCCTCCCCAGTACCTGGGATTACAGGCAAGCGCCACCACACCCAGCTGATTTCGTTGGTATTTTTAGTGAAGAAGGGGTTTCTCCATGTTGTCAGGCTGGTCTCAAATTCCTGACCTCAGGTGATCCACCCACTTCGGCCTCACAAAGTGTTGGGATTACAGGCGTGAGCCACTGTGTCTGGCTGTTTCATGTGTTCTAAGGGGAAATCCAGTGTTGTGCTTTAGAGCATGAGGTTTGGAGCCAGGGGTTCCTGGATTTGAATCCTGTCTCCACCACTGTTGACTGTGACCATAAATAAATTACTAACCTCTGTGTTAGTTTCCTGTGGCTGCTGTAACAAATTACCAGAAATTGGGTGATTTGAAACAATAGGATTTTATTCTCTCATAGTTCTTGAGGCCAGATGTCCAAAATCAGTATTTTGGGTTAAAGTCGAGGTGCTGGCAGGGCCATGCCCCTGGAGGCTCTAGGGGAGAATGTGTTTCTCACCCCTCCAGTTTCTGGTGGCTGCCAGAGTTACCTGACTTGTGATCTCATCTCTCCGATCTCTCCCTCCATGTTCACACCACCATGTGTAGTAAAATCGCCCTCGGCCTCCTTTTTTTTTTTTCCTGAGACAGAGTCTCTCTCTATTGCCCAGGCTGGACTGCAGTGGCACGATTTCGGCTCACCGCAACCTCCGCCTCCAAGGTTCAAGTGATTCTCTTGCTTCAGCCTCCCGAGTAGCTGGGATTACAGGCATGCACCACCACACCTGACTAATTTTTGTATTTTTAGTAGAGACAGGGTTTCACCATGTTGGTCAGGCTGGTCTCAAACTCCTGACCTCAGGTGATACCCCCAAAGTGCTGGGATTACAGGCGTGAGCCACCTCGCCTAGCCCTTTTTCCTTTTTCTTTTTCTTTTTTTTTTTTTTTTTTTTGAGACAAAGTCTGGCTCTGTCGCCCAGGCTGGAGTGCAGTGGCACGATTTCGGCTCACTACAACCTCTGCCTCCCGGGTTCACACCATTCTCCTGCCTCAGCCTCCCGAGTAACTGGGACTACAGGCGCCCGCCACCACGCCCGGCTAAGTTTTTGTATTTTTAGTAGAAACGAGGTTTCACTGTGTTCGCCAGGATGGTCTTGATCTCCTGACCTTGTGATCCGCCCGCCTCGGCCTCCCAAAGTGCTGGGATTACAGGTGTGAGCCACCGCGCCCGGCCTCTTTTTCCTTTTTCTTTCTTTCTTTCTTTTTTTTTTTTTTTTAAGACAAGGTCTCACTTTATTGTCCAGGCTGGAGTGCAGTGCCATGATCATGATCCTAGCTCACTGTCACCTTGAATTTCTGGGCTCAAGCGATCCTTCTGCCTCAGCCTCCCAAATAGCAGGGACTACATGAGTGCACCACCATGCCTGGTTAATTTTTGAAAATTTTTTGTAGAGACAAGGTCTTGCCATCTTGCCCAGGCTGGTCTTAAACTCCTGGGCTCAAGTGATCCTCCCACCTCAGCCTCCTGAGTAGCTGGGATTGCAGGGGTGAACCCCCACATGCAGCCTTTTTCAGTAGAGATGAGGTCTCACTATGTTGCCCAGGCTAGTCTCAAACTCCTGGGGTCAAGCAATCCTCCTGCCTTGGCCTCCCAAAATGTGGGTTTTAGACATGAGCCACCATGCCTGGCCTCCAGTGCCTGCCTCCCCCTTATAAGGTTACATGTGATTGCATTTAGGGCTCGTTTTGATAATCGCAGTTAATCTCGCCATGTCAAAACTTTAATTTACTCACATCTACAAAGATCCTAATTTATATACAGTAATATATACGTTCCAGGGAGCAGGACCTGGTATCTTTGGTAGGTTGTAGGGAAGGACATTTTTTAGTCTCCATAATCCTGTTTTTATTGTTGCTGTTGTTGTTTGTAGAGATGGGGTTTTGCCATGTTGCCCAGGCTGGTCTTGAACTCCCGGGCTCAAGCAATCTGCCTCCTCAGCCTCCCCATGTGCTCAGATTATAGGCATGAGCCACTGTGCCCAGCCATGGCTCCATAACCTTTATTGAGTTCCCTTTTATGCGAATTTGCAGCAATAAGAGGATCTATTTTGTAGGGCTGCTGTAAAGATTATAAAAGATCATTAAGGCCAGGCGCGGTGGCTCATGCCTATAATCCCAGCACTTTGGCAGGCCAGGGCGGGCAGATCACAAGTTTGGGAGATCGAGACCATCCTGGGTAACACGGTGAAACCCCGTCTCTACTAAAAATACAAAAAATTAGCCGGGCGTGGTGGTGCATGCCTGTAGTCCCAGCTACTTGGGAGGCTGAGGCAGGAGAATTGCTTGAACCCAGGAGGCAGAGGTTGCAGTGAGCCGAGATCACGCCAGTGCACTCCAACCTGGGCGACAGAGCAAGCCGCCATCTCCAAAAAAAAAAAAAAAAAAGATAATTAATGTGAAGTGCTTAATACAGTTCTTGGTATATAGTCAATGCTCAATAAATACCAGCCATTGTCATTACTGTCATCACCATCAACTTAAATCCTTCCTCTCTATGGATAGGGAGAAAAAAAAATACAGTCGGTAAGAGTGCTAAGATATTAGAGTCTGAATATACTTTAGAATTCAATTCATCTACTCAATTGCCTTATTTTATAGATCAAAGACTGAAGTCCAGGGATATTGACCTGCCCATGACTCCACAGCTAGGAGGTAGCAGGTTCATTTCCTTATAACATTTTAGATACTGTGATTCTGTAATCCGTAGATAGGAAAGCTGTTCACAGGAGTGATAAGGGATGAGAGAGAGACAGAGAGACACACAGAGAGACACACACAGAGAGGGTTTACTGAGTTCCGGTCTCCTGACTTGAAGGAGACCATGGCTCTCTAGTTATGAACATGAGAAGGCATTGCGTTTTACAGTCACACCCTCCTTTAATTCTCACAACGTGAGGGTGAGGTGGGTATTATCTTCATTCCCATTTTAGAGACCAGGAAACAGGATGATGGAAGCGATGCAATTGCTCCACAGCACACAGCAAGTGACAGAATTAGAATCCAAACAGTCCAGCTGGAACGACCAGGTGCTCTCAAGCCCTCTCTAATGCCCTCTTTCTAGTAGATGCTTTCTGTCAGCATGAATTATATACTCATCTCTAAGCAAGAGAAATATAAAGTTCAGACCAGCCTGACCAACATGGTGAAACCCCGTCTCTACTAAAAATACAAAAATTAGCCAGGTGTGGTGGCACGTGCCTGTAATCCCAGCTACCCAGGAGGCTGAGGCAGGAGAATCGCTGGAACCCAAGGGGCAGAGGCTGCAGTGAGCCGAGATTGCGTCACTGCATTCCAGCCTGGGCGACAGAGCAAGACTCCGTCTCAAAATATATATATATATATATACAGTTGAGTTCCTATGAGGCACTGGGAGCTGGAGCCCAAATAGGGTTAGTGATGTCATTGGGATCATCTCCCTGGATGGGAGATTTGGAGAACAGAGGAGTCGATATGGTCACCTGAGACACTATGACTCTGCTGTGTGTTTTCAGCTGTAGGCATCGTGCTCCAAGCTCTCTGTTTTGCCTAGAATGTTCCTATTCTCATGTTCTGGGATTCTTCCTGGCAACTGAACTCGCTCTGATGCTGTAGGGAGCCCATTTCAGGCTTTGTGTCCTGCCCAAGTGTTCCAGGGCCATCTGTCACTGGCACAACAATTTCAGTAAACAACAATTTGGTTTCCTTAATCATGGCTTTAAGACCAAAGTTAATTGATATGAGGTTGTTCTTAATTAGTAAAAATGCCTGTTACAGAAAAATGATGCACGAACTGCAATTCACAAGAAGGAAATCTATGCAGAGTATTCTTACCTGGCCCAAATGACAGCTCCCCAGTCAGGACCAGGGAAAACAGCAAGACATGCTGATTACAGGGCTGACCATGTGTGCAAAGAGCCCACAGCTGATGAAAACAAAATCTCAAATTTATCATTGGAAATTAAGAGAACACACCAAATTAAAATTTCCCAGCCGGGCGCATGAGCTTGTAATCCCAGCACTTTGGGAGGCCAAGGGGGGCAGATCACGAGATCAGGAGATAGAGACCATCCTGGTCAACATGGTGAAAACCTGTCTCTACTAAAAATACAAAAATCAGCTGGCG
Source organism: Macaca nemestrina (assembly GCF_043159975.1). NCBI lineage: Eukaryota > Metazoa > Chordata > Mammalia > Primates > Cercopithecidae > Macaca > Macaca nemestrina. The sequence continues at coordinate 223,854,210 of NC_092125.1, read as the reverse complement.
TAATGGTGCGTGCCTATAATCCCAGCTACTCAGGAGGCTGAGGCAGGCAAATTGCTTGTACCACAGAATCAGAGGTTGCAGTGAGCTGAGTGAGACTCCGTCAAAAACAACAATAACAACAAAAAAAACAAAAAATAATTCCCACTCTTTAAGTCTTTAAAAAAATAAGACTCTTTGGTTCTTGGTTTGTTTTTTTTCTGTCCGGATTGTTTGGTATTTACTATGTGGTCCTTAGGGCCACAGTGATCTCTGCGATTGACTACCCTGAAGTGTGATGAATATACTACTTGGTAAAATGACATTCATTTAAATATAATTGAGCACTGGAGGAAAAGAGAAAAAAATGACACCAGATGATTTTGCTACTGCCTGTAGGGATGCAGACATTTATTTTCTTTCTTTCTCTCTCTTTCTTCCTCCCTCCCTCCCTCCCTTCCTTCCTTTCTATTTCTCTCTCTTTCTCTCTCTCTTTATTCCTCCCTTCCTTCCTTTCTTTTCCTTCCTTTTTTTGACTGAGTCTTGCTCTGTCACCCAAGCTGGAGTGCAGTGGCGCAATCTCTCCTCACTGTAGCCTCCGCCTCCCAGGTTTAAGCAATTCTCCTGCCTCAGCCTCCTGAGTAGCTGGGATTACAGGCATGTGCCAGCACGCTGAGCTAATTTTTTTTTTTTTTGTATTTTTAGTACAGATGGGGTTTTACCATGTTGGCCAAGCTGGTCGACCTCAGGTGATCCTCCTGCCTTGGTATACCAAAGTGCTGGGATTACACATGTGAGCCGCCACGCCTGGCCTAATTTGGTTTTTAAAAATAGCCAAAAGTCGGCCAGGTGCGGTGGCTCATGCCTGTAATCCCAGGACTTTTAGAGGCTGAGGCGGGCAGATCACTTGAGGTAAGGAATTCGAGACCAGACTGACCAACCTGGTGAAACTCCATCTCTACTAAAAATACAAAAATTAGCTGGGTGTGGTGGCGCATGCCTGTAATCCCAGCTACTTGGGAGGCTGAGGCAGGAGAATCGCTTGAACCTGGCAGGCAGAGGTTGCAGTGAGCTGAGATGGCATAACTGCACTCCAGCCTGGGCGACAGAGCGAGACTCTATCTCAAAAAAAAAAAAAAAAAAAGCCAGACCTCCTTTGGATTTACATATCGTCAAATAGCTATGTTTTCTGAAATTTTATGTATGCTTTTAAAATTTTAATCTTTGTTGGAATAAGACTTCTTCCAGCATTGCCCCCACCCCCATTTCCGTTTTGCCCCAATCAACCTGGTTAGCTAAGATTTCTAGCAATGCAGCACGTTAGAATTAGTGGTGAAATATCAATAAAGAGACATACAACGCAGGTTAAGGAACTTTCCAGTGAAGAAGGTGCATGATTTTGTAATCTCTTGGGCTAATTTTCTTTTCCTTCCTTCTGGATTCTAGGCAGTTGAAGCCACCATATAAAAATTGGCCCTAGGCCGGGCGCGGTGTCTCACACCTGTAATCCCAGCACTTTGGGAGGCTGAGGCAGGCGGATCACCTGAGGTCAGGAGTTCGTGACCAGCCTGACCAATATGCTGGAACCCCGTCTCTGCTAAAAATACAAAAATTAGCCAGGTGTGGTGGTGGGCACCTGTAGTCCCAGCTACTCGAGAGGCTGAGACAGAATTGCTTGAACCCAGGAGGTGGAGGTTGCAGTGAGCCAAGATCACACTACTGCATTACAGCCCGGGTGACACAGCGAGACTCCATCAAAAAAAAAATCAGTCCTAGGCCAGGCATGGTGGCTCACACTTGTAATCCCAGCACTTTTAGAGGCCAAAGCAGGTATGTCACTGAGGTTTAGATCAGCCTGACCAACATGGTGAAACCCCATCTCTACTAAAAAAATAAGAAAATTAGTCAGGCATGGTGGCAGGTGCCTGTAGTCCCAGCTACTAGGGAGGCTGAGGCACGAGAATCACTTGAACCCGGCAGGCAGAAGTTGCAGTGAACCGAGATTGTGCCACTGCACTCTAACCTGGGCAACAGAGCCAGACTCAGGCTCAGAGAAAAAAAAAAAAAAATCGGTCCTCAGCAAACTAGAGACTTGCGTGTTTATCTCCTGACTAGGTAGCACACCAGTTCTAAAGAATCTTCCAGTTTTGATTTTCTGATTCTAAATAACCCTGGCATAAGTGGTGCCACTGTACATTAATATTAATGAGTTAAACCAGATTGCATCCTGTTTGTTAAAGGATTCACTGGAAAAAAAACAGAAAATTTGTCGATTTGTCTTGAACTCCTTATTGTCATTATTTAATACAGTGTTTAATAGATACATCCTTACATAAAATAGACATTAATTAATATTTATAAGGACTTTGTATAGGAAAGCATATATGTTCTAGATTTAATGGGGTAGAGAACTGCCTAGGCTCTTAAGTCTAAAAATATAAGCAGTTTCTATTTTTACTCATGCAACATGATCTAGGACTCAAGTACATGTGTTACCTGACCTTGGTTAAAATAACTGGAAAGTAATTCTCTTTATGGTCATGGATGGTCCTGTAGAGGATTTTGCCAGAAATGAAATTGGGCTCTTCCCACATTTCCGTCAGTGCAAGGGTCCGCATGTAGAAGTTTTGAGTGAATATGGACGCCATCCGGAAGGGATTTCCGTAACACATTTACCACATGTGTGGCCGAGACGCGGTGGCCTTTTACAGTGCAGGCTGTGAGACTAGGACATCTGAAAACCAGGTCAGAGAGAGAGGATTACGACTTGCTGTCTCCCACCCGCTCGGCTCCTCGCACATGGCTCAGCCGCTGGGGATCGGTCCCTCGCCCTCTGATGTAGCTGCCGACCCAGTCTGCAGAGGATTACTGGTGGCATCACAGCTGGGATGCCTCTGGACAAATATCTTTTTTTTTTCTTTGAGACGGAATTTCGCTCTTGTCGCCCAGGCTGCGGTACAATGGCTTGATCGCAGCTCACTGCAACCTCTGCCTCCTGGGTTCAAGTGATTCTCTTGCCTCAGCCTCCCGAGAAGCTAAGAGTATAGAAATGTGCCACCATGCCCAGCTAATTTTGTATTTTTAGTAGAGATGGGGGTTTCACCATGTTGGTCAGGCTGGTCTCGAACTCTTGACCTCAGGTGATCCACCTGCCTCAGCCTCTCCAAGTGCTGGGATTACAGGTTTGAGCCACTGAGCCTGGCCTATCATTTTTTAAGTTATGAAGTTATTTACTTTTTTACAGATGGGGTCTTGCTCTGTTGCCTGGGCTGGAGTGCAGTGGCTATTCACAGGTACAGTAAAAGTGCACTGCAGCCTAGAGATCCTGGGCTCAAGACATCCACCCACCTCAGCCTCCCAGGTAACTGGGACTACAGGTGCATCCCACCTTGCCCAGCATAAATTACATACATATTTTTTAAACAGGCAGTAAAGTATGAAAACTAACATGATGGCTAGGCACAGTGGCTCACGCCTCTAATCCCAGCACTTTGGGAGGCCGAGGCGGGCGGATCGCGAGGTCAGGAGTTTGAGACCAGTCTGGCCAACATAGTGAAACCCCATCTCTACTCAAAATACACAAAAAATTAGCTGGGCGTGGTGGTGGGCACCTGTAGTCCCAGCTACTCTGCAGGCTGAGGCAGGAGAATCCCGTGAACCCAGGAGGCGGAGCTTGCAGTGAGCTGAGATCGAGCCACTGCACTCCAGCCTGGGTGACACAGCGAGACTCCGTCTCAAAAAACAAAACAAAACAAAACAAAACTCACATGATACCTACCCACATACACTGTATTAAATAATGGCAATAGGGTGGGCGTGGTGGCTCATGCATATAATCCCAGCACTTTGGGAGGCCAAGGCCGAGGTGGGTGGATCCCTTGAGGTTAGGAGTTCAAGACCAGCCTGGCCAACATGGTGAAACCCTGTCTCTACTAAAATTTTTTTTTGAGACCGAGTTTTGCTCTTGTTTCCTAGGCTGGATTGCAATGGCGTGATCTTAGCTCACTGCAGCATCTGCCTCCTGGGTTCAAGCGATTCTCCTGCCTCAGCTTCCTGAGCAGCTGGGATTACAGGCATGTGCCACCATGCCCAACTAATTTTGTATTTTTAGTAGACACGGAGTTTCTCCATGTTAGTCAGGCTGGTCTTGAACTCCTGACCTCATGTGATCCGCCCGCCTCAGCCTCCCAAAGTGCTGGGATTACAGGCATGACCCACTGTGCCCTGCTGTCTCTACTAAAATTACAAAAATTAGCCGGGTGTGGTGGCACATGCCTGTAATCCCAGCTACATCAGGAGGCTGAGGCACGAAAATTGTTTGAACCCAGCAGGCAGAAGTTGCAATAAGCCAAGATTGCATTACTGCATTCCAGCCTGAGCATCAGAGTGAGACTCTTTCCCAACAAAACAAAACAAAACAAAAAAGACAATAATAATAATGACAGGGGCTGGGCGTGGTGGTTCACGCCTGTAATCTCAGCACTTTGGGAGGTCCAAGGGGTCGGATTACCTCAGGTGAGGAGTTCGAGACCAGCCTGGCCAACACGGTGAAACCCCGTGTCTACTAAAAACACAAAAATTAGCTGGGCATGGTGGTGGGCACCTGTAATCCCAGCTACTTGGGAGGCTGAGACAGGAGAATTGCTCCATTGAACCCAGGAGGCAAAGGTTGCAGTGAGCCGAGATTGAACCATTGCACTCCAGCCTGGGTGAGAAAGGGAGATTCTGTCTCTAAATCAATCAATAGGTCAATCAATCAATCAACAATAGACATTTCCAGATAAGAAAATGGAAGGCAGAAAATCATCAATGGCAGAAATAGCGCCTCCGAACTCCAGCCTGGGCGACAGAACAAGACTCCATCTCAAAAAACAAACAAAAAATAATGATAATGAAATGACAATAAGGAGTTCAAGACAAATCAATAAATTCTCTGGTTTTTGAACTCAACATTTCCATCTTCCTGTTATTTTGTTTTTCAAGAAATAAAATATTACAGATCCAGTTGCGGATTCTCATGTCACGCTCCCTTTTTATGTTTGTTTTGTTTTCTTCTGTTTCTCTCGTGGGTTAATCTCATCCTGAGTTTGATGATTGTCATTGTCATCCATGTTTCCACACTTGACTATACATAAATTTAGTGCTAAACAGTATAGTGCTCATATGCATGCTTCAGACTTTATGTATAAATGCCACTGTCCTGCACCTATTATCCTGCACTTTAAAAATTTATATTTATTTATTTACTTATTTATTTTTTGAGGCAGAGTCTCACTCTGTTGCCCAGGCTGAAGTGCAGTGGTGCAATCTCGGGTCACTGCAAGCTCCGCCTCCCGGGTTTACGCCATTCTCCTGCCTCAGCCTCCTGAGTGGTTGGGACTACAGGTGCCCGCCACCATGCCCGGCTAATTTCTTGTATTTTTAGCAGAGACGGGGTTTCATCGTGTTAGCCAGGATGGTCTCGATCTCCTGACTTCGTGATCTGCCCGCCTCGGCCTCCCAAAGTGCTGGGATTACACGCGTGAGCCACCGAGCCTGGCCTATTTATTTATTTATTTTTTGAGACAGGGTCTTACTCTGTTACCCAGGCTATAGTATCATCATCTCTGCTCACTGTAATCTCCACCTCCCCAGAGTTAAGGTGATCCTCCTGCCTCAGCCTCCTGAATAGCTGGGACCGCAGGCATGCCACTACACTCAGTTAATTTTTTTTTGTTGTTGTTGTATTTCTTGTAGAGACAAGGTTTCAACATGTTGCCCAGGTATCAAACTACTGCCTTCAAGTGATTCTACTGCCTCAGCCTCCCAAAGTGCTGGAATTACAGGCATGGGCCCCCACACCCAATCAGGACTTTTTTTTTTTTAACCATGTAGTTAGGCAATCATTTCAGTGCTACTTATTATTTATATTTTCCATTTCCCCACGCTAATTTGTAATGCCAATGCAGTCATATGTTATGATCCTTCACCCATGTGGTCTGTTTCTGAACTCTCTTCTGTTCTTTTCTATTCAATTTTTTTAGAGACAAGGTCTGGCTCTGTTGCTAGGTTGGAGTGCAGTGGCGTGATCATTGCACACTGCAGCCTCGAACTCCTGGGCTCAAGCAATTCTCCCACCTCAGCCTCCTGAGTAACCAGGATGTTCCATTTTTATATTTCTATATTCTTGTCAATACAACAGAGCACTAATCTGCACAATGTCACTGCGACTCTTGCTTATTTATGGGAAAGTCCCTATACCTCATTCTTCAAAATTGCCATGGGCAGCTTTGTTATATGATTTTTTTTTTAAAAAAGGACACAGAATATATTTATCATATGAATTTTACCATCACCTTGTCAAATTCCATAGAAAATTTGAAATGTTGAAATTTTGATTAGAATTACATTGTTTATAGATTAACTTGCTTAGACCTGACATCTTTATTATTATTTTTTTCTTGTCCCACAATAAAGAACGCCTGTCCATTTATTCAGGGCTTCGTTAATGTGTTTCAGTACAGTTGTATACCTTTTTTCCCATATAGGTCTTGCTTATTTATTTATTACACTTTTTGAGACTGAATCTCGCTCTTTTGCCCAGGCGGAATGCAGTGACACGATCTCAGCTCACTGCAACTTCCACCTCCCAGAGTAGCTGGGATTACTCCTGAGCAGCTGGGATTACAGGCATGTGCCACCACACCTGGCTAATTTTTTGTACTTTTAGTAGAGACTGGGTTTCACCATGTTTGCTAGGCTGGTCTCGAACTCCTGACCTCAAGTGATTCACCTACCTGGGCCTCCCAAAGTGCTGGGATTACAGGTGCATTTTTTCTTAACTATTAAATAGTTTTTATTGCTTTTTTCTTTCTTTCTTTTTTTTTTTGAGACAGGATCTCACTCTGTCATTCAGGCTCGAGTGCAGTGGTGCAATCATAGCTCACTGTAGCCTTGACCTTCCAGGCTCAATTATCTTCCCACCTCAGCCTCCCGAGCAGCTGGGACTACAGGTGCATACCACTACGTCCGGCTACTTTTTTTTTTTTGTATTTTTTGTAGAGATAGGGTCTCGTTACGTTGCCAAGGCTTGTCTCAGACTCCTAGGCTCAAGCGATCAGCCTACTCTGCCTCCCAAAGTACTGGGATTGCAGGCGTGGGCCACAGCACCTGGTCAGGAGGACTTGATTTTTTAAAAAGATCCCATTGGCCGGGCGCGGTGACTCACACGTGTAATCCCAGCACTCTGGGAGGCCGAGGCGGGCGGATCACAAGGTCAGGAGATCGAGATCATCCTGGCTAACACGGTGAAACGCCATCTCTACTAAAAAATACAAAAAATTAGGCGGGCGTGGTGGCAGGCACCTGTAGTCCCAGCTATTCAGGAGGCTGAGGTAGGAGAATGGCATGAACCCGGGAGGTGGAGCTTGCAGTGAGCCGAGATCGCGCCCCTGCACTCCAGCCTGGGCAACAGAGCGAGACTCTGCCTCAAAAAACAAACAAACAAACAAACAAAACCAGATCCCATTAAAAATAGCAATAAAGACTAGGCTCAGTGGCTTACACCTGTAGTCCCAGCACTTTGGGAGGCTGAGGTTGATGGATCACTTGAGTCCAGGGGTTGGATACCAGCCATCTCTACAAAAAATAGAAAAATTAGCTGGGCGTGGTGGCATGTGCCTATAGTCCCAGCTACTCTGGAGGCTGAAGTGGGAGAATGGATTAAACCAGGGGGCAAGAGTTGAGGCTGTAGTAAGCTGTGATCACACCACTGCACTCCAGCCTGGGTGATGGAGTGACACACTGTTTAAAATAATAATAATAATAATAATAATAATAATAATAATAAAGTCTTCTTATAAAAATGGAAAACTCGGATTTTTGTGTATTGATTTTGCATCCAGAAACCTGGTTGTGATTGTGATTGTGATGGGAATGTGGTAGTGCACCACATGGCTAGACCTTCTGATGTTCTTGTATCCTTGCATTCCAGAGACAGCCCTACCAGATCATGGCTACATTCAAATTTCTAGTAATTTATTTATTATTTTAAAGAGATGCTTTTGTACATAATTTGTAATCTGAGAAACTGGCTGGGCAGAGTGACTTCTTCTGTCAGAGAGGCAAAAGGCTTATGCAGAGTGGGCTGTTTGGCCTTGGATCCTGGAGCAGACTTCTTTGCCTTTCTTGACCCTTCTCTGTGCCCTTCGGCTGGCTTCTTCTCCTGCCAATCACTATCACACCCTCTTCACTATGTTTTAATTTAATTTAATTTAATTTTTTGTTGAGACTGAGTCTCTCTCTATCTCCCAGGCTGGAGTGCAGTGGTGCGATCTCAGGTCACTGCAACTGCCGCCTTGTCCACCTCCCGGGTTCAAGTGATTCTCCTGCCTCAGGTTCCCAAGTAGCTGGGATTACAGGCATGCCCACCACTCCTGGCTAACTTTTGTATTTTTTTAGTACAGACGGGGTTTTGTCACGTTGATCAGGCTGGTCTCGAACTCCTGACCTCAAGTGATCCACCAGCCTCAGCCTCCCAAAGTGCTGGGATTACTATGTTTTAGATTGTGCTCCACTGAGAGCTGAAGGTTTTTGTAACTCTCCATGGTGCTCATCACCGTACTTATGCAAGGAGGTCCATGCTACGATGAAGTGGTGTCTACTGTTGAATTGATGAGTTCCTGTTTATTAACCTATATAGTTTCATTTTACCCTTAGCCTTCAGGAAGCTAAGAGCTGAGTTCTGTGCTCAGTGGTAACATATTCATTTCCTTGACTCTGGTTTTTAAAAATAATATTTTTCTGGCCGGGTGAGGTGTCTCATGCCTGTAATGCCAGCACTTTGGGAGGCTGAGACGGGTGGATCACCTGAGGTCAGGAGTTCAAGATCAACCTGACAGGCCGGGCGCGGTGGCTCAAGCCTGTAATCCCAGCACTTTGGGAGGCCGAGGCGGGCGGATCACAAGGTCAGGAGATCGAGACCACAGTGAAACCCCGTCTCTACTAAAAATACAAAAAATTAGCCGGGCGCGGTGGCGGGCGCCTGTAGTCCTAGCTGCTCAGGAGGCTGAGGCAGGAGAATGGCGGGAACCCAGGAGGCGGAGCTTGCAGTGAGCCGAGATCGCGCCACTGCACTCCAGCCTGGGCAACAGCGTGAGACTCCGTCTCAAAAAAAAAAAAAAAAAAAAGATCAACCTGACCAACATGGTGAAACCCTGTCTCTATGAAAAATACAAAAATTAGCCAGGCGTGGTGGCGGGTGCCTGTAATCCCAGCTACTCAGGAGGCTGAGGCAGGAGAATCGCTTGGAGGCAGGAGAATCGCTTGAACCCAGGAGGCGGAGGTTGCAGTGATTTGAGATCGTGCCACTGCGCTCAGCCAGGGTGGGAGTAAAACTCCGTCTCAAAACAAAACAAAACAAAACAAATTTTATTTCTAGGCATGCCTCTTATTCAAACAGCTTTTTAAAATAGTCTCTTGTTTCTTTTATTATTATGAATTTTACACCTATTTTAATCCTATACGATTTCACTGCTGTATGCTTTAGTGTAAGCTATGTCAAATCCTTTTGCCGGCAGGTGGAGTTTAAATTCTAAATAAAATGAGAAGTGATCAATAAAAGCGGATGAAGAGTCTGAGGACTTGAGTGGTGGTGGAGATTTTCCAGAATTATTAGTGTAGAAAATTAATTTCGATGTTTTAGTGCATATGCTTGTACATAATACCTTTTACTCACAATAATACTGTATTTAATTCCAGGGAAGAAATGTGATTTTACTTTCAATGTCTGCTAGTAAATAAAAAAAAATTCACCACCTTATAAAGTAATAGTGCTCGGCCTGGGCCTGATAATTGAATATATTATCACTGAAGATTATATTTTATTAAGTACTGAATTGAATTGTTTCTGGACAGTGAGATTTTTCTTTCGAGCTGAACCTAAATCTGATTTTTAAAAAATCACCGCTCGTGCTTTTGTGTCCTCCGGGTTTCTGATTTCCACTCTCCCTCCTTCAAGGGCATCTCCCAGAAGGGGGCTGGGCTCATTAACTCAGGGACGGTGCAAAGCGTTTGTTCCTTTCCTCACAGCCCTTGCGCGGTCTCCCAAGGAGACAAGTGGAATGCCCACCCCAAGTCATGCTTTTCCATTACTCATTCCGCCTTCTCTCCCGAGGTGGCGCGTGGGAGGTGTTGTGCTCGGGTTCGGTAAGAATAGGCCAGGCAGCTTCCCGCGGGATGCGCTCATCCCTTCGCGGGGTTCCGCTTCCACCGCGCCGCGTTCGGCCGGTTCCGCCTGCGCGATGTTTTCCGACGGACAATGACTCCACTCTCGGCGCCTCCCATGTTGATCCCAGCTCCTCTGCGGGCGTCAGGACCCCTGGGCCCCGCCCCGCTCCACTCAATCTTTTGTCCCCGTACAAGGCGGATTAACGGGGTGGCTGGGGGCGGCTGATGCCGACGAACGCCCTTGGGGGCCACCCGGGAGGGAACTCCGGGCTCCGGCTTTGGCCAACCCCGCACCCCCTCACCACGCCGGTCCCAGGGCCACCAGAGGGCGCTCGGTGTCCCCGCAGCCCCCCCGCAGAAGCCCCGCTCCCCGGTTCCCCCTAAGATTGGCTGGCCGCCCCGAGCTCTGTGCTTTGATTGGTCACCGCCCGCGTCCGTCGCGGGCGCCGGGGCGGGCCGAGGTGACGCGCAGCCGCCCCGCTCGGGGCGGTGTCCCGCGCCGGCGACTGCGGGCGGAGTTTCGCTAGGACCTACGCGGGGCAGTCTGACGGCAGCGGTCCTGGGAGGCGCCCGCGCGCGTCGGAGCAGCTCCCGGTCCTCCGCAGCCGTCACCGCCGGCCGTCGCCGCGCCCTGGCCTCCCGCGCTCGCGCACTCCTGCCCGCCGCCCACCTCCCACCTCAATGCGGTGCCGGGCTGCTGCGTGATGGGGCTGCGGAGCGGCGCCCTGCGGCTCGCGGCGGCAGCTGCTCGCGCTGAGGTGCGTCGGTGCCCGGCTCCCCGCGCCGCCGCGCGCCGCGGCTCCTGTTGATCCGGTCAGCCCGTCGGTCTGCAGCGCGGCTGAGGTAAGGCGGCGGGGCGGGTAGCGGTTGACGCCGCGGCCGCCAGGCCGGGGAGGGGGCCGCTCCCGCGGGGAGGAGCGGCCGGGCCGGGGTCCGGGCGGGGTTTGAGGGGAGGTAGCGCGGGGCGGGCGCCGGGTGCGGGAGTCTCGTCCTCGGGGGAGGGGACCCCTCCCTAGGCCAGCCGCGAGTCCCGGGCTGGCGTCCAGCGGCTGGCGGGGGCCCATGCAGTGCCCCGCACCGGCCCTCCGTTTCCCCCGCGCTGCCAGGCCCCGGCTGTGTCTAGCGCTCGCCAGATCCGCCGCTGCCTGGCCCTTCTCTGGGCTCCGCGCACGTTGCAGCCCAGGGGGACGGCTCTGCTCCGTTTGAAGCCATCGTTTCTCATTTCCCCTCTCCCCTTTCCCCCTTTATGGTGGGCATCGGGCTTCGGCTGGGAATGTGGCTATGCCCTTTTGCCAGATGGAGATAGGAAAGGTCATCGCTTGGCGCTGGGGGAGCCGAGGGCTGGAGGCCTGGAAAGAGGGGTGCGATGGGAAGGGAGGGGGCTTGTTGGATGCTGGCCGGGTGTGAGGAAGGCTGGTGTGGTCTCGGCGTTCAGCCGATTGGGATTACTCGGGCAGCCATATTGGGAGGATGATCTGACAAATCCTTTAGGAGCCAAGTCCAGTTGCTGGAAGGCACCGAGTGACAGCCCTGGCAGCTTTCAGGGTGACTAGCCAGACCAGAAGCCAAGTTGTGGGGGTTGGGAGGCTGCTTGAGCAAGCTAGTCATTGTTCGTGCAACACAAAACATTCCCGCCCCTAACGCCAGAATGGAGCTTCCAGATCACTTTTTTTTTTTTTTTCCTTGATTGCTAAATGAGCTTCCAAGGTAAACTGCCCTCAAGATTCCATTCTCGTTGGGGTGAAATTCCGTGTTTCTCTATTCATCTTCTGCGTCCAGTGGCGGGGCTGGAAGGCCCGCTGATGCTTTCCATGTGCATAGGCCGATCTGAGGATTGTTAAGGCCGCTGTATCAGTATGGAGACCTTGAGTAGCCATAGAGCATTGGATGGATAGATTTTCAGAGTCGCTCAACTTGCACAGAAGAAGTAAACCAGAGTATTCTGATAGCGGGCGAGGCTAGTGGCGGCATTTCTGAGGATGCAGGCTGTCATCTTTGTGGAATCTCGAGGTAGCTGAAATTAGATTGTCAACATATCCCTTGCTCATATCTCTTACTGCTTTGGGCAACTGTTCTGCCACCATTGAACATTCCGCTTTGTGTCATGATGTGCCTGTCTGAGCCTGATGAAAGTGTGCTGATGAGATCTGAGTAACTCTTAAGAGGTAATATCATGGTGGATATTTTATTTAAAGGCTGGCATTTTGTCTCCTGAGTTTAGTCATAACAAAATCTAGTTCTTGTGTTCCTCTAAGAAGTGAGGTGGTGTTTTCTGATTAAGTTGGTATGGTTGTTGGATTATAGAGCAAGTGGAGCTGTGAATGTACCGTTTGAGGGTGGAATATGAGAATTGCACATAGGTTGGTATTGTAAAGCAGGTCTGGAGACGATCAATAACTGGGTTCAGCATGAGTCTGTAGATCTGTTCTTTCCTACATCCTAGATGTGGACAGGACCTGGAGAGATGGCATGCCTGCTTTCTTCTTTGTGGCCTTTGCTTTCATTCAAGTTCAACTTGTTAATAAATTCTCATAACTTCTCAGGTTGAATTATGTAAAAAATTTTGGGCTGGGTGCGGTGGCTCATGCCTTGTAATCCCAACACTTTGGGAGGCTGAGACAGGAGGATCCCTTGAGCTCAGGAGTTCGAGACCACCCTGGATAATACAGTGGGACTCTGTCTCTACAAAAATAAATGAATAAATAAATACCTGGGCATGGTGGCTCATGCCTGTATTCCCAGCTATTTGGGAGGCTGAGGTGGGAGGATTGCTTGAGACCAGCCTGGGCAACAGCAAGACCCTAGCTCAAAAAAAAAAAAAAAAAAAAAATATATATATATATATACACACACACACACATTCACACACACACATATGTATATACATACACACATATATATGTGTATATATATAAATTTAAAAAATTTGGATAGGTTTTACTAAGCAAAATCTTAACACTTTTTTTTGTTATTTTTATTATCAAGCTTTACTTTTAAAACTTGTTGAATCAAATGTAACTTCAACAGAAACTAATGTTTTTTGCATTACACTAATATGAGAGAAATACAGAATGTTTTGAAATTCCATGCCCTAAGTTAGAAATATTTCTAAGTTTTTAATTTTTCGAGTTACTTTATTAGTATAAAGAGCTGAACATTTTTGATTAACAGTAAGTTCAGCATTTGGTAAAATCAGACCTGATTGTGAATCTGATACGGAGATTTTGTGAGTATGTGTAGCTCTGCTCTGATGAGTGTTTTTCCAAAATGTATCCAATTAAATACAGCTTTTAAGGCTTAGAACAGACTGTTTTTCCTTTTCAAGACCAGATATGAATGCACTTTTCCTTTTTTCTCTCTTTCTTCTTTCCCATTTTGATTTTGTGCAGGGAATAAGTGTCCAAGAAAGTCTGCCAACAGAGTCTTTCTTAAGGCCAAAGCTTTTTAGCCCATTTTCCCACTGTGGTCTTGTCCTGGGTACAAAGTAAAGAACAATGGGCCCCCTGCCTTCCTGTTTGTAATCCCCTTCCCACGCTGCTAATCATAGTAGATCTTTTCCAGGAGGAAGCATATCCTTTTGGTCTTGTAAACTAACATGATATAATTTCATAATGCTCTGAAGTTAAAGATATTTTATGTCTATTTCATGTATTTCTCTTTGAAAGATGGCCTCGTTTGAACAGATACTGGTGAATATCTGGATTCCATGGAAGAGTGTGAATAAATATGCACACTTCTTGAACTTTTTTTGTGCAGCTTATCAGGATAGAAGTGAAATTAAACAGAAGTGACCGTGGTAGGAAAAACCTGCAAAAGGTGCCTTGGGCCGGCTGCAGTGGCTCACATCTGTAATCCCAGTGCTTTGGGAGGCTGAGGCGGGAGGATTGCTTCACATCAAGAGTTTGAGACAAGCCTTGGACAACAAAGCAGGACCCCCATCTCTACCAAAAAAAAAAAAAAAAGCTGGGTGTGGGTGGTGTGTGTTTGTAGTCCTAGTGCCTTGGGGGCTGAGTTGGGAGGATGGCTTGAGTTTGAGATTACAGTGAGCTATGACAGCGCCATTGCACTTCACTCTGGGCTCAGACCTTGCTTGCTGAAAATAAAAAGATGCCTTGGACTTCTCGGAGTTGAACTGTTTGGTTCATGGGCCACTGATTCATTGATGCTCTTTTACTATAGGCATTACCCATTAACTGAGGGTGCATGTAGAGATTTAGTTCGTTACCTTCAAGGCTCACACTTTACCATTTCTTTCCTTTTTTTTTTTTTAAGACAGAGTCTCGCCCGGTTGCCCAGGCTGGAGTGCAATGGCATGATCTCAGCCCACTGCAACTTCCACCTCCCGGGTTCAAATGATTCTCCTGCCTCAGCCTCCCGAGTAGCTGGGATTACAGGTACCCGCCACCATGCCCAGCTAATTTTTTTATTTTTCGTACAGATGGGGTTTCACCATGTTGGCCAGGCAGGTCTCGAACTCCTGACCTTGTGATCCGCCTGCCTCGGCCTCCCAAAGTGCTAGGATTACAGGCATGAGCCACCGCACCCTGCCTTTTTTTTTTTTTTTTTTTTTTGCGGGGGTGATGGAGTCTTGCTCTGTCGCCCAAACTGGAGTGCCATGGTACCATCTTGACTCACTGCAACCTCCGCCTCCCGGGTTCAAGCGATTCTCCTGCCTCAGCCTCCTGAGCAGCTGGGACTACATGCGTGTACCAACACGCCCAGCTAATTTTTGTATTTTTAGTAGAGATGGGGTTTCACCATATTGGCCAGGCTGATCTTGAACTCCTGACCTTGTGATCCACCTGCCTCTGCCTCCCAAAGTGTTGGGATTACAGGCGTGAGCCACCGTGCGCGGGCTACCATTTCTATATAGAAATGGTGAGATAAAGTTAACTCCAACTCCTTTTCATTTTCGTACAATTTAGTGTCCTGATATGGTTTCCGTGATTTCTAGTCAGAGCATTTTCAAAATTCTTTGTAATGTTGTATATACATAATATTGTAGTTATTATCTAATACTCAGTACTTAACGATTGTGTTGTGGTTTTTTGCTATATGTGTTTTAAGTCACAAGATTGTAAATGTTTGATGGATTTTAAAATATTTTTTATATGGAATATCACATTGTTTATACCAAAGCATATCATTCAACCATACTATCCTCTACCATTGCCATTTTTTTCCCCCTTGAGACAGGGTCTTACTGTATTGCCCAGGCTGGAGTGCAGTGACGCAGTCATGGCTCACTGCAGCCTTGACCTCCTGGGCTCAAGTGATTCTCCTGTCTCAGACTCCTGAGTAGCTGGGACTACAGGCATGTGCTACTATGCCCAGCTAATTTTTAAATTTTTGTAGAGATGGGGGTCTTACTATATTGCCCAGCCTGGTCTTGAACTCCTGAGCTCAAGTGATCCACCTCAGCCTTCCAAAGTGGTGGGATTATAGGCATGAGCCACTGTGCCCAGCCCCATTGCTCTTTTTGATTACTGTATTGTTGACTGAGTTCTCTCTTTCATCCAGATTTTTGACATCATCTTGGCAGATGTCAATGACTATATAAACAATAACAGAAACAACAATAGTGATAAAATAGTTTACTCATATTGAACACTTTCTATGTGCCAGGCTTTTTTCTAAGCACTTTACATTTATTAACTAATTTAATCCTAATAGCAGCCGTAAGAAATAGATACTATTATTATTCCCATTTTACAATGAAATTAAAACAGGCCAAGCGACTTCCCCAAGATCTTTAGTACTAGTAAGTAGCCACTATGCTGAGTTTCCTTTATAACTACGCTTAAGTGTAAAATTTCTTGAATTCAGCTCAAGCAAACATTGGCTTCATTGTGTTCCACTTGTTTAGTATTATGGCCACATCTTTTAACTTGTCATCATGTTAAGGTCTCAAATTCGCCTTCAAGTCTTAAACTGTGATAATTGATAGCTTTTACTTTCTAATCACTTTATGCGTGTTCTCCCACCCTAAGTCTCCTAATCCATCAGTCTCTTCCAGATTTTACTTTTTTTTTTTTTTTTTTTTTTGAGATGGAGTCTCGCTCTGTAGCCCAGGCTGGAGTGCAGTGGCCGGCTCTCAGCTCACTGCAAGCTCCGCCTCCCGGGTCCACGCCATTCTCCTGCCTCAGCCTCCCCAGTAGCTGGGACTACAGGCGCCTGCCACCTCGCCCGGCTAGGTTTTTTTTTTTGTATTTTTTAGTAGAGACGGGGTTTCACCGTGTTAGCCAGGATGGTCTTGATCTCCTGACCTCGTGATCCACCCGTCTCGGCCCCCCAAAGTGCTGGGATTACAGGCTTGAGCCACCGTGCCCGGCCAGATTTTACTTCTTTTACTTCCTTTTCTATACTACAACCTCTGGGTTGCATTGCTTGCAGTTTTTATTCTTTCTTATTATTCTTCAGGACTTACTATGCAGAAGCCAGCCTCACATCATCCCTATCATCCATACCCTCCATTCTTACTCTGTGTCTTGGGGGAAACCTACATAGTGCTGGGAATTAGTTCCACAATTAATGTGTACTCTGAGGTCTCCCTTAAATCCGTCTTTGGTCTTCGTCGGAGCAGTTCTGCTTAGTTCCCTCCCCATTTCTCCACAGTTGCTATTATAAAATCTGGACCCCTTGACTCAAACCTCTCACTGCCCCATGCTTGGCAGAATACCTTGCCTGCCACCTCGTAGGAAAAAAGGGCACGAACTCCCTGAGCTTTCCCTTCCTCTACTTACAAACTTCTCTGCCCTCCTTCTTCCATTCTTTCCCCCAGTGTGAGACAGAGGTTACTCTGTCTTGGCCTCTGTCAGGGATAGCACTCTTCTAATCTCTAGGAACTTGCAGCATTGGTTGCTTTTCTTTTCCCTGCAGTACTTCCCCACTGTTCTATTTTTTTTTTTCTTTTTGAGACACAGTCTTGTTCTGTCACCCAGACTGGAGTGCCTGATCTTGGCTGACTGCAACCTCCGCCTCCCGGATTCAAGCGATTCTCCTGCCTCAGCCTCCTGAGTAGCTGGGATTACAAACATGTGCCACCACGCCTGGCTAATTTTTGTATTTTTAGTAGAGATGAGGTTTCACCATGTTGGCCAGGCTGCTCCTGAACTTCTGACCTCAGGTGATCCGCCCGCCTCGGCCTTCCAAAATGTTGGGATTACAGGCGTGAGCCATTGTGCCCGGCCTTTTCCACTGTTCTTGAACACATCAGGCACAGTCCTACCATAGGGCCCTTGCTCTTACTCTTCCTTTTTCTTTTCTTTTTTTTTTTGAGACAGAGTCTTGCTGGGTCTCCCAGGCTGGGGTGCAGAGGTACCATCTCGGCTTACCGCAACCTCCGCCTCCTGGGTTCAAGCAATTCTCCTGCCTCAGCTTCCTGAGCAACTGGGATGGTAGGCACCTGCCACCACGCTTGGCTAATTTTGTATTTTTAGTAGAGGTGGCGTTTCACCATGTTGGTCAGGCTGGTCTCGAACTTCTGACCTCAGGTGATCTGCCTGCCTCAGCCTCCCAGAGTGCTGAGATTACAGGCGTGAGCCACCACACCCGGCTGCTCTTACTCTTTCTTCTGCCTGGAATACTTTTTCCCTGAGATCTGCTTGGCTAACTCCTTCACCTCTTTCAAGTCTGCTTAAATCTCAGCACGTCAGCAGGCCCACCCTGACCTCATTTATGCACCTACACAGCACTCCTTCCCACCATACTCTTGATCCCCCCGACTTTGCTGTACTCCTCCATCATGCTGATTACATTCCTGATTCTCTATAGGGATTTATTATTTTTAATGTCCTCCCTTTCACTACTAGAATGTACATTCCTCCATGGCAAGGAGGTTTATCTTTTTTGTTCGCTGATTATTTTTCCCAGGAACAGCCTGTTGCATTGTAGGCACCCAGTAAATAGCTATTGAATAAAGTATAGAAATGTGCAGTCTTTCCAATATAAATAAAGGGCTGGGGGGAGGAAAAGCCCTCCTTTGTTTCTGTTCCTTCCAGTAAAATCCTTCATTCCTATTTGCTCTCTCCTGCTCATCATAGCCAGGCTCTGACAGTATTATGGATACTGGCATTTCCCACTTCCATGCCAACCCACTACAGACTGGCTTCAATGTCCCCTCCTGCCCCCCACTTCATGTATACTGCCCTTGCTCTGGTTTCCAGCCTTTATTGCCGAAACCAGGAGGCACACTTCACACTTTTGCAGTACTAAGTATGTTACTCATTTCATTTTTTCCTTCCTTGAACGTTTGGCTACTCTGTTTGTGGGCTGGTTTCAGTCTTCTGAACCTGCTGTTTTTCTGGCCACTCACATGGCTATTAAATTCATTCAACACAAATCTTTGTGCAACTTTTTTTTTTTCTGAGGCAGAGTCTCACTCTGTTGTCCAGGCTGGAGTGCAGTGGTGTGACCTCGGCTCACTGCAACCTTCATCTCCCTGGTTCAGTTGATTCTCCTGCCTCAGCCTCCCGAGTAGCTGGGATTATAGGCATGTGCCACCACACCCAGCTAATTTTTGTATTTTTAGTAGAGATGGGATTTCACATGTTGGCCAGACTGGTCTCGAACTCCTGACCTCAAGTGATCCACCCGCTTTGGCCTCCCAAAGTGCTGGGATTACAGGCGTGAGCCACAATGCCCAGCTGATCTTTGTGTAACTTTTAAAAGCTTGCTGTGTTGTTTGGTTTTATTTGTTTTTAGGAACTAGAACTTTGACTACACGACATTTATAGTATTAAATATAGCAGAATAGGCTATTATAGGAAGTTTTTATTTATGTATAATTTATGTCAGTTACTACTTCTAGAAAGGATTTGAGCAGCTTACCACAAATATATACAGTGAGGCTATTAAAATATAAATAAGTAAAAATTTATGTGACAAGAAAAAGTAAATGTATAGCTTGCCTAGGCTAATGTGGTTATTATAATTTAATTTGGAAGCATGGAATTTAATGCAAAAAGGGAAAGATAAATTGTACAATTTTCATTCTGGTAAATGAAAGCCTAATAGTTTGTCAAGAGAAACCTTTTTTCTTAGTATTAAATTCTAAAGGTGTTCTAAGAGAAAGTTATTATAAACATCCTGATATAAAGAGATATGTACGGCCGGGTGCGGTGGCTCATGCCTGTAA
The DNA here is from genome assembly GCF_043159975.1 of Macaca nemestrina. NCBI lineage: Eukaryota > Metazoa > Chordata > Mammalia > Primates > Cercopithecidae > Macaca > Macaca nemestrina. The sequence continues at coordinate 223,834,892 of NC_092125.1, read as the reverse complement.
TCCCAGCACTTACGGAGGCTGAAGCTGGTGTATCACTGAGGTTAGGAGTTCGAGACCAGCCTGACCAACATGGAGAAACCCTGTTTCTACTAAAAATACAAAATTAGCTGGGCTTGGTGGTGCGTGCCTATAATCCCAGCTACTTGGGAGACTGAGGCAGGAGAATCGCTTGAACCCGGGAGGTGGAGGTTGCAGTGAGCTGAGATCGTGCCATTGCACTCCAGCCTGGGCAACAAGAGCAAAACTCCATCTTAAAAATAAGAAATAAAGAGATACGTACTAGGGCTGGGGACAGTGGCTCACACCTGTAATCCCAGCACTTTGGAAGGCCGAGGTGAGAGGATCGCTTGCGCCTAGTAGTTCGAGATCAGCTTGGGCAGTGAAGCAAGATCTCACCTCTATTAAAAATAAATTTAGTGACTGGGTGCAGTGGCTCATGCCTATAATCTCAACACTTTGGGAGGCCGAGGCAGGTGGATCACTTGAGTTCAGGAGTTTGAGACCAGCCTGACCAACATGGAGAAACTCCATCTCTACTAAAAATACAAAAATTAGCTAGACTTGGTGGCAGGCACCTGTAATCCTAGCTACTTGGGAAGCGAAGGCAGGAGAATCGCTTGAACCTGGAAGGTAGAGGTTGCAGTAAGCCAAGATGGTACCACTGCACTACAGCCTGGGCGACAAGAGCGAAACTCCATCTCAAAAAAGAAAAAAAGAAAGAAAGAAAAGGGGTCTCACTTTTTCACCGCCCCGGTTGGAGTGCAGTATTGTGATCGTAGCTCATGGCAGCCTCAAACTCCTTGGTTCAAGCAACCCTCCCACCTCAGCCTCAAGAGTAGCTGGGTACTACAGGCATGCATCACTGCCCTGTTTATTTTTTACTTATTTTTTAAAGGTATTTGAAGAACATTTCTTTCTTTTACTTACAGAAGCTATTGAAAACATTTAGCACGTATCTGTCTATCTTATCTTATCTCTCTCTATCTATCTATCTATCTATCTATCTATCTATCTATCTATCTATTAAGACAAGGTCTCACTCTGTTGCCGAGGCTGGAATACAGTGGAACAATCACAGTTCACTGCAGCCTCTATCTCCCAGGCTCAAGTAATCCTCCTCCTTCAGCCTCTGGAGTTATTGGGACTACAGGCACGTGCCACCATTTTTTTTGAGATGGAGTTTCATTCTTGTTGCCCAGGCTGGAGTGCAATGGCTCGCGATCTCGACTGACCACAACCTCTGCCTCCTGGGTTCAAATGATTCTCCTGCCTCAGCCTCCCGAGTGGGCTGGGATTACAGGCATGAGCCACTGTGCCTGGCCAGATAGTAGTTAAAACATTTGGGGAGTGTGACTGAGCCTGTTTAGCCATATTGAAGATTGAAAATCTGATGTGTCAGGAGACTATTCTTGTATAGTCTGATCCTTGAATTGGGTTAGAATACAGAAAGAAGGTTTTTTTTTTTTTTTTTTGAGACGGAGTCTCGCTCTGTCGCCCAAGCTGGAGTGCAGTGGCCCGATCTCAGCTCACTGCAAGCTCCGCCGCCCGGGTTCACGCCATTCTCCTGCCTCAGCCTCCTGAGTAGCTGGGACTACAGGCGCCCGCCACCTCGCCCGGCTTTTTTTGTATTTTTTAGTTTTTTGTATTTTTTAGTAGAGACGGGGTTTCACCGTGTTAGCCAGGATGGTCTTGATCTCCTGACCTCGTGATCCGCCCGTCTCGGCCTCCCAAAGTGCTGGGATTACAGGCTTGAGCCACCGCGCCCGGCCTTTTTTTTTTTTTTTTTTTTTAAAGATGGAGTCTTACTCTGTCACTCAGGCTGGAGTGTAATGGTGCGATCTTGGCTCACTGCAACCTCCACCTCCAAGGTTCAAGCAATTCTCCTGCCTCAGCCTTCTGAGTGCTGGGATTACAAGCATGTGCCACCTCGCCCAGCTAATTTTTGTATTTTTAGCAGAGACGGGATTTCACCATATTGGCCAGGCTGGTCTCAAACTCCTGACCTCAAATGATCCGTCCACTTCAACCTCCCAAAAGACTGGGATTACAGGCATGAGCTATTGCACCCGGCCTGATTTTCTAATATATGATTCATTTTGAACTTCCACAGCATGGCCCATGGTTAACTTTTATCCATAGAGTCAAAAATAAAAAATAAATAGTGACTACACACAGACACACACAGACCAATGCTTAAAATTTGGGGGGCCATTTTATCAGTATATCCATTGTCAGCAGCACAGTGTTTGGTCCGAAAACCTGCTTGGTCTTCATGGAAAGTATTGGACTGAAAGATGCAAAATGTGATATAAGGAGGACTTTATCATAGCATCTCAAAAGGAGATCTCTAGCTACAAAAATTTATTTTGGGGTACCTATTCATTCTTTAAATTATAATTCACGCTTTAAAACGTAATTCAGAGGAAGAGATTATCTTTTAAATAGCTACTTGTTACAAATTGGTTTTTGTATGACAAACTGTGCTAATATTGAATTAATTAATTTATTTAGACAGTGTCTCATTCTGTCGCCCAGGTTGGAGTGCAGTGGTGCAATCTTGGCTCACTGCAACCTCCGCCTCCCAGGTTCAAGCGATTCTCATACCTCAGCCTCCTGAGTAGCTGGGATTACAGGCATGCGCCACCATGCCTGGCTAATTCTAATATGGAATTTAAAAGACTACATTTCTGCTTAATTCTAACAAACGTACTGAATTAAAGTATCAGTATATGAGAGGTAAGGGAATTACTGACTGTAACATAGGGGCAGAATGAAATAAATGGAAAAGTGAGGAATCAGTAGAGCAGTTTTATGGAGCAAAGGAAAAAAAGGTATGCCGTTTTACTCAGAAAAGCAGATGGATATTAAGAAATGAATTAATGCTTCCTGCTCCATGGTCTCATTTGACCTTGTCCTTGAAAGATGTGGACTTGTAATAGGTTGAGAAGGGAGATTGGGCTTCTAGGAATCCATGTGTGTAGTGTAGGAAGGTGGTGGCTAGTGGAGAAGAAGGCTTAGAGTTAGGCAGGGAAAGCTGAGACAGGGGAAGTAGGTTGGATTGTGGAGGCCCTTGAACTTTTAGGTTATGCTCTGAGGCTGTGGCATCCAACTGAAGGTTTTTAAGGAGAGGCAATGGCATGAACTGATCATTTTTTAAGGAATATAATCCTGGCTGTTTCTATAGAAAAGGGATGTTACAAACACAAACCAACCAAAAAACTATTATTATTTCATTCTTGTTTATCACTTTGCTGAAAGATTGATTTGAGTCTTCTCCTTAGATTCCTTATAATCCAAAGTGCCTTTGAGGGCAAATGGGAATTCCACAAGATCAAAATTAAGCAATTGGGCAAAAATTGAGAAAAATTCAAATGAATTAGACCTAAATGTTTTATTGTCTCTTTAATGTTAGTGAATGCTTCTGGAATTTTTGCTCCATTCCACTTTCCTAATGCTTCTAATTGTATGTCATAAGGAAAAGTGGTCAGAGGAACAGTTTAGAACTCAGGCTGTGTAAGTGATTTAGAGTATGTATGGTTACCTTTTCTACCTGTCTTTCTGCTCTGGTTTTCAAAACTTGGAAGATGTATTGTTTTGCTAATTATTGAGAAGTGTTGTTTTCCTTTAACTTCTTAAATATACTCTGTAGGCTGGGTGCGGTGGCTCACGCCTGTAATCCCAGCACTTTGGGAGGCCGAGGCGGACGGATCACGAGGTCAGGAGTTTGAGACCAGCCTGGCCAACATAGTGAAACCCTGTCTCTATTAAAAATACAAAAATTAGCCAGGTGTGGTGGAACATACCTGTAGTCCCAGCTACTTGGGAGACTGAGGCAGGAGAATCACTTGAACCTGGGAGGTAGAGGTTGCAGTGAGCCGAGACGGCTGTTGCACTCCATCTAGCCTGGGTGACAGAGCAAGACTCTGTCTCAAAAACAAAACAAAACCACAAAACAAAAAACACCTCTGTAAAATTATTGTTTCTCGCTGGGTTTTAAACTTGATTTCAGACTTACGTAAGTAATTCTTTAAAGGGCCAGGGAGTTTTGAAGCTGTAAGTCTTTGATGGATGTCTATTATAATAGAGATACTGTTTATTGTAGTAGAGAAGTAACAGAATAACTTTCTGTAGTCCACTTAACTGTAGCTTCCAATGACTGGATAAAATTTTCACAAAATTTTGAAGATGATTTCAAGTTTTTTTTTTTTAGACGGAGTCTTGCTCTGTTGCCAGACTGGAGTACAGTGGTGTGATCTCAGCTCACTGCAACCTTCGCCTCCTGGGTTTAAGCAATTCTCCTGCCTCAGCTTCCCAAGTAGCTAGGACTACAGGCACGTGCCACCACACCCAGCTAGTTTTTGTATTTCTAGTAGAGACAGGGTTTCACCACGTTGGCCAGGATGGTCTTGATCTCTTGACCTCGTGATCCGCCCACCTCGGCCTCCCAAAGTGCTGGGATTACAGGCGTGAGCCACTGTGCCCGGCCTGAAGGTTTTACCAGGAGAAAGTAAAATCAGAAAAAATATTTAGGTTTAGGTTGTTTTGGGAAAGTAATTAGATACAAACTTCTAAAAAGGATAGATGTTATTAGTACACCACAATGTCTGGCTAATTTTTGTGTGTTTTTTTTGGTAGAAATAGGGTTTCACATGTTGCCTAGGCTGGTCTTGAACTCCTGGGCTCAAGCCATCTGCCTGTCTTGGCCTCCCAAAGTGCTGGGATTACAGGCGTGAGCTGCTACGCCCAGCTTGTTTTGTGTTTTTTAAGAGATGTCGTTGGCTCTGTTGTCCAAACTGGAGTGCAGTGCTGGAATCATGGCTAATTGCAGCCTCCAACTCCTGGGCTCAAGTGATCTATCCACCTCACCCTCTCCAGTAGCTAAGATTACCGGTGCATGCCACCACACCCAGCTAATTGAAACAAAAATGCTTTTTGGTGGAGAGTGTCTCAATATGTTGCCCAGGCTAGTCTTGAACTTCTGGCCTCAAGCGATTCTTTCACTTCAGCCTCCCAAAGTGTTGGAATTACAGGCGTGAGGCACCATGCCTGGCCCCAATTTATGTTTTTTATTTAATGCTATTTAAATGTTAGTTTGTTGACATCCAATAAATAGGAATTCAACCAAAAAGATTAACTATTGTATTCAAGACCCATCCTGTGTTGTAGGGCAGCCGTCCCCATTATTTTCGGCCCCAGGGACTGGTTTTGTGGAAGACAGTTTTTCCATGGACGGGCTGGGGGGATGGTCTCAGGATGAAACTGTTCCACCTCAGATCATCAGGCGTTAAGATTCTCATAAGGAGCGTGTAACCTAGATCCCTCACATGCACGTTTCACAGTAAGGTTTGCACTTCTATGAGACTCTGATGCCACCACTGATCTCACAGGAGGAGGAGCTCAGGCAATAATACTCACTTGCCCACCGCTCACCTCCTGCTGTGTGGTCTGGTTTTTAACAGGCCAGAGACCTGTACCACTCTGTGGCCTGGGGGTTGAGGACCCCTCTTGTAGGGGATTAGAAACTTGACTAAGGCCTGGTGTGGTGGGACGTGCCTTGTAGTCCCATCTACTCGAGGCTGAGGCTGCAGTGAGCTGAGATGATTCCACTGTACTCTTGTCTGGGTGGACAAAGTGAGGCCTTGTCTCAAACAAACAAAAAATTAGCCGGGCATGGTGGTGCACGCCTGTAGCTCCAGCTGCTCGGGAAACTGAGGCAAGAGAGTCACTTGAGCCTGGGAGGTTGAGGCTGCAGTGAGCCATGATTCCCTTGACAGAGCAAGACTCTATCTGAAAAAAACAACAAAACAACAAAAAAAGTAATTTATTCTGCCTTGAGCAAGGTCAATGATTTGAAAAGTATTAAATAGAGAAGCAATTGTATTTGGTTTTGGGGTTGGGAGAATCTATCAAGACTTTAGACAGGAGCAAGTGAGAAGGTCCTGGAAGACTAAATTGGAATTTGAAAAGAATAAGACGAAGGACACAGTGGGGAAAGGGAAAGTTGGAGCAAAAACACAGGGGCAGAAAAACTTGGGATGCATTCTGGAAGCCCTCTGGTGGGTGGTTGTAAAAGAATGTGGCTGGAAGGCAGTGTTCATGTGGGCTTGTAAAAATAGGTGGTTTATGTTGCAGAACACTTTGAATGCCATTGTGGGGAGTTCAGTCATTGCTTGGTAGACAGGCGGGGAGCTTGGAGGATTTTGAAGTGGACAGTGATGGAAATAGATCTGTACTTCAGGAAAGTGAATCTTGGCAGTATTGTGTGGTACAGATAGGGCAGATGAAAAGGGATAATTCACCTAATTGGGTAACTGTGGTAAAGATAATAAAAAAGATTTTTAAAAAAGAAAATGGGGATATTGTGTAGTATGGATAGGGTAGGAAGAAGAGAGAAAGCTGGTTAAGAAGGCCTTGGGTGAGAAATATTGAAAGCCCAAGAGATAATTGTGGTGGTAGAAATGGAGAGATTTTATAGATATGTCATGTAATTTAGTGACTGATTAGATGGATAGACAAAGCAAGCTTTTAGCCTGTGTGAGAACAGCAGAATGGTGAGAACATTAAAAAGAAATAGAAAGGAGGTCAAAGAGCTGATATTGTTTGGGGGAGAGAGGTTTTGGCTTTAGTTGTGTGAGACTGAATGAAATGCTGGAAGGATAGCTAGGTAGAAGAGTCAGGTAGTCTGTAGAAAAAGGTATGTATGGGGACATTCGGTATTAGAGATGTTAATGTTTTGGTTCATAGTTACAAATATGTAGTACTGTATATCTAAAGCCCACCAAGGAGGTTTCAGCCTTTCTTGTTTGTAACATTCAGCACTTTGGTAGGTCCTAGGTAGAATACAAAAGAAAAAAGTTTTGTTTTGTTTTTTAAAATTTATATCTACGGTATTCAACAACTATCAACATTTTGGCAATCTTGTTCTGTCATCCCCTAACAAATTCCTTAATATCATCTAATACCCAGCCTATCTTCAGACTGCCCTGATTATCTAAAAAATGTATTTTTAGGCTGAGTGTGGTGGTTCACACCTGTAATCCCAGCACTCGAAGGCCGAGGCTGTAAGATTGCGTGAGTCCAGGAGTTCGAGACCAGCCTGGGCAACATAGCAAAACCCTATCCCTACTAAAAATACAAAAGCTAGCCAGGTGTGGTGGCATGTACCTGTAATCCCAGCTACTCAGGAGCCTGAGGTGGGAGAATCACCTGAGCCCAGGAGGTCAAGGCTGCAGTGAGCTGAGATCATATCCCTGCACTCCCTCCCCAGCCTGGGCAACCAGAGTGAGACCCTGTCTCAAAAACCAGCAAACAAACAAACAAACAAAAACATTGTACTTGGTTGATAAATAATACAAGTCTCTTTTTTTTTTTTTTTTTTTTGAGACAGAGTCTCACTCTCTCACCAGGCTGGAGTGCAGTGTTCAGATCTTGGCTCGCTGCAACCTCTGCCTCCCAGTTTCAAACAATTCTCCTGCCTCAGCTCCCAAGTAGCTGGGATTACAGGTGCATGTCACCACATTCGGCTAATTTTTGTATTTTAGTAGAGACGGGGTTTCACCATGTTGACCCGGATGGTCTCGATCTTTTGACCCCGTGATCCACCCATCTCAGCCTCCCAAAGTGCCAGGATGACAGGCATGAGCCACTATACCTGGCCCACAAGCCCAGGGTTATAAAACCCTGTCTCCCCTATTATGCTGTTTGAAGAAACTGGTTGATTTGTTCTGTAGATTGTTTCATATACTGAATTTGCCTGTTTACATCTTTGATGTGTCATGTAAGTTGCTTCTTTCCTCCCTACATGTCTTCTAAACCGGTAGTCAGATCTAAAGCTTGATTTTATTCAGGGTTTGGTTTTTTAAAAAAGTTTTTATTTTAAGAGGAGTGGGGCAAGAATACTTACTAAGCTGTGTATTTCCTTTGTTCAAGACCAGCCTGACCAATATGGTGAAACCCCATCTCTACTAAAAACACACAAATTAGCCCAGTGTTGTGTTGGGCACCTGTAATCCCAGCTACTCGGGAGGCTGAGGCAGGAGAATCGCTTGAACCTGTGAGGTTGAGGCTGCACTGAGCCAAGATCTTGCCACTGCACTTCAGTCTGGGTGATAAGAGCGAAACTTCGTCTCAAAAAAAAAAAAAGGCCGGGCGCGGTGGCTCAAGCCTGTAATCCCAGCACTTTGGGAGGCCGAGACGGGCGGATCACGAGGTCAGGAGATCGAGAGACGATCCCGGCTAACACGGTGAAACCCCGTCTCTACTAAAAAATACAAAAAAATAGCCGGGCGAGGTGGCAGGCGCCTGTAGTCCCAGCTACTCGGGAGGCTGAGGCAGGAGAATGGCGTAAACCCGGGAGGCGGAGCTTGCAGTGAGCTGAGATCCGGCCACTGCACTCCAGCCTGGGTGACAGAGCAAGACTCCGTCTCAAAAAAAAAAAAAAAAAAGTTGGGAAAAGGCAACATTCTATAATTCTTTCATTTCTTCTGCATTTATTAGCTAGAATTTTTCTGTAAAGAACTTACCCTCGGCCGGGTGCGGTGGCTTACACCTATAATCCTAGCACTTTGGGAGACGGAGGCAGGCGGATCACCTGAGGTCAGGAGTTTGAGACCAGCCTGGCCAACATTGTGAAACCCCGTCTCTACTAAAACTACAAAAATTACCTGGGCGTGGTAATACTCAGGAGGCTAAGGCAGGAGAATTGCTTGAATCCAGGAGAAGGAGGTTGCGGTGAGCTAAGATCGTGTCATTGCACTCCAGCCTGACCTGGGTGACAGAGTGAGACTCCATCTCAAAAAAAAGAAAAGAAAAGAAAAGAAAAGAAAAAAAAAGAACTTACCCTCATTGACTATTTGCTTATCCTGGATATTTTATACAGGCTATACAGAGTAAATGTATGCTTCCTTCTGTTTTATTTGCTGTTTTCAGGATAATGCGTCTTTTTCTCTCTGTAACCATTGATCTATTAATGAAGTTTTTTTAAAAAGAAGTATCATAAACTTACGAATTTATAGATTTGGTTTTTAAAAACCAATTTGCAGTCATTTTTTCCATGTTAGGAACAAGAGGACGTTCTTGCTATTGGAAGTGACGTTGAAAGTCACGCTTTAGAGGGGTTGATCTTGCAACAGGGTTAAGCAGTGGTTTAAAGCAGTGCTTCTTAGCTGGGTATTTGTAACACAATCTTTGAAAATTAACCCAAATCAACAAATCCATATCTGGGGCCCATCTGGAAACTGTTGAATACCAGACTGGGAGAGTCTAGACTCCTTTGTTTTTCAAAAGACCCCCGTGTCATTCTGTTTCATAGAACTCTGTAAGGACTATCGGATCAAAGATTAAAAGCTCAAACAACAGTCCAGCTATTATAAGTATCCTAGGTATGTGGTAGTAAGGACATAGATTGAGGTAATGTCAGTGGGAATGAGAGGAAGGAAGGGATAGAATAAAGCAACTTTATATCTTAAAAGTTTCCATATGGTATTTTGTGAATAATGTTGGTAATAATAGGTTTCAAAGGGTAGTGACAAAGATGACTCCAACATTTATGGTATTGGGGCTTGGGAGAGTACTGTCGATAGACAAGGGTAGATTGGCAGAGATTGCTAGTTTAGGGGAGAAGATAATGGGTTTTTGGACAAGAGGAGAGTTAAGATGATGGCTGTATTTCAAAGGGAACTCTGGGAGGTTGGAATGTGTTTTATGTCTTGCTTTTTCTGAATGCATCATTCATTCTCTCGGCATAGTACTCAACTAGTGAATATAAGTCATGCTACATTGATTGGGAAGGTTAATAAATGCTAAGTTCTCATTTGATACATGTAATCATAAAAATATTTGATATTTAAAGAACCATCAGTTTAATGTAAAATAAAATGGGAAACAGACTAGAAAAAACATTGTAGCAAATAGAAAAACATTAATACAAAAATATGTAAACATTTGGAAAAAAATCAGTAAACTGGGCAAAGGACTTAAACAGATAATTCTCACAACTGGGAAATATATTTCATTAATTCATTTCATCAACATTTACTGAACTCTTATGTCAGGTACTGTTGTAAGTGCTAGCCAGCAAGACAGGAGATCTCCGAGCATTCTAGTGGTGGAGTGAGAGACTGTGAAAGATGGACAATAGACATGCTCCAAAAAACAAGAATTTCAAATAGCGATGATGCTATTAAGAAAATTAGGGGCCAGATGTGGTGGCTCACACCTGTAATCCCAGCACTTTAGAAGGCTGAGGCAGGAGTTTGAGAACAGACTGGGCAACATAACAAGACTTTGTCTCTACAAATAAAATAAAATATTAGTTAGGTGTGTTGGTGTGTGCCTGTAGTCGCAGCTATTTGGGAGGCTGAGGTGAGAGGATCACTTGAGCCCAGGAGTTCAAGGTTACAGTGAGCTATGATTGTGCCACTGTACGGTAGCCTGGACAGGTAGGGCATTGAGGTAGACAGTGACTTTCGTTTTTATTTTATTTATTTTTCCTTTTCTGGGAACACATGGGTTATAGTGTTGTGTAGTTGGAGGTTAGCATTCCTAATTATCTGGAAAAAATGTTGGTCAGGTAAGTTCTGTAATGGTTCCTGATAATTGGATTCGTAATTACTTTTCTTTTTTAGATTTTTCCTTTGTTTGGTTATTCTTGAAAAAGATTCTATATTGGATAGAGTGTAGAGTTTTTTCTGACTAGAAAAATTGGTTGTTTCTTTTCTTTTTTTTTTTTTTGAGATGGAGTCTCACTCTGTGGCCCAGGCGGGAGTGCAGTGGGGCGATCTCAGTTTACTGCAACCTCTACCTCCTGGGTTCAAGCGATTCTCCTGCCTCAGCCTCCCGAGTAGCTGGGATTACAGGTGCGTGCCACCATGCCTGGCTAATTTTTGTATTTTTAGTAGAGACGGGGTTTTACCATGTTGGCCAGGCTGGTTTTGAACTCCTGACCTCAAGTAATCCACCTGCCTTGGCCTCCCAAAGTGCTGGGATTACAGGCGTGAGCCACCGCACCCTGCTGGTTGTTTCTTACAGAAGTTACTTACTTGGATTCTTTTCACACAGTAGTGTTGGCTTTGTTCTGTTGGGAGGGAAACTATTCCTCTAAAAAATGTTCACATTTTTCCTATTACTTCATTCAGTAGTGAAATGTAATGATTTGACTCTGCCATGAGTCAGTGATATATCTGAGGGATCTTCGAAGTTAAAGGAAATTGGCTGGGCGCAGTGGCTCACGCTTGTAATCCCAGCACTTTGGGAGCCCGAGGCAGGTGAATGTGAGGTGAGGAGTTTGAAACTGGCCTGGTTGACATGGTGAAACCCCATCTCTACTAAAAATACAAAAATTAGCTGGGCGTGGTGGCACACGCTGGTAATCTAATCGCAGCTACTCGGGAGGCTGAGGCAGGAGAATTGTTGAATCTGGGAGGCAGAGGTTGCAGTGAGCCAAGATTGTGACATTGCACTCCAGCCTGGGCGACAAGAGCAAAACTCCATCTTAAAAAAACACAAAACAGGCCGGGCGCGGTGGCTCAAGCCTGTAATCCCAGCACTTTGGGAGGCCGAGGCGGGTGGATCACGAGGTGAGAAGATCGAGACTATCCTGGCTAACATGGTGAAACCCCGTCTCTACTAAAAATACAAAAAATTAGCCGGGCACGGTGGCGGGCGCCTGTAGTCCCAGCTACTTGGGAGGCTGAGGTGGGAGAATGGCGTGAACCCGGGAGGCGGAGCTTGCAGTGAGCCGAGATCACGCCACTGCACTCCAGCCTGGGAGACACAGCGAGACTCCGTCTCAAAAAAAAAAAAAAAAACACAAAACAATAGAAAACCCAGAAGTGAGAAGAAATCACTGCATAGTTAAAGGAATTGAGTAGAAAGTGTCTTTGTCCTTTGCTGTTTAATTACACAGTATATACATCATGTAACCAAATGTTTCAAACTATAATTAACGTATAGAGAGTTCAGTGCACTTTTTTTTTTTTTTTTTTTTTTTTTTTTTTTTTTGAGATGGTGTCTTGCCTTGTTGCCCAGGCTGGAGTACAGTGGTACGATCTCAGGCTCATTGCAGCCTCCACCTCCCAGGTTCAAGCAATTCTCCTGCCTCAGCCTCCCTAGTAGCTGGGATCACAGGCGTACACCACCATGCCTGGCTAATTTTTGTATTTTTAGTAGAGATGGGGTTTTACCATGTTGGCCAGGCTGGTCTTGAACTCCTGACCTCAAGTGATCCACCCAGCTTGACTTCCCAAAGTGCTGGGATTAGAGGCATGAGCCACCACGTCTGGCCCAATGCCCTTCTTTAAAGAGAAGTAGTAAGTGATTTGCCCATGGAAAGTTATCTGTTTAAGGAACTTCTTTAGCAAATAAACATTTTATGTTTTCATTTATTATTGAAGATTGATCCAGAAACACACACAGAGAGAGATACGTGTTACTTTGTAGTTATGTTTTTTATTAATAAGTAGGGACTTTTTTAAGAAGGAGATAATAGAAAAGGGAAACAAATTTTAGTCTTTAATTTTCTATTTAATAATTTACTGTTGAGAATATAAGATTTGTAGGGGAGGCCAGGCACAGTGGTGTGTACCTGTAGTCCGAGCTACTTGGGAGACTGAGGCAGGAGGATCACTTGAACCCTGGAGTTCAAAAACCAACATAACAAGACCCTGTCTCTTGAAAAACAAAACAAAACAAACAAAAAAAGATTTGCATGGGAGAAATGCGATGAACATCGTTTTTATAAATGGAAACAGAAATAGAACTAAGATAGTAGTTCTTATGCTTAAGTTAGCCCGTGCTTGCTTTAATTCTGACTACCTCATATGGAATCCTTTTCTTTTCAAAGGAAACTTGGCTATAACTTCAAAAGAAGATTTGGTTCTTTATTTCTGGACTGCATATATATAACAAGGCCATTAAAATGTCGGGAGCCTCAGTGAAGGTGGCTGTCCGGGTAAGGCCCTTCAATTCTCGAGAGACCAGCAAGGAATCCAAATGCATCATTCAGATGCAAGGCAACTCGACCAGTGAGTACATGTTGTTTTCTCTCAGCTGTGTATCTTACTTTCCTTTCTTCCTTTCCCTGTCTTCTTGCTGTGTTCAGAATAGATGAACATTTGTATGTTAACACTTTGAACTTTGCTATTGTGAATGATCCATTGAATGTTTTCCCCTCTGTGGTGTTTGCTGTAGTATATTTAAATATGGACTATAATTTTATCCCATACAATTGAGAAACCCTGAATAACTGAACTAATTTAGCAAGTGTTTATGCTTATTAAATTGAAATTTTAATGATAATAAAGGTATAAACAGTGCTTTTTGCTGAGTCCCAATGTGAAATATACCTATTGAGGCTGCAAGATTCATTGTTTTTCTTTTTAGATTTTAAATGATACTTGATTTTGCCAAGATGATCTGACAAGTTTTCAGTGATTTTGAGTTGGGCAATGGATATAATATATAGTAAACTTACACATTATTACTAAAATTATCAGTAATTGCTTCATAGTTTGTTTCTCTGTAGAATTGCTTAGGAAAAAAATGAATTAAGTTGTTTCTTTTATACCTGCACTACCAAATTTCTTGATATGGGTCCATAGGCAAATTATCAATTAAAATAGAGGTAGGCTCTACTGTCTTTAAATCTGTAATTTTGTGATACAGAAGAATCATCACCCTTTCAGGCACAAGTTACTGCTGAAGTACACATTCTAACCTCATTAGCTTGTGCTCCATTTGCCAATGTTCTGTGTAGAGGATTCTACTGGTGGAAATGTTTGTTCCACCAAAATCTAGCTAGATATTGTAGCTCACATTTCAGGTAGTTCACATACGACTTTGAATGTTCCATTGCTTATACTCTTCTCTGAACTTGACAGATAAGGGCTTGCAACAATCTTTTTTTAAAAAAATATTTGAAGGCTGGATGTGGTGGCTAATGCCTGTAATCCCAGCACTTTGGGAGGCCGGGGCAGGAGGATTACTTGAGTCCAGGAGTTGAGGCTGCAGTGAGCTGTGTTCCTGTCACTGCACTTCAGACTGGGCAATAGAGCAAGACCCTGCTTCAAAAAAAGGGTCTGTTTTTGAGATCCCATATATATATTTAAAAAAACTTAAAAGTAGAAGGCTTAACAACTGTACCATTGTAGTTCACTCTTCTATGTCAATATTGCCAACAGTTCTGTGAATTATATCCTATGAAAAATTATCAAAGAAAAAGAGATGCAAAAGTCAACATTGAATTGGATACTTTAAGCCGGTGAACTTTATAGTATGTAAATTGTATCTCAATAAAGCTTCTTTTTTTTTTTTCTTTTTTGAGATGGAGTCTCACTCTGTCACCCAGGCTGGAGTGCAGGCATGATCTCAGGGGCCTGCCACCACACCTGGCTAATTTTTGTATTTTTAGTAGAGACGGGGTTTCACCATGTTGGCCAGGCTGGTCTGAAACTCCTGACCTCAGGTGATCCACCCACCTCGGCCTTGCAATGTGTTGGGATTACAGGCGTGACCCACCATGCCTGGCCAAGTTTTGGTTTCCTCAGCTATAAACTGGAGGTAATATTACATATTTTACTTATATATGGCTACCGAAGAGGGTTGTTTTCAGTACAATGCTGAATGCCTACTGGCTTTTCCACCATACTTTGTCCAAAACCTTTCTAGACAATAGGCTGAGTGGCTCTGCTCTGCCTTAAGTATCCTTTCCAACCCTTCTATCCGATTTGCAAGTTTGCTGTAATGTTAGGCTGTAGGGATCACAGAGTTATACCATGGGACCCTGCTCTTAAGGAACTTTTTTTTTTTTTTTTTGAGATAGTATCTCACATTGTCATCCAGGCTGGAGTGCAGTGGTGTGATCTTGGCTCACGGCAACCTCTATCTCCTGGGTTCAAGCGATTCTCCTGGCTCAGTGTCTTGAGTAGCTGGGATTACAGGCACCCGCCGCTATGCCTGGCTCATTTTTATGTTTTTAGTGGAGATGTAGTTTCACCATGTTGGCCAGGCTCATTGCAAACTCCTGACTTCAAGTGATCCATCTGCCTTGGCCCCCCAGAGTGCTGGGATTATAGGCATGAGCTGCCGCGCCTGGCTGTTTTTTTTGTTTTTTCTTTTTTTTTTTTGAGACGAGGTCTCACTGTGTCACGCAGGCTGGAGTGCAGTGGTGCAATCATGGCTCACTACAGCCTTGACCTTCTAGGTTCAATCAATCCTCCTGTCTCAGCCTCCCAAGTAGCTGGGACTACAGGCATGTGCCACTATGCCCAGCTAGTGTTTTTTTATTTTCTGTAGAGACGAGGGCTCACTGTATTGTGTAGGCTGGTCTTGAATTTCTGGGCTCGAGTGATCCTCGCCTTGGCCTCCCAAAGTCTTAGGATTGCAGGTATGAGCCACTGTACCCAGCCTCCCTCAAATAGTTTTTAAAATTTGTGGTTGGAGAGACTAGACATATTAAAATAATTTTTTTTTTCTTTTCTTTTTTTTTTTTGAGACGGAGTTTTGCTCTGTCACCCAGGCTGAAGTGCAGTGGTGTGGTCTCTGGGAGACCAGCGGCTGGTCTCCCACTCCTGATCTGAAACCTCTGTCTCTCGGGTTCAAGTGATTCTTCGGCCTCAGCCTCCTGAGTAGCTGGAATTACAGGCACCTGCCACCACACCTGGCTAATTTTTGTATTTTTAATAGAGATGGGGTCTCACCATGTTGGCCAGGCTGGTCTTGAACTCCTGACCTCAGGTCGTCCGCCTGCCTCAGCCTCCCAAAGTGCTGGGATTACAGGTGTGAGCCACTGTGCTCGGCCAAGATAATTTCAATACAGGATAAAAAGTGATCAAAGTGGTAGTTGTCATAACAAAGGATGATTATTTTATTTTATTTTTTGAAACAGGATCTCACTCTTGTTACCCAGGCTGGAGTACGGTGGCACCATCTCGGCTCACTGCAACTTCCTCCTCCTGGCCTCAAGCGATCCTCCCACCTTAGCCTCTGGAATAGTTGGGGCCACAGGTGCGCAGCACTATGCCTGGCAAATTTTTGTAGTTTTGGTAGAGATGGGGTCTTACCATGTTGCCCAGGCTGGTCTCCCTCTCCTGAGCTCAGGCAGTCCACCTGCCTTGGCCTCCCAAAATGCTGGGATTATGGACATGAGCCACTGCACCCAGCCAAAAAAAAAAAAAAAAGGATTATTAGAAAGTATAGGCCAGGTACAGTGACCCCATGCTTGTAATCCCTGCACTTTGGGAGGCCGAGGTGAGTGGATCACCCAAGGTCAGGAGTTTGAGAACAGCCTGACCAACATGATGAAACCTTGCCTCTACTAAAAATACAAAAAATTAGCTGGGCATGGTGGAGTGTGCCTGTAATCCCAGCTGCTCAGGAGGCTGAGGCAGGAGAATCACTTGATTCACTTGAGCCACTGCACTCCAGCCTGGGCAACAAGACCAAAACACTGTCTCAAAAACAACAACAACAACAAAAAAGGTGTAAATGTGAATTTGGCAAAGAGCAAATATAAGGATTTATTGATGATATTCCATTTAAGCTGGACCTTGGGACGTAAGACTTAAACTAAACATATAGTATATTTGGGCTGGGCATGGTGGCTCCAGCCTGTAATCCCAGCACTTTGGGAGGCCGAGGCAGGTGGATCACGAGGTCAGGAGTTTGAGACCAGCCTGGCCAATATGGTGAAACCCCATCTCTACTAAAAATACAAAAATTAGCCGGGCATGGTGATGCGCGCCTGTAGTCCCAGCTACTCGGGAGGCTGAGGCAGAAGAATCGCTTAAACCCTGGAGATGGAGGTTGCAGAGAGCCAAGATTGTGCCACTGCACTCCAGCCTGAGTGGCAGAGCAAGACTCCATCTCAAAATAAACAAAGAAACAAACAAAACCATATAGTATATTTGGGAAAAATTTCAGAATTGTAGCTTATTAGAGCTTATTAGTGATAGTGTTAGGACTAGATAATGGTACTCCTACCCTCAGCTGATTATAACACATCGTTTCCCTGCATGTACAATTTCGGCAGGAGTAATTTGTGACTTTTAAATTAGCATTAGTCTACTGAAACAAAAATCCTCAGTAGGTTAATCAGTCTTGCAAAAATGGCGGTTAGTTTTCTAGCTAAATACGTTGTCCTGGCTTGGAGATTTACAGTCAGTTTGGTTCCTTTGAAAGGTATCTGTTCTTCGAAAGCAATTAATGATATGAGAACCATTGTATCTATTGTATGAGGAACTTTTTTCTGTAGATACTTGCATTTTCCGTTTTCTACTTGTTTTCTGTTTCTGTTTTCAGCCTTCTATGGCAATTTCTTAGTAATTTGACTAATATATATGCTAAATAATTTTTAAGTGAGAGATTTTTAACATTTGTGTGACAGATGCTATGTTTAGAAAGTATTATTGACTTTTTTTTAAACTCCGTTGGGCTTAGATCGGAAGTGGGCATGCATTTTGAACATAGACTTGTTGGAAATGAATATGCTGTACACATGTGTTAGCTGCATTAAAAAGGCTGCTTTGCTGGCAAGCTTTGGCCTGGACTGCTGCTCACAAGGATTATAACTGATTGCAGATGGAATGCACTAGAATGTTTCTGCCATAAACTCTTAAGAAAAAGTAGAAGAGTATGAAGAGTACTTTAGGGAATGTGCTAAATCTGAAAACTGAGAAGTAGCTATTTTATTGAAGCACTTTCTGGTCTTGGAGGAAATATTTTCTGTGGCAAAAATAAATGTTACTGCCTTGACATTTTGGAGTCCCAAGCACATGCAAATAGCTCTGTTCAATAATATCCCATTATATTCCAAGGTTCTCCCACTTTAGAAGCATTTCTTATTGTCTAATTACTTGGTAAAAAGGGAAATGAGTCAAAGTGAACGATCTAACCACTTACATTTATGGTTAGGTTATTTGTGTAAATCTGGAGACATTAAACCTGTATAAATGCATTCAAAAACAGGAGGTAGATGAAATTGGTTTTCACATATAATATGAGGTACACTCCATCAAGTGACTGAACTGTGCTATTTTACTTTATTTTTACCCACAAATTGTCTCTTGCCCTTTGGTGAATTTCATTCATATATTTAACAACCTGCCTTTGCCAGGATCTTTTTTTTCCCCCAGCGCCCAATCTTGGTTGGTATAGAAGTAGCTCTGACTTTTTTTTCCTGTTTATATATGTCTTACTGGCTTTTTCATTCACACATACATTTCTAAACCAAATGCCGCACAGCGTAACTGATAGAAATAATGATTTCATGTCCACTATTGAAAATTTGGGGCTGGGTGGAGTGACTCAATGCCTGTAATCCCAGCACTTTGGGAGGCTGAGGCAGGCGGATTGCTTGAGTCCAGGAGTTTGAGACTAGCCTAGGCAACATGGCGAAACCCTGTCTCTACAAAAAATACAAAAAAGTTAGCTGGGTGTGGTGGTACGCACCTGTAGTCCTAGCTACTAGGGAGGCTGAGGTGGTAGGATCACTTGATCCCTGGAGGTCAAGGCTGCAGTGAGCTGTGATCACGCCACTGTGCTCTAGCCTGGGCAATGGAGTGAGACACTGTTTCAGGAAAAAAGAAAGAAAGAAAGAAAATTTGGGATGGAGGAAGGGCAAAATGGAGATTTGGAAAGAGAGTTTAGAAAGTAATGCATTTAGGCTGGGCACAGTGACTCATGCCTATAATCCTAACACTTTGGGAGGCCAAGGCGGGTGGATCACCTCAGGTCAGAGTTTCGAGACCAGCCTGGGCAACATGGTGAAATCTCATCTGTACTAAAAATACAAAAATTAGCCAGGTGTGGTGGTGGGCACCTGTAATCCCAGCTACTTGGGAGGCTGAGGCAGGAGAATCACTTGAACCCAGAAGGCAGAGGTTGCAGTGAACTGAGATGGTGCCAATGCACTCCATCCTGGGCAACAAGAGCAAAACTTTGTCTCAAAAAAAAAAAAAAAAAATACAGAAAGTAATGCATTTAGGCCAGGTTTGGTGACTCATGCCTGTAATCTCAGCACTTTGGGAGCCTGAGATGCATAGATTGCTTGAGCTCAGGAGTTGGAGACCAGCCTGGTGGCAAAACCCTGTCTCTACCAAAAACACAAAAAATTAGCTGGGCATGGTGGTGCGCGCCTGTGGTTGTAGCTACTCGGTGGGAAGATTTCTTGAGCCCGGGAGGTGGAGGTTGCAGTGAGCCAAGCTTGTGTCGCTGCACTCCAGCCTGGGTGAGACAGTAAGACCCCATCAAAAAAAAAAACAAACAAAAAAACAAACAAACAAAAAGAAAGTAATGCATTTAAATTTGTATACTTTTTCTAGTATAAATTACTATAACCACATGAAAATAAATGTAAATGTATGTAAATTATGAACATTGTGAATAATAAAGAAATGAGAAAGAAAGGTCATCTGTATTCTTACCTCCTTAACCACAGCGAACTGCTGCTTTGGATGGATTTTTTTTGGTACTTTTTTCTTTCAGTTTGTTTTTGGTTTTTTTGAGACAGGGTCTATCACCCATGCTGGAGTGCAGTGGCATGATCTTGGCTCACTGTAGCTTTGCCCTCCCTGGCTCAAGCAGTACTCCCACCTCAGCCTCTCCAGTAGCTGGGACCACAGTCGTGTGGCACCACACCTGGCTAATTTTAGTATTTTTTTGTAGAGAGAGTTTCTACAAAAAACCATGTTGCCCATGCTGGTCCCAACTCTTGGGCTCAAGTGATCTGCCCGTTCTTTCAGTTTTGATGGATACTGACACAAGCAAAATTATTTCTTTTTTTTTCTTTTTTTTCCTTTTTTTTTTTTTTTTTTTTTTTTTGAGACGGAGTCTCGCTCTGTCGCCCAGGCTGGAGTGCAGTGGCCGAATCTCAGCTCACTGCAAGCTCCGCCTCCCCGGTTTACGCCATTCTCCTGCCTCAGCCTCCCGAGTAGCTGGGACTACAGGCGCCCGCCACCTTGCCCGGCTAGTTTTTTGTATTTTTTAGTAGAGATGGGGTTTCACCGTGTTAGCCAGGATGGTCTTGATCTCCTGACCTCGTGATCCGCCCGTCTCGGCCTCCCAAAGTGCTGGGATTACAGGCTTGAGCCACCGCGCCCAGCAAGCAAAATTATTTCTAACGTCACCATGCAGAGAGAACTACCATTAACATCTGAATCTGTAGTCCTCTAATCCTTTCCTTGCACTTTACACATATTAAGATTTTTACGTAATTGGATTATATGTACTGTTTTTTAGTTTGCTTTTTCTATCTTCTAATTTTTTTATTGCTGCTGAACAAGTTATTTCTCATATTTTTAATGTTACTATTTTTCTATACAACTTTTGAAATTTTGTAATACGGGTATATTACAACTAGTTTTGTTGGTTTTTTAAAAGTGTAATTATATGCTTTAATATTCAGGACAAACGTTAGAACACAAATGTGTTCCTAGATATTGAACCGTTTTCATTTTTATTTTTTATTTTATTTTATTATTATTATTTTTTTGAGACACAGTCTTGCTCTGTCACCCAGGCTGGAGTGCAGTGGCACAATCTCGGCTCACTGCAACCTCTGCCTCCCGGGTTCAAGGGATTCTCCTGCCTTAGACTCCTGAGTAGCAGGGACTGCAGGCGCCCACCACCATGCCTGGCTTATTTATTTTATTTATTTTATTTATTTATTTTTTGAGACGGAGTCTTGCTCTGTCACCCAGGCTGGAGTGCACTGGTGCAATCTCGGCTCACTGCAAGCTCTGCCTCCCGGATTCATGCCATTCTCCTGCCTCAGCCTCCCGAGTAGCTGGGACTACAGGTGGGCGCCACCATACCTGGCTAATTTTGTATGTTTAGTAGAGACGGGGTTTCACCATGTTGGCCAGTCTGATCTCAAACTCCTGACCTCAAGTAATCCGTCTGCCTTGTCCTCCCAAAGTCCTGGGATTAAAGCCATGAGCCACCACACCCGGCCTGAACCATTTTTAATTCCATAGTGATCTAGAAGTGCCATCTCAAATAGCACTCAGAGTGCAGAAAGGGGATTGCATAGAGTTGGATGGCTAGAAGATGTTATGGAAATTACCTTAAATATTGTTTTCTTCTTATGATATATCCATTACTTTCAGTAACATGAAAAACCGATGTGAAGATGGATTGAGTGTATTTAAGTATTTATGGGTAGTTTTGTGTTTTTTTTTGGTAGACACAGGGTTGTCACTTTGTTGCCCATGCTGGTCTTGAATTCCTGGCTCCAAGTAATCCTCCTACCTTGCCCTCCTAAAATGCTGGTATTACATGTGTGAACCACCACACCTGGCCCTCATTTCTTTTTTTTTTTTTTTTTGAGACGGAGTCTCCCTCTGTCGCCCAGGCTGGAGTGCAGTGGCCGGATCTCAGCTCACTGCAAGCTCCGCGTCCCGGGTCTACGCCATTCTCCTGCCTCAGCCTCCCGAGTAGCTGGGACTGCAGACGCCCGCCACCTCGCCCGGCTAGTTTTTTGTATTTTTTTTTTAGTTCAGATGGGGTTTCACCGTGTTAGCCAGGCTGGTCTCGATCCCCTGACCTCGTGATCCGCCCGTCTCGGCCTCCCAAAGTGCTGGGATTACAGGCTTGAGCCACCGTGCCCGGCCTCATTTCTTAAATATTCCTCAAGAACATGATTTCAGTAGCTTCTTAATATTCTATTCTATTTATGAACCATACTTCATTTATATTCATCCTCTGTTATCAGACATTTGAGCCTTAGGTTCTTCATTTATTGAGTGGAAATATTGCTGATGCCTTCCCAGTCTGCTGTCTCAGTTTGCGAGGATCAAATGAAATCATGTATACTATATAGCATACTATTTGAAAAATTATATAAGTTGTTTTTGTGGTTAGTTTTTTGTGTGTGTGTGAGACAAGGTCTTGTTCTGTTGAGCAGACTGAATGCAGTGGCACGGTCATGGCCCACTGCAGCCTCAACCTCCTGGGGCCAAGTGATTTGCCTACCTCATTCCCCTAGTAGCTGGGACTACAGCCACCACACCCAGCTAACTTTTAATTTTTTTGTAGAGATGGGGTCTCACTATATTGCCCGGGCTGGTCTTGAACTCCTGGACTGAAGGGATCCTCCTGCCTCAGCCTCCCAAAGTGCTAGTATTACATGCATGAGCTACCATGCTAAGCCTGTGGTTAGTTTTAATGTCTAAATTTTCAGTGGGAATATAAGTTTAAAGGCAGAAATAATTGAACCTGTCACTGAGTTGGAGGGAGTTTTTGCTATTGTGTATTTGGAGTTTCTTTTTATTTTATTATTATTATTTTTTTGAGACGGAGTCTTGCTCTGCCGCGCAGGCTGGAGTGCAATAGCTGGATCTCAGCTCACTGCAAGCTCCACCTCCTGGGTTCAGGCCATTCTCCTGCCTCAGCCTCCCGAGCGAGTAGCTGGGACTACAGGCGCGCCACCACGCCCGGCTAGTTTTTTGTATTTTTTAGTAGAGACGGGGTTTCACCGTGTTAGCCAGTATGGTCTCGATCTCCTGACCTCGTGATCTGCCCGTCTTGGCCTCCCAAAGTGCTGGGATTACAGGCTTGAGCCACCGCGCCCGGCCAGTTTCTTTTTATTACATGATATAATTTAATAAGCTTCTTTACCTAAATAAATATTTTTCACATCAAAATGGCTAAGAGAGATACTGGGTAAAATCATCTTGGTGGCAGCGTCCTTTCTTTGCTACTTGCATGTTGTTGTTGTAGTCTTTGACATTGTCATAATTAAAATCCAAAGTAAACTTTGTACTGCCTTTATATGTGCATTTGTTGGTTTCTCATAGGAGAAAGCAACCATGCCCAATTTTTTTTTTTTTTTTTTTTTTAATGCCTTCTTGGCAACTCTCAAGAGGTGTTTTGGAGTTCATTTAAAAAAGTCTAGCCAATATCGTGGTGGTGATTGCTTTTAGTAATTGCCTAGTGAAGTGCGAAGTGGTGTAATGGCAGCTAGCAAAGTCTGGAATGCAGTTCACAAGACTGTGAAAGGGATGCTACTTCTGGCTCTATATTAGACAAAGCAGGCATTCATAGTTCAGTTTTAGGTAGTACCTGTTTATCAAGGAATGTGCACTGTATAGGTGAAAGCTGTTCTTAGTTGTGTTGTTTAGTGATGAATGCCTTGTACATACATACAGGTGATAAGAATAAGAAATATGAAGTTAGGTTTTTGAGAGCACCTATAGGAAATTAGATTTTTGTTGTTCAGCAAGCCTAGGTGTAAAAGCTTTCAGAGAGATTTTAGTATTGTCTTAGATGGAGATAAATAATCAAAGCAATGTGCTGACTGTTAGGAAAGCACCGAGAAAGGGCGTCTAAATGCAGTCATGCATTAAGAAATGTGTCGGTAGGTGATTTTGCTGTGCGAACAGCATAGAGTGTACTTACACAAACCTATGGGTGTAGCCTACTCCATACCTAGGCTCTGTGGTAGAGCCTAGTGCTCCTAGGATACAAACCTGAATAGCATGTTACTGTACTGAACACTGTAGGGAATTTTAACACAGTGGTGGTGAGTATTTGTGGATCTAAACATATCTGACCATAGAAAGGGTACATATATGATAGTAAAAATATGATATTATTAATATAATCTTTTTTTTTTTTTTTTTTTTTTTTTTAAGACAGAGTGTTGCTCTGTCACCCAGGCTAGAGTGCAGTGGTGCAATCTTGACTCATTGCAACCTCCGCCTCCCAGGTTCAAACGATTCTCCTGCCTAAGCCTCCCAAGTAGCTGGGATTACAGGTGCCCAACACCACGGCCAGCTAATTTTTGTATATTTAGTAGTGACGGGGTTTCACCATGTTGGCCAGGCTGGTCTCAAATTCCTGACCTCGTGATCTGCCCGCCTCAGCCTCCCAAAGTC
This sequence comes from Macaca nemestrina, assembly GCF_043159975.1. Lineage (NCBI taxonomy): Eukaryota > Metazoa > Chordata > Mammalia > Primates > Cercopithecidae > Macaca > Macaca nemestrina. The sequence goes on along the minus strand of NC_092125.1, from coordinate 223,811,022 downwards.
CTGGGATTACAGGCGTGAGCCACTGCGTCCGGCCTATTAATATAATCTTATGGGACCACTCAGATATGCGGACCTTCATGTGTTCAGCCCGCTGACAGGTCATTATGCGGTGCATGACTTGTAATTGAGAGGGATGGCAGGGAAAGGTAGGTCATGTCTGAGAAGCCCTTTTGGTTTTGGCTTACCAGAAAACTGTAGGGCCAGAAGTATCAGAAGCAACACTATGAGGAAATTATTTAACTACACTTACTCTTTCCGTACCACATTGTTCTGGTCTGTTACTGAAGAGTTCCTTTAGCTGTGAATAAACTTGAGGAGGCAAAATGGGAGATTTTAAAATTGACTTTTAGGCCAGGTGCAGTGGCTCACGCCTGTAATCCCTGCACTTTGGGAGGCCAAGGCGGGTGAATCACTTGAGCTCAGGAGTTCGAGACCAGACTGGCCAACATGGTGAAACCTGATCTCTACTAAAAATACAAAAAAATTAGCTGGGCCTGGTGGCACATGCCTGTGATCCTAGCTACTCGGGAGGCTGAGGTGGGAAGAATGCTTGAACCTGGGAAGCGGAGGTTGCAGTGAGCCAAGCTCGTGCCACTGCACTCCAGCCTGGGTGACAGGGCAACACTCTGTCTTAAAAAAAAAAAAAAAAAAAGATTATATTAATAATATCATATTTTTACTATCATATATGTACCCTTTCTATGGTCAGATATGTTTAGATCCACAAATACTCACCACCACTGTGTTAAAATTCCCTACAGTGTTCAGTGCTCCATCTCAAAAAACAATTGCCTTTTAGTGCGGGAAAAAAATACTGTAATTAGTAATTAACAACAACAAACACTTAAGTTGTGCCAAGCACAATTAGGCAGATTTTAACTTACTGAATCCTTGCAATAATTATATGGTAGGTACTCTTTCACCGTTTCACAGTTGAAGGAATTGAGACAAAGAGGTATTATTGGCTGTTTTGCCTGGGCTCACGTATCTATTAATTGAGGGAAGTAGAAAATGAAGTTGAGCTGTCTCCAGAACCCTTACTATTGGAGAGCATATCACCTCTCAAAATATTTATTAAGTAAATTTTACTATTCTGTGCAGTAATGCTGAATAGCTGTGCTTACTTTGAACTTAACTGTTAGATTAAAATTTATTTTGATTTATTTTCTTGATGGAGGGAAATTATGAGGAAAAAGCTGGGAGGAAGGGGCAGATGATAATCAGTTTACATGTCTTTGGGCAGCTTAGGTTGAGATCTAGGCCTTCCAAATCATCTCTGTTTATAATCATTCAAAATTTGCTTAGGAAGAACAGAATTGTTAACTGAGAGTTTATTCAATGTGTACGCTAAGTAGCATGTTTTATAGAAGAGTTATAATTTTTTTTTCCTATTTTCATCTTGTATATATTTTTAATACTCTGGGATTGAGTAGACAGTGAACATATATAGTACATTTATCCTTGTTTTATGAAAAATAGGAAACTAAATTTGTTAATGATTAAGGAACTTTATGATTGTAGATCTTTTGCGCAAATATTCTTTATGGCCATAGGTTTTACTATATTTCCTATATCATGAGGAGGAGAGGGAGTTGCCTATGGGTTTTGGTTTTATAAGCAGTATATAAAATATTTTTATTGTGTGCCACTTTTCTTTTTTTTTTTTTTCTTTTTATTTTTTGAGACGGAGTCTCGCTCTGTCGCCCAGGCTGGAGTGCAGTGGTGCCATCTCGGCTCACTGCATGCTCCTCCTCCCGGGTTCACGCCATTCTCCTGCCTCAGCCTCCCCAGTAGCTGGGACTACAGGCGCCCGCCACCATGCCTGGCTGATTTTTTGTATTTTTAGTAGAGACGGGGTTTCACCGTGTTAGCCAGGATGGTCTCGATCTCCTGACTTCGTGATCCACCCGCCTTGGCCTCCCAAAGTGCTGGGATTACAGGCGTGAGCCACCGCGCCCAGCTGCCATTTTTCTTAATTGTTGGTATAGGAGGCTTTTAGGGCAGAGGATTGTGCTGAAGATATCACTGGGATTTTTAATAAGCCCTAAACTTGCTTGGTTACTAAACTTAATATAAAGTTACGGTGTTGCCACACAGATGCGTTAATTATAGTTGTAGGCAAAATCGTTAGTAGGTTGCCAACAACAGTATAATTACTAGAGACTGAGATATTAAATTTATTCTGGAGAATTAAAAGGCGTTTAAATACTAACCTTGTTTTGACTGCCTTATTTTCTAGGGCTCAGTAATTAAAATGTTATTTCTGCATCTTTATGCTAAAGTAGCAAAGTTGTGAATAAGGTAGGGAGAAAAGGGGGTTAAATTAGGGAATTTAGTAGACTGTCTAAGTCTTGACTTGAAGCTTCTCCAAGAAAGAGAAGATGGTCAGTTGTGGTCATCAGTAAACTAAGACCTTTGAAACATTTTGTGATAGCCATTTTGAAGGCATTTACGTTTATCTTGGATAAAAGTATCTTGTTCAAGTCAGCCTTTGTGGAAATTATAGTGTCCTGCCCTTCTCCAGATCTCCTGAGGTTTGTATTGGCTACACCATTAGGAATAAAAAAACCTGAAGACAAAAGGGAAACGGTATAAAAGTTGTATGGAGAGGATAAAGGAAGGATCATCTTTCCTTTGGACTTGGGAAAAGATACATTCAGGTCTTAGATGTTAAAGCTGCCTTTCAGATTTATGAAGGAGGATTTAGGAAAACAGCCTTGAGACCAGATGGGATATGAATGATAACCTAGAGGCAAGGCCCAGAGGTGAGAGTGAGTAGAGCAAGTTATTGGGGAAATCAGGAGACAGTCTGAACTCATTCTTCTAGAGAGTCCTGTAAGTGGTTATGATGATAATCATTGTAATAATGGTAGGGAACATAGCGTGACTGCCTACTTCAAACAGTTCATTTTCTGGGCTCTTAGTACCCCATACTCTCCTAATTGCCTGCCTTCCTCCCAGGCTGGTTATTTACCTCCTTAGTTTAAAAGTCTACCAGGCTTTTGTCCTCAGATCTCTCACTCCAGAAAAGAGAGACCCCCTAGATGATTTCTTCTAGTTCTTGGGGCTTAAATGTCATTGAGATGATGATAACTCCCAGATTCACTTCTGTAGCCTGGACCTCTCTCTAGAAGTACAGACTTCTCTACCTAGCTGCCAACTGAATTCTACTTGAAGGCCACAGAAGCATCTCAAACTCAACATGTCCTAAACAGAACTATTGTTGTTTCCCTTCCTGACCACCCAAAGTGGCCCCTCCTTTATTTTTATCAATTCTTTTAGTTGCCCAGACCAAAAATATTGGAGTCATTCTTACCTTTTCTGTTTTTCTCATAGGCTGCATACATCAATTAGTAAGTCTTGCCATCTTTGCCTTCACAGTATATCTTGAATCAGTTACTTTTTGCTATTTCTACCCTCGTCCAGATCAGTACTGCAATAGCCTCCTGTCTCTCTGCTTTTGCCCTTGTTCCCATGAAGTAGCCAGTCCTGTTTTAGAAATATACATCAGGACTTGGTGCAGTGGCTCAGGCCTGTAATCCCAGCACTTTGGGAGGCTGAGGTGGCGGATCATGAGGTCAAGAGTTCGAGACCAGCCTGGCCAACATGGTGAAACCCCATCTCTACTAAAAATACAAAAATTAGCCAGGCATGGTGGTGCATGCTTGTAGTCCCAGCTACTCAGGAGGCTGAGGCAGGAGGATTGCTTGAACCTGGAAGGCGGAGTTTGCAGTGAGCTGAGATCGTGCTACTGCACTCTAGCTTGCTGGGCAACAGAGTGAGACTTCGTCTAAAAAAAAATATATATATATATATATATGTCAGATTATGTCATCCCCTTACTATCAGATCATGTCACTCCTCTGCTTAAAATTCTTCACTGGTTCCTGTCACATTTATTTTAATTAATTGTAATTGTAATTTTTTTTTTTGGAGTCAGAGTCTTGCTGTGTCGCCCAGGCTGGAGTGCAGTGGCACGATCTTGGCTCACTTGCAGCCTCTGCCTCCCAGGTTCAAGCGATTCTCATGCCTCAGCCTCCCGAATAGCTGGGACTACAGGTGTGTGCGACCACGCCCAGCTAATTTTTGTATTTTTAGTAGAGACAGGGTTTTGCTATGTTGGCCAGGCTGGTATCGAACTCCTGAGCTCAAGCAATATGTCCGCTTAGGCCTCCGAAAGTGCTGGGATTACAGGTGTGAACCACTGCGCCCAGTCCTTATCACTTTTAGAATAAAACTGAAAATCCTCACTGTGGCCACACAGCCTCACAGAATTTGGCCTCTGGCTGGCTGTCTGATTTCACATTTGATCATTGTTTGCCCACCTGGCTACACTGCTGGTCTTGTTGTTCCTTAAACTTCATTCAGGTTCCTGCTCAAATATCTCCTCAGAGGTGGCAGCTTGCTTGCTTTTAAATAAAATAGCCCCCTCTACCACTTACACTGTCATCTTTTATCTCCTAACCCGGCTTTATTTTTCTTTCCAACATTATGCTATTTCTATTAGTTAATTGTCTGATGCCATTATTAGAATATAAGCTCCATGTGGGCACGGACTTGTTTTCACTAGGTTTTTATAGGTCTGGGCCATGGTAGACATGCAAGTATTTGTTAAATGAAAGAGTATTTTGAACATTTACTTTATGCTAGACCTTGAGCCAAAATGTGAGAATTAATGACAGTTCTGTATAGTTAGGCACTATTATTATTATGCCAATATTACAGATAAGAAAATTAGAAATTAAGGCTTACAGAGTTTATTCACGCTTATAAAGATGGACCTAGGGTGACAGTAGATACTTAGAGTGGGACCACATTAAAGCCTCTACAGCAGTGGTCCCCAACGTTTTTGGCACCAGGGACTGGTTTTGTGGAAGACAATTTTTCTACAGATAGGGGTGGGGGCATATGGTTTCGGGATGAAACCGTTCCATCTCAGATCATCAGGCATTAGATTCTCATAAGGAGCGGGCAACCTAGATCCCTCACATGCGCAGTTCACAGTAGGATTCGTGCTGGTATGAGAATCTGATGCCGCCACTTATCTGACAGCTGCTTACCTGCTGCTCACCTCCTGCTGTGTGGCCTGGTTCCTAATAGGCCATGGACAGTACCGTTCTGTGGCCCAGGGGTGGGGACCCCTGCTCTACAGCATTCTACTTCATTGGTAAAATCTTTGAAAATGTCTTCTAGAAATATTTTTTAGGTCACTTTACCTTTTGATCATTGAACATTGGGTCAATTTTGTTGTTGTTGTTCTTGTTGTTGAGACAGGGTCTCGTTATGTTGCCTAGGCTGGATGGAGTGTGGTGGTGCAGTATCGGCTCACTGTAGCTTCAACTTCTTGGGTGCAAGTGATCTTTCTGCCTCAGCTTCCTCAATAACTGGGACTGCAGGTGCATGCTACCATGCTTGCCTAATTTTTTTGTGTTTTTAGTAGAGATAAGATCTCACTATGTTGCCCAGGCTGGTCTCAAACTCCTGGGCTCAAGTGATCCTCCTACCTCAGCCTCCCAAAGTGCTGGGATTACAAGTGTGAGCCACTGTGCTCAGCTGACATAATGCTTTTGATGTAGGAATGGACCCCTCTCTCTTGCTTCCCCTGCAACACCAGATACTGGGACTCATGGATTTCTGATGATGAAAGATGTAGTTCTCCTGGGAGTCTTTATGTTATACAAATGGAAAGCAAAGTTCCCAAACATGTTGCAGTGGTTGATGTGTTCTGTCATCTGGTCTCTGCACTTCCTCTCATGCCTTCCATCCGTTTAGCCGCCATACTCCAGTTAGGAGTTATTACAGTCATCCGAGTGAGAGAGGTGGTGGTTGAACCAGGGTGGTCATGATGGTGGTGGGGAGAAGCCATATTTGGAAAGTAGAACTGATAGGATATATCAGATGTGGAGGATGAAAGAAAAAAGCCAAAGATGGCTCCCAGGTCATCTGTGGAAAGTTGCTTGTAGGGTCCAGGTCGGGAGTATGCTATGTGTCCAGAGCAACCTAGATTGAAGAAAAGGCCTCGGGCACAGAAGCTGTAAAAGAGGCCTTGAAAAGCAGCTTGAAAAGGTGGATTACAGGTGGTAAAATAATATGAAGTCTATAATACTTATAAAAGAGTTATGTTCTGACTCTAGTCCTCAAAAATATTCCTGTAGTCTATTCTTTTAGGAAAAGTGGTGACTTGTCCTAGACAAAGCCTACATGCTGATTCCATGTGACCCTGGGAGTGGGTACTAAATTTGTAACAGCTTGTGGGTGAAAATATTGTTTATATGTTGAATGTGTTTGTTAATTACTATAATTCCATTTTTTAAAAATTTTTATTTTTAAAAATTAAAAATACAATTTTTTTTGTATTTTTTAGTAGAGACGGGGCTCACTGTATTAGCCAGGATGGTCTCGATCTCCTGATCTTGTGATCCGCCCGCCTCGGCCTCCCAAAGTGCTGGGATTACAGGTTTGAGCCACCGCGCCCGGCCTATTTTTTGTATTTTTTAGTAGAGACGGGGTTCACTGTGTTAGCCAGGATGATCTCGATCTCCTGATCTCGTGATCCCAAAGTGCTAGGATTACAGGCGTGAGCCACTGTGCCTGGCCTATAATTCCATTTTTATGTGTGTGCTTTCTGTGAAACAAATTAGAAGTCCAACATACTATTTTAGCTCAGTTGACCTTGCTACTGTGTTAATTATGCCCAGTCTTTCAGTAATACAATCCTCTCTCTATTTTTTTCTGTGAATGTTGGTAAAATCTACTAGTATTTTATGTATATATTGCACAGCTATACACTGTTTTTCTTTTTATGCTCTTGAAATTGGTACAGAATTTAATCAGAATTGTACATGACACATGGAGAGCATTCATCTGAGTCCTTGGTATAGGGCAGTGTAAGTGTAGAGGATCCGTAAGACGTGGTCCAAGCACTTTCAAGATACATGATGTTGGGGGAGCACCAGAGATTTGTGGACACATTTAAGTAAGGTCTTGAGTGTCGTATTTTGACTCTTGCCAAGAAACAGGCTCTTGGCTGGCTATGGTGGCCCACACTTGTAATCCTAGCGCTTTGGGAGGCCAAAACAGGAGAATTACTTCAGCCCAGTAGTTTGAGACCAGCTGGAGCAACCTAGGGAGACCCTGTCTCTACAAAAAAATAGACAAATTAGCTGTGCATGTTGGCACATGCCTATGGTCCCAGTTACTCAGGAGGTTGAGGTGGGAGGATCAGTTGAGCCCAGGAGGTCAGTGACTGCGTGAGCTGTGATCTTGCCACTGTACTCCAGCCTAGGGTGACAGAGCAAGACCCTGTCTCTAAAAGAGAAAAGAAATAGAATCCTTACATTGTGCTTTAGTTTATCAATTAGTGAACTTTTCTTTTTTTGTTGTTTTTTATTTTTTGTAGAGATGGGGTCTCACTGTGTTGCCCAGGATGGGTCTCAAACTCGTGGACTCAGATGATCCTCCCACCTTGGCCTCCTAAATTGTTGGGATTACAGGCATGAGCCACTGAACCTGGGCCTAGTCAGTTTTTCTTACCTTGGTTTTTCTTTACCTTGGTTTAAAGATCAAATGGAATATTATCATACCTACTGAATATTGAGAGTTTAAAACAAGGTAAAATACCTATTTAAGAAAAATTAACACATGTGTAAGTGTTTCACTCATTTAATTCTGTAAACTAGGTATTACCTCAATTTTAGAGAGGACACAGAAGTGCAGTCATACCCAAGGTCACAAAAACACCTAAATACAGTATTTCTTAACTTTTTTTTTTTTTTTTTAAACCAAGCCTCGCTCTCTTGCCCAGGCTGGGGTGCAGTGGCGCAATCTCGGGTCACTGCAACCTCTGCCTTCTGGATTCAAACAGTTCTCCTGCCTCAGCCTCCCAAGTAGCTGGGGTTACAGGCGCCTGCCACCACGCCTAGCTAATTTTTGTAAATACAATACAGTATTTTTAAATTGTTCTTTCATATGTTTAGAATATTAGACCAGGCATGGTAGCTCATGTCTGTAGTTCAAGCACTTTGGGAGGGCAAGGAAAGAGCATTGCTTGAGCCAAGAGTTTCAGTCCAGCCCAGGCAACATGGCAGAGCCCCATCTCTACAAAAAAATTTTAAAATTGGCTTGGCATGGTAGCGCATGCCTGTAGGCCCAGCTGCTTGGGAGGCTGAGGTGAGAGATTCACTTGAGCCCAGGAGTTGCAGGCTGCAGTAAGGCATGGTTGAGCCACTGCACTCCAGCCTGGTTGACAGACTATGACACTGTCTGGGGGAAAAAATTGAATTTGTTGTTGATAGAAGCAGTTATTTTTAAAGCAGCTTGGGGGCAGGTGCAGTGGCTCACACCTGTAATCCTAGCACTTTGGGATGCCGAGGCAGGTGGATCATCTGAGGTAAGGATTTCAAGACCAGCCTGGTCAACATGGTGAAACCCTGTCTCTAGGAAAATACAAAAATTAGCCAGGCATGTTGGTGGCTGCCTGTATCCTAACTACTAGGGAGGCTGAGAGGGGAGAATCACTTGAACCTAGGAGGCAGAGGCTGCAGTGAGCCGAGATCGTGCCACTGCAGTCCAGCCTGGGCAGCTGAGCTAGACTGTCTCAAAAAAAAAAAAAATAAAATAAAATAAAAAATAAAATCAGCTTGGTTTTGAAGATGTAAGTTAGGAAAATCTGTTAGCTTCAGAAGCTTCAAAAGTCTGGGAGAAAGGAATATTGAGGAAGAGGAAAAGGATTTCCTGTGAATTGAGGAAGTTAGCTCATTGGTGTAGTTTTTCTTTCTTTTTTTTTTTTTCTTTTTTTACTGAGGAGAAGAGAACAAAAGGATAAAATCTGAGTAGCCTTTCAGTCATTCTTGGTAGAATTGGTAGCTAAAAGGCTGAGTGAAATATGGCTTAAAAGCTTTATTGGCTGGGCACGGTGGCTCATGCCTGTAATCCCAGCACTTTGGGAGGCCAAGGTAGGTGGATCACCTGAGGTCAGGAGTTTGAGAACAGCCTGACCAACATGAGGAAAGAAACCCTGTCTCTACTAAACGTACAAAATTAGCCGGATGTGGTGGTACATGCCTGTAATCCTAGATACGTGGCAGGCTGAGGCAGGAGAGTTACTTGAACCCAGGAGGCGGAGGTTGCAGTGAGCCGAGATCCTACCATTGCACTCCAGCCTGGGCAACAAGAGCAAAACTCCGTCTCAAAAAAAAAAAAAAAAAAAAGCTTTATCATTTATTTTTTGGCCCTGTCTTATGGTGCAGAGGCCTAAAAGTTTTTTGACAGCAAATTTTCTAGAGGCTAGGAGTGTTTATTATAACCATGTTTTTGAGCGGTGAGGACTACCTCAGAGGGCATGCCTTGTCTCATCATTGTTCTTATTGCTAAGCTACTGAAACCTAGAATCTGACTCACACAATATGACACTCATTTCCGTTTTCTTGGTAGAGTTTGTGTGGTCATTCATCTTTTAGGAACTATAGTCCTCCTAGTTCCCACTTTTATTTTTATTTATTTTTGAGATGGAATCTTGCTGTGTTGCCCAGGCTGGAGTGCAGCGGTGCAATCTTAGCTCACTGCAACCTCTGCCTCCCAGGTTCAAGCAATTCTCCTGCCTCAGCCTCCCAAGTAGCTGGGACTACATGTGCGTACCACCATGCCTCCCTAACTTTTGTATTTTTTGTAGAGATGGTGTTTCACCATGTTGGCCAGGCTGGTCTCAAACTCCTGACCTCAAGTGATCCACCCTCCTCGGCCTCCCAAAGTGCTGGGATTACAGGCGTGAGTCACCGTGCCCAGCCATCAGTTTCCACTTTTAAATGAGAATTTTTTGTTTCTGTGGGTTTTTTCTTTTGTTGTTGTTACTTGAGACAGGGTCTTAATCTGTCACCCAGGATGGAGTGCAGTGGCACTATCTTGGCTAACTGCAGCCTGGACCTCCCTGCGCTCAGGTGATCTTCCTGCCTAAGCCCCCTGAGTAGCTGGGAGTACAGGCACACACCACCATGCCTAGCTAACTTTGTATTCTTTGTGGAGATGAGATTTCACCATGTTGCCCAGGCTGGTCTCAAATTCCTGTACTCCAGCGATCCTCCTGCCTGAGCTTCCCAAAGTGCTGGGATTATAAGTGTGAGTCACCGAGCCAGGCCATAAAGACAGTTTTTTTTTTTTTGAGATAGAGTTTTGCTCTTTTTGCCAAGGCTGGAATATGGTGGCGTGATCTTGGCTCACTGCAACCTCCCCCTCTCGGGTTCAAGTGATTCTCCTGTCTTAGCCTCCCGAGTAGCTGGGATTACAGGTGTGCCTTACCACGCCTCACTGATTTTTTATATTTTTAGCAGAGATGGAGTTTCACCATGTTGGCCAGGCTGGTCTGCAACTCCTGACCTCAGGTGATCTGCCCACCTCAGCCTCCCAAACTGCTGGGATTATAGGTATGAGCCACTGTGCCCGGCCCATAAAGAGAGTTTTAAACAATGCCTATAGTATGATTTTAGCGGGGTGGCCACGTACATGTACGTGTGCACATGTATTTCCATGAGAATGCCTTCCTGCCTTTAGCCTTGACAATGCTGCATGTAGGGAATAAGCATTTAATGATGGTGTCTTGGCTAAGAGTGTGAACTCTGGAGCCAAACTCTCCAAAATTGCATCCTGAATCTGCCACTAGCTAGCTCTGGAGCCATGAATAACTTATTTAACCTCTCTATTATGGTTTATTTATCTGTAAAATGGGGGTAATGAAACATCTACCTCATTGAGTGCTTGGGAGCATCAAATAGGTTAGTAGGTCTGGTATGATGGCTCATACCTGTAATCCCAGCACTTTGGGAAGCTAAGGCATGAGGGTGGCTTGAGCCCAGGAGTTCGAGACCAGCCTGGGCAGCATAGTGAGACTCCCATCTCTACAAAAAATAAAAACAATTAGCCGGGTGTAGTGGCATGAACCTGTGGTCCTATCTACTCCAGAGGCTGTATGGGACACAGAATATCACTTGAGCCCAGGAGGTTGAGTCTGTAGTGAGTTGTGATTGTACCACTGTACTCCAGTCTGGGCCACAGAGTGAGACCCTGTCTCAGAAAAAAAAAAGGTTACTAGACATAAAGTACTTATGGCTCAGAGTAAGTGTTCTGTGAATGTTAGCTGGTTTTTAAATCTTGTATTTAATACCTCTTTGGTTAGAAGTACACTTCTTTGCTTGGATTACCATTTGCATGTGGAGAGATGTTCTTTCTAGAACCATGTCTCCTTGTCACATGATTATGTACAGTGTGAGCTTTATTAATACTCTGTCAGCATTTGAGGTTGGAACATAAATGCGTGGCTATGCCCAGTGGAATCCAGCAAGAGCATCGTAGCAACTGTTGCTATTTGTGTACTGAGCAACAGCTGTCTGAGACAGATTTATTTTTTAATCCTGATCTCACTAATAGCCTGGGATGTGGCCTTCCCTCAAAAGAGTGGATTGGTTGAGATGTCCAGTCTTTGAGGAGATTTCATGACCACATGCCATAAAGATTCTGTTTCATGTGAAATCTGAGGAACTAAAGCTTTGTGTATATGAGTGAGGGAGAAAGATTAAGCTTTAGCATTCATAGTCAGTCCCTGAAATGTAGTGTGACTGGATTAATGACACGAGAAATCACTTTTAATGTAGGTGGTGAGATTTCATGCATTTCAGTCAAAAAAGTAATTTTGCTGTAATGTGGTTCATTTCCAAATTTTGGCTGCTAACTTACCTAGGATGGATAAACATTATCACGGAATATTTACTGAGCATCTACTAAGGGTCTGTTCTGAATACTGGTAACACGCAGTTAATTACACTCCAAAGTGACTTAATCTGTGATCCACTATATACTACATTACATACATACACACACTCTAATCATTTACATACTCATCAACCTTAGATTTCAGAAATAACACTATATTTGTAGTAAATGCTTCATTACCAAATGCTTTTCTGAAGTACATAGTAAGATCTTTAAAAAGAGCTTTCATGGCCAGGCGTGGCGGCTCACACCTGTTATCCCGGCACTTTGGGAGGCCAAGGTGGGCGGATCACGAGGTCAGGAGATGGAGACCATCCTGGCTAACACGGTGAAACCCCGTCTTTACTAAAAATACAAAGAAATTAGCCGGGCGTGGTGGTGGGCGCCTGTAGTCCCAGCCACTCGGGAGGCTGAGGCAGGATAATGGCGTGAACCCGGGAGGCGGAGCTTGCAGTGAGCCGAGATTGTGCCACTGCCCTTCAGCGTGGGCGACAGAGCGAGACTCCGTCTCAAAAAAAAAAAAGCTTCTTTCAAATAGTAGTTGGACTCATTCAATACTTTTCTAATTTTCATTTCTCTTTTTTTTCTTGAGATGAAGTCTTACTCTGTCACCCAGGCTGGAGTGCAGTACATTGATATCAGCTCACTGCAACCTCTGCTGCAACCTCTGCCTCCTGGGTTCAAGTGGTTCTCCTGCCTCAGCCTCCCCAGTAGCTGGGATTATAGGCACACACCACTATTCCTGGATAATTTTTGTATTTTTGGTAGAGAGGATTTCACCATGTTTGCCAGGCCAGTCTCGAACTCCTGACCTCAAGTGATCCACCTGCCTTGGCCTCCCAAAATGCTGGGATTACAGGCGTGAGCCACCGCGCCCAGCCCCATTTCTGATGTGTTCCAGTATTTCAAGGCTTAACAGGTGCCTTAAAATAGTAATGTGGGCCAGGTGCGGTGGCTCATGCCTATAATCCCAGCACTTAGGGAGGCCGAGACATGCAGATCACCTGAGATCAGGAGTTCGAGACCAGCCTGGCCAACATGGTGAAATCCTGTCTCTACTAGAAATACAAAAATTAGTCGGTTGTAGTGGTGGGTGCCAGTAATCCCAGCTACTTGGGAGGCTGAGGCAGAATAATTTCTTGAACCCGGGAGGTGGAGGTTGCAGCGAGCTGAGATTGCACCACTGCACTCCAGCCTGGGGAATAGCGCAAGATTCTGTCTTCAGAAAGAAAAGAATAGAAATGTGGTTCATTTCCAAATTTTGGCTGCTAACTTACCTCAGGAGGATAAACATTGTCACAGAATATTTACTGAGCATCTACTTTATAGCAGGGTCTGTTCTGAATACTGGTAACACGCAGTCAGTGCTGTTGTTCTGGTTTTTCAAGTTCCATGTATAAATTACCTCTTAAAACTATGATTATTTTCATTCATTCATTCCTTTTTGAGACGGGGTCTCAAAATAGGCTGGAGTGCAGTGGCTTGATAACAGCTAGCTACATCCTCAAACCTCCAGGCTCAAGCCATCTTCCCACCTCAGCTTCTTAAGTAGCTGGGACTGCAGGTGTGTGCCACCATGCTCAGCTAGTTGTTTTTTTTTTTTTTTTTTTTTTTGGTATTTTTTTTGTAGAGACAGGGTTTCACCATATTGCCCAGGGTGGTCTTGAACTCCTGACTTCTAGTGATCCGCACGACTCGGACTCCCAAAATGCTGAGATTACAGGCATGAGTCACTGAGCCAAGCCTATTAATTTTTGGTTGCCCTATTCAGATTTAGTGGTATGAATTTACTGATTGGGATGTTTTGAACACACAGAATAACATGTTTAACTAAAGAACTAGTAATTGAGTGACTTATACAATGAAACGTTTTTATCTTCTAGGTATTATTAACCCAAAGAATCCAAAGGAAGCTCCAAAGTCCTTCAGCTTCGACTATTCCTACTGGTCTCATACCTCGGTGAGTACCCTCATGCCACAGTGCTTCCAGCTCCTGCCTCCTTTCCTCTTTCCTTGCCAATTTGTCTTTCCTCTTAGCTGAGCAGTTCCAAGTTTTGCTTCTTAAGTGTTGTCTAACATGAGTTCATTCTTTGATATAGTGATATAGTATTTTCATTCATAAAGTATTTGGGTTGATGGAAAGTTTATGCACACATTTATACATAAATATATACACATATATACATATAGAATGTATTTAGTTTACACCAAATTTATACTGCATGTACACTAAATTTATACTGATTTAGACATTTCTCAAAGATTTATTTATCAGTATCTTAGGATCCTCATTACCAACATTATTGCCCATTGATCTTAGGAAATGCCAAATAATAATAATAATAATTATTATTATTATTATTTTTCTTTTGAGACGGAATTTCACTCTGTCGCCCAGGCTGGAGTACAGTGGAGCCATCTCAGCTCACTGCAACCTCCGCCTCCCAGGTTCAAGTGATTCTGCCGCCTCAGCCTCCCGAGTAGCTGGGATTACAGGCGCACAGCACTATGCCCAGCTAATTTTTGTATTTTTAGTAGAGACAGGGTTTGACCATTTTGGCCAGGCTGGTCTCGAGCTTCTGACCTTAAGTGATCCGCCCGTGTCTGCCTCCCAAAGTGCTGGGATTACAGGTGTGAGCCACTGCGCCTGGCCGGAAATGCCAAATTAAAATTGCTTAGAGTACTGTTAATTTTAAGTTGAATTTTGAGGAAATGGCCAGCAAGATTGGAATGACTACAGAGAAATTGTTTTTTTTGTTGTTGTTGTTAACCAGGCTTGTCTTGAACTCCTGACCTCCTGATCCACCTGTCTTGGTCTCCCAAAATGTTGGGATTAAAGGCGTGAGCCACCACGCCTGGCCAATTTTTTTTTTTTAAATTGTGGTAGAGCAATGCGGGTTTTGAACATTTTGAAAGATGAAACCCTGCCTCTACTAAAAATTCCAAAAAAAAAAAAAAAAAGTTAGTTGGGCTTGGTAGTGGGTGCTTGTAATCTCAGCTACTTGGGAGGCTGAGGCAGGTGAATTGCTTGAACCCAGGAGGTGGAGGTTGCAGTGAGCCGAGATTGCACCACTGCACTCCAGCCTGGGTGATGGAAGGTGACTCTGTCTCAAAAAAAAAAAAAAAAAGGAAAGAGGCTGCAGATCCACAAGGGAATTCCCCCAAAAGATTACCAATATTTAGGAAAATGCAGAGTAGGGCCCTTCCTGGCACCCTTACTCAGTGTGGAACCCCAAATGTTGCTGCTTCTTAGGGATTGTTGATAGAGTTTACTTCTGCATCGTTCATCACTTTGTTATATGTTTTTGGTTTTATTTTTCCTGTTTTGTATTTATTTATTGTTTTTAGACTGAGTCTCACTGCATTGCCTAGGCTGGAGGGCAGTGGCGTGATCTCAGCTCACTGCAACCTACATCTCCCGGGTTCAAGCAGTTCTCCTGCTTTGGCCTCCTGAGTAGCTGGGATTACAGGCGGGTGCCACCACACCTGGCTAATTTTTTGAATTTTTAGTAGAGATGGAGTTTCGCCATGTTGGCCAGGCTGGTCTCGAACTCCTGTCCTCAAGTGATCTGCCCACCTTGGCCTCCCAGAGTGATAGGATTACAGGCATGAGCCACTTGTGCCCGGCCCTGGGGAATAGATGTCAATAAACTATTGACAAAGCCTAATTGTCAAGGGAAGGGACTGAGAAGGGGATTGGAAACGCTGTTTCCTGAAAGCTATGTTTATTGAGAAACAGCCCAGTAGCTGGAATGAGTTCAAAGAAGTATTTTTATATGTGGACTTTGACCAATGACAATTTATTGTCATTTTCCACTTAAGAAAATCTTGGCTCTGTGAATGAAAGAGTGATACTTTTAAGGTTATAGAAAACGAAATGTAATCATGCCAGATAATTTTATATAGATATTTTTATGTATGACTGACCTGGATGACTGTGATAGTGCATGTGTTTGTGAGTGTGTGTGTGTGTGCGTGCACGTGTATTTAATGAGAAAAGTAAACTTGTGTATAGGGGGCTTAAAAAATGTGTAGTGAATTTTAGGTGACTGTTCTGATTCTAGACGCTTTTGTTTATTATGGAAGCAATCAAGTAAGTATAGGAAGAAATACGAATAAAAGGTCATTTATTTCTTCTTTTACTCTTTACAGCCCGAAGATCCCTGTTTTGCATCTCAAAACCGTGTGTACAATGACATTGGCAAGGAAATGCTCTTACACGCCTTTGAGGGATATAATGTCTGTATATTTGCCTATGGGCAGACTGGTGCTGGAAAATCTTATACAATGATGGGTAAACAAGAAGAAAGCCAGGCTGGCATCATTCCACAGGTGAAAAACAAAACAAAACACAAATTTTCTGTTCATTATTACTGTTAGTCTTAAATTGCTTTAACAGTTATTTTTATTTGACGAACATTTATTCGGGGATTATTTTATGTCAGGCACAAAGATGAACAACCCATTATTTTCCCTCAGAAGAGCTTACAGTTGAATGGGAAGGATTGACATGTACACATGTCTGTCATTAAAGGTGGGAAAGTCAGTGTTTTGTAATGATTTTGCCATATATCCAATGCCATATTATTTTATCATTTGAAAAGTGTTACCAGCTTGTTAAAGCTCTGTTCTAAGTCCTGGAGATCCCTGGGGAATATTGTTGATCTGATTTTTTTCCAAATTCCATCACCTCTGAAGAATGTGATTATTTTTTGTTTTTTTGATAGCCTTATTCGGAGATACTTTCATTTTATTTTCCTAATTTAATAGTATTACTTTAAACGTCAAACACTCTGAGATTCTCCCTCTTTTTTTTTAGAGCAGTTAATATTACTGGATTTGATCCTTTATTGTTTGGGAATGAAGAAGAGTTCTGACATAGATATTTATTTATTTTTATTTTCATTATTTGTTTCACTTAGGATTTAATGGTGAAAGACATAAGTATTTAAAAAGAACTTCATTATTTACTTATTTATTTGAGACGGGGTCTCACTCTGTTGCTCATGCTGGAGTGCGGTGGTGTGATCATGGCTCACTGAGGCCTTGACCTCCCAGGCTCAAGTGATCCTCCTGCCTTAGCCTCCAGAGTAGCTGGGACTACAGCAATGTGCCACCACACCTAGCTAATTTTTTAATTTAAAAAAATTTTTTTTTTTTTTTTTTTTTTTTTTTGAGACAGAGTCTTGCTCTGTCGCCCAGGCTGGGGTGCAGTGGCCCGATCTCAGCTCACTGCAAGCTCCACCTCCCGGGTTTAGACCATTCTCCTGCCTCAGCCTCCCGAGTAGCTGGGACTACAGGCGCCCGCCACCTCGCCCGGCTAGTTTTTTGTATTTTTTAGTAGAGACGGGGTTTCACCGTGTTAGCCAGGATGGTCTCGATCTCCTGACCTCGTGATCCACCCGTCTCGGCCTCCCAAAGTGCTGGGATTACAGGCTTGAGCCACCGTGCCCGGCCAAAAAAAAATTTTTTTTTGAGACAGAGTCTCGCTCTGTTGCCCAGGCTGGAGTGCAGTGGCTCCATCTTGGCTTACTGCAACCTCCGCCTCCTGGGTTCAAGCGATTCTCCTGCCTCAGCCTCCCGAGTAGCTGGGACAATAGGTGCCCGCCACCATGCCCAGCCATTTTTAGTAGAGACGGGGTTTCACCATGTTGGTCAGGCTGGTCTGAATCTCCTGACCTCAGGCAGTCTGCCCGCCTCGGCCTCCCAAAGTGCAGGGATCACAGGCATGAGCCACCATGCCCAGCCTTTAAAATTTTTTTGTAGAGACAGGGTCTCACCATGTTGTGCAGGCTGGTCTCAAACTCCTGGGCTCAGGATGATCTGCCTACCTTGACTTCTGGAAGTGCTGGGATTACAGACATGAGCCACTGTGCGGGGCCTAAAAACTTAAGAAAAAAAAAGATTAAGTGAGAAGATTGTATTTAAAATTTTCCTTTTATAGTCATGCATCACTTAAGGGTGGGGGTACATTTTGAGAAATGCATCATTAGTTGTTAGGTGCTTTTGTCGTTGTACAAACATCATAGAGTGTACTTACACAAACCCTACAAGGTATAAACTACTGCATACCTAAACTACATTGTATAGCCTGTTGCTCCGAGGCTGTCAACGTGTGTAGCATGTTACTGTACTGAATAGGCAATTATAATAGAATGGTATTTGTGTATCTAAACTAGAAAAGTACAGTAAAAACATGATATAAAAGATTTAAAATGGCACACCTGCATAGTGCTCTTACAGTGGAGCTTGCAGGACTGGAAGTCGCTCTGGGTGAGTCAGTGAGTGAGCGGTGAGTGAATGTGAAGGCGGAGGACATTGCTGCACACTATTGTAGACTCTATAAATGCTGCACACTTAGGCTACACTAAATTTAGTTTTAGAAACAGTTTCCTTTCAATAATAAATTAACCTTAGTTAAATTACTGTAACCTTTTTACTTTATAAACTTTAAAAATTTTTAAACTTTCTGATCCTTTTATAATAACCTTTAGTTTAAAACACAAACAGGCCCAGCATGGTGGCTGACGCCTGTAATCCCATCACTTTGGGAGGCCAAGGCAGGTGGCTACCAGAGGTCAGGAGTTTGAGACCAGCCTGACCAACATGGTGAAACCCCGTGTCTACTAAAAATACAAAAAAATGAACCGGGCATGGTGGCACATGCCTGTAATCCCAGCTTCTTGGGAGGCTGAGGCAGGAGAATTGCTTGAACCCAGGAAACGGAGGTTGCAGTGAGCCGAGATCGCGCCATTATACTTTAGCATGGTCAGCAAGAGTGAAACTCCGTCTCAAAAAAAAAAAAAACAAAAAAAACAAAAACCACACACACAAACACATTGTACAGCTGTACAAAAATGTTTTCTTTCTTCATATCCTTATTCTATAAGCTTTTTTGTATTTTTTAGTTTTTTTTTTTCTTGAGACAGAGTCTTGCTTTGTCACCTCTAGACTGGAGTACAGTGGCGCTGTCTCACTCACTGCAGTCTCCGCTTCCTGGGTTCAATCAATTCTTGTGCCTCAGCCTCCTGAGAGCTGGGACTACAGGCACGTACCACCACGTCTGGCTAATTTTTGTATTTTTAGTAGAGACGGGGTTTCACAATGTTGGCCGGGCTGGTCTTGAACTCTTGGCCTCAAGTGATCTGCCTGCCTTGGCCTCCCAAAGTGCTGAGATTTATAGGCGTCAGCCACTGCACCTGGCCAAATTTTTTTTTTTTTTTTTTTTTTAAAGACAGAGTTTCACTCTTCTTACCCAGGCTGAAGTGTAGTAGCACAATCTTGGCTCACTGCAACCTACGCCTCCAGGGTTCAAGCTCTTCTCCTGCTTCAGCCTCCAGAATAGCTGGGACTATTTTTGTATTTTTAGTAGAGATGGGGTTTCACCATGTTGGCCAAGATGTTCTCGATCTCCTGACCTTATGATCTGCCTGCCTTGGCCTCCGGAAGTGCTGGGATTACAGGCATGAGCCACCACTCCCAGCCCAAATTTTTAATTTTTGAAAAAAAATTTAAACTTTTGGCCGGGCACGGTGGCTCAAGCCTGTAATCCCAGCACTTTGGGAGGCCGAGACGGGTGGATCACGAGGTCAGGAGATCGAGACCATTCTGGCTAACACGGTGAAACCTCGTCTCTACTAAAAATACAAAAAACTGGCCGGGCGAGGTGGCGGAGCCTGTAGTCCCAGCTACTCGGGAGGCTGAGGCAGGAGAATGGCGCGAACCCGGGAGGCGGAGCTTGCAGTGAGTCGATCGCGCCACTGCACTCCAGCCTGGGCGACAGAGTGAGACTCCGTCTCAAAAAAAAAAAAAAAAAAAAAATTTAAACTTTTTTTTTTTTTTTTGAGACGGAGTCTGGCTCTGTCGCCCAGGCTGGAGTGCAGTGGCCGGATCTCAGCTCACTGCAAGCTCTGCCTCCCGGGTTCGCGCCATTCTCCTACCTCAGCCTCCCGAGTAGCTGGGACTACAGGCGCCGCCACCTCGCCCGGCTAGTTTTTTGTATTTTTTTAGTAGAGACAGGGTTTCACCGTGTTAGCCAGGATGGTCTCGATCTCCTGACCTCGTGATCCGCCCGTCTCGGCCTCCCAAAGTGCTGGGATTATAGGCTTGAGCCACCGCGCCTGGCCAAAAAATTTAAACTTTTTTGTTAAAAACTAAGATACACATTTATTAGCCTAGGCCTACACAGGGTCAGTATCATCAAGATATCACTAGGTGATAGGAATTTTCCAGCTTTCTTATAATCTTAGGGGGATCACTCTCATATATGCAGTCCATCATTGACCGAATCATGGTTATGCGGTGCATGACTGACTTTATTCTAAGCATTAATCATATCTTGATGTTTATGACATAATATGTTTTGAGACAGAGTGAGAAAGGACGTCTGGCTAATTCATTGAGCATGCATGGATAACTTAATACTCCTCTCATTTGGGCTATTCATGCCTCTCTCATTCTGCTTCCCTAGTTATGTGAAGAACTCTTTGAGAAAATCAATGACAACTGTAATGAAGAAATGTCTTACTCTGTAGAGGTGAGTACAGCCGTGAGTTGACACCATAGGCCCTTGTTTTCCATTCTCTCAAGCATCACTTAAATGGCTCCAAATTATGACTGTGGTACAGATCACTTTACCATTCCTTCATTTTTGTCCTTTTAGGCTATTTCTGGGTTTGGGGTATAATGAATAGTGTCCTGCTTTAATCTTTTTTTGGATTAAAAAGATTGCCTGGTGGTGACAGGGTCTCACTCTTGCCCAGGCCCTGGAGTGCAGTGGCATGATCACAGCTCACTGCAGCCTTGACCTTCTGGGCCCAAGCGATCTTACCCCCTCAGCTTCTCAAATAGTTGGGACAACAGGTGTGTGCCACCACCACCCCTGGATACTTGATTTTTTTGTAGAGATGGAGTTTCCCTATGTTGCCCAGGTTGGTGTTGAACTCTTGGGCTCAAGCAATCTTGCCTCCTCCACCTCTGAAAGTACTAGGGTTACAGTGTGAATCACTGAGCCCAGCCACAATTGAATCTTCGTTGATAAGTCTGTGCATTTATTTTCAGTTACTATCTTTTGTATGTTTCTTGGTTTTTAAATAATACATTTGAATTGCCAAATGCCTTTTTGGAAAGTAATGCTGTGTAACAGTTTTCAATCACATCAGGAGGGTGTAAGCACCCACTGTGTCCTTGCCAACATTTTTCAGTTTTTTAATCTTTGCTAATTTGATAATGTAAGTATTCTCTTACTTAAATTTGAATTTCTTTGATTATTAGTGTGGTTGAACATCTTGTAAATTATGCATATGCTTGTTCGTATGCATTGGGTTCACAATGTTTTTCTGATTCATTTGTGGGAACTCTTCTCCTTTAATATTGTTAATAATGGTTTTTGACAGGCATAGATTTTAAATATATATAATCAAATCTTCCCCTTTCCTACTTTTTAAATTGCTAATAAAAACTTGGAAAGTAATTATCCATCCTGTGTTTACCCTGGCTCTTTCATGAAGTCTATAGAATTACTTTATACACATTTACTTATTTGATAAATATTCTTTCTGTTTTGTATGTGCTTTAAGAAGCTGTTTTGGGGCTCACACCTGTGATCCCAGCACTTTGGGAGGTGAATGGATCACTTGAGGCCAGGAGTTTGAGACCAGCGTGGCCAACCTGGCAAAACTCCGTCTCTACTAAAAACACAAAAAAATTAGCTGGCTGTGGTGGTGCACACCTGTAATCCCAGTGACTCAGGAGGCTGAGGCAGGAGAATCCCTTGAACTCGGTGAGGCAGAGGTTGCAGTGAGCCAAGATCATGCCAGTGCACCCAGCCTGGAGTCTGTCTCAAAAAAAAGAAAGTAACTGCTGTTTCTCTCTCTCCCTCCCTCTCTCTCTCACCCCCCCCACCACCACACCCTTTTTTGGTATTCACTTTCATAGTAACTGAAATTATTAAAGTGTTCTGTTACCATGAGTCTGTTTTGAAAAAATAGGCTGCCTTTTAAGCAATCTCGAGATTTTTTTTCTTTTCTTTTTGGCATATGTTGTGATTCTCTGTAGGCTTACAGCATTTCATTCCTAGTTAATTCATTTAATTGCTTTGGAGTTTTTTTTTCTTCACCTATAAGGTGTTGCATAAATGTGTAAATTCTAAGGAATTCTGTCTTGTGACTGTCATATACCAAAAAGAGAATGTGCTGCCCTAAGCATATTTTCATTAAAATGAATTTTCTCATTGTCCCATAGTTACACTTTTTTTGAATCAGGTGATATAATTTTTGAGCTTACAGATAATAAAAGAAGATGCTCTTTTCTTTCTTATTCGAGTTCCCAGGCTTAACTTGGAGTGGAGCATAGGTTCCTAATTGACACTGTGGTTTCTTGCTACATTTGCGGGACCTCTCTACCTGCCTCTTTTACTTCCTTCCCTGTTTACTCTGCTTCACCCATACTGGCTTTTTTGCTGTTTCAAGAACATTCCAGAAACATTCCTGCTTCAAGGCCTCTACATTTACTTCTCTTCCTGCCTGAAATGTTGTTCGCTTGTATGTCATTTTGACTTAAGTTTCTCACGTTCTTCAAGTCTGCTTAAATCACATTCTTCAAGTCTGCTTAAATCACACACTCTCAGTGAGGCTTACCTTGACTACCTTATTTAATACTGTATCTTGCCCTTTACCCCACATCCTGAGCTCTCTTCCCCTGTTCTATTTTCTTTTTTCCATCGTACTCATCATGTTCTAACATGCTTTCTCAGTTACTTATTTTTTATGTTTGTTGTTTATGATCAGTGTCCCTTGCTAGAAGCATAAGCTCACTGGGGGAGGGTTCTTTGTCTGTTTTATTTAGTGATGTATACCAATTGCCTAGTGCCTATAAGAGAACAGTCCTCAGTGAGTTGGATTTGCCAGGTCGCATCTGGAGTGGTTAGTGCAGAAGTAAAAGAAATGATGGCTTTGGATGGATTCACATATCAGAGAATAAGGAATGAAGCACATGAACTTTTACCCAGATTATTTGGGTTCTCTTTGTCTCACATTTGTGTGAAAAGGGACGAGTGTTCCAAAAGATGTAATATATTCCAGGGATTCAGGATTGTATGTACACATTTAAGTACAAAGCAATGATTGAAGAATCATCTCACTTTCTAGGATGACTTGCTGTCAGAAAGAATATTTATTGTTCTGTTATTTTACTCTCATAATAGATTAATTGCTTTAGCTTTCAGGGCTGTCTTTTTTTTTTGGAGACGGAGTCTCACTCTCACCCAGGCTGGAGTACAGTGGCATGGTATTTGCTCACTGCAACCTCCACCTCCCAGGTTCAAGCAATTCTCCTGCCTCAGGCTCCTGAGAGGCTGGGATTACAGGCGCCTGCCAGCACACCTGGCTAATTTTCTGTATTTTTAGTAGACACAGGATTTCACCAGTTGTCCAAGCTGGTCTCGAACTCTTGACCTCGTGATCCGCCTGCCTTGGCCTCCCAAAGTGCTGGGATTATAGGTGTGAGCCACTGCACCTGACTTTTTTTTCTTTTCTTTTTCTTTTTAAGACAAGGTCTTGTTCTGTTACCCAGACTGGAATGCAATGGTGCAAACAGGGCTCACTGCAGCCTTGACCTCCTGGGCTCAGTGATCTTCCTGCCTCAGCCTCCTGAGTTATTTGCACCACAAGCATCTGCCACACTGCGTGACTCCCAAAGTGCTGAGATTACAGGAATGAGCTACTGCATCTGGCCAAGTTCTCAATTTTTTTAAATGGATTTTATTATTTTATTTTATTTTTTATTTATTTTTAGAGACAGAATCTCACTGTCACCCAGGCTGGAGTGCAGTGGCATGGTCTCGGCTTACTGCATCACCAACCTCCTGGGCTTGAGTGATCCTCCCATCTCAGCCTCCCGAGTAGCTGGGACCACAGGCACACACTACCATACCTGGCTAATTCTTTGTATTTTTGGTAGAGATGAGGTTTTACCATGTTACCCAGGTTGGTCTCGAACTCCTGAGCTCAAGCAATCTGCCCACCTCGACCTCCCAAAGTGCAGGGATTCCAGGGGTTAGCCAACACGTCCGACCTTTAATTGATTTTAAAATACAAAATAAGGCCGGGTGTGGTGGCTCACGCCTGGAATCCCTGCACTTTGGGAGGCTGAGATGGGAGGATTGCTTGAGCCCAGGAGTTCAAGACCAGCCTGGGCAACACGGTGAGACCGTGTTTCTGCAAAAAAATTTTTTTTTCATTAGCTAGGTGTGGTGTTATGTGCCTGTAGTCCCAGTTACTCCAGTGACTGAGGCAGGAGGATTGCTTAAGCCCAGGAAGTCGAGGCTGCAGTGAGCCGTGTTTGAGCCACTGCACTCTAGCCTGGGTGACAGAGTAAGATACAGTCTCAAAAAATATATAAAAATAAAAATAAAATACAGTATAAAAATACAGTTAGAGACTGAATGAAAGAAAACGGCAGTAGAAATGGAATTAAGGTTCCATTCCAGATACTCTGAAAATGTGTCCATAGACATTTAAAGTTTAAAAATGCAGGAGCCGTAGTGTAAGCTTGAATAGCTCCATGATACAGAAGGATCTGTTTCCTGGGTAGCATCATAATGTGGCCTATTGTGATGAATTTACCCTAGTTCAGAGCCTTGTTTGCTTAGAAGTCTGATTTTGTAGATTCATCAAGAAAAGGACTGTCCTTAAAAGTTAAGACTTGAGTAAAGCTCATTTGACTGATGTTATGAAACCAACTTGTTGGTTTGTTAACTTTCCCATGAGAAATAACTATTACTAAGGCTAGAACACTCAAGCCATTTGCAAGACTATTTAATATATTATCTTTCTGTGGACAGACCTCTCTGTTGGAACCCTGTTGGTTGTTTGGTGTGCATGGAATTAGAGGGAGAGGAGTTGCTTAGATACGTGTTTAATTGCCCCGGGTTAAGAAATGATAGCTTAATGCATTAATCACCATGATCGAATGGTCCTGCCAATGAGACAAGAATTTATGAAGTGTGTTGTCTGAGGCTTCTTTCTCCCTCACAGATCTTGGATAGGTCCTGCCACCACCAGCTTTCATGCTGGTCAACCCTCATCTCTTCTGGTGGATACATTGTCCATAGTAACAGTCTGGTGAGCTTTAAAGAATTAGCATCACCTGTCTGTTTTGTCTTCTCTGCTCTCTAATATTTATATTGTTCCTTGGTTTTAACTCTAATAGAAGTCTTATTTCCAAGTTCTTGGAGTAACCTCAATGCAAATCCCAGTTACTGACAATAGTATACATTTTAAAAAACATTGATAACTGATAAATTGCTACTCAAATATCTTTTAGCAGTCACTACATTCCAGAGATAATCTGTTTACCTCTCCCTTACAGAGAAAGTCTGAAGGCTGGTTCTACCCTATGCAGTGTGATGATCTGTGTGTGTTGTTAATAGAATAAAAGTGCCTAGGGTTATGGCATTTAACTTTGTAAAGGTTGCTGATCTCTAATTTTAGAACTTTTAATAAAAGTTAAAAAAATTTTTTTGTTCTGTATGTGATTTCTTTTGTTTTCTTTTTCTTTTCTTTTCTTTTCTTTTCTTTTCTTTTCTTTTTTTTTTTTTTTTTTTTGAGACGGAGTCTCACGCTGTTGCCCAGGCTGAAGTGCAGTGGTGTGATCTCGGCTCACTCCAACCTCCACCTCCCAGGTACAGGTGATTTCTCCTGCCTTAGCCTCCCGAGTAGCTGAGACTACAGGCATGCGCCACCACGCCTGACTCCTTTTTGTATTTTTAGTAGAGACAGGATTTCACCATGTTGGCCAGGCTGGTCTCGAACTCCTAGTTCGAGTGATCTCAAGTGATCCGCCCTCCTTGGCCTCCCAAAGTGTTGGGATTACAGGCATGAGCCACCGCACCCGGCCTCTGTATGTGATTTCTTTTTCTCTCTAATTCACTTTACTAATTTGTTCATAGGTGAGCTACATGGAAATTTACTGTGAGAGAGTACGAGATTTGCTGAATCCAAAAAACAAGGGTAATTTGCGTGTGCGTGAACACCCACTTCTTGGACCCTATGTGGAGGATCTGTCCAAGTTGGCAGTTACTTCCTACACAGACATTGCTGACCTCATGGATGCTGGGAACAAAGCCAGGTATGGTGGGAAATAGAGTAATGACTGAGGTCTTTGGCACCTTTTGAGGTCCTTTTTTCCCAGTTAAGTGTTTGAAGCCACATTTATAGCTATGAAAGTTGCTTTTATTGTAGAGTCCTCTGATCCTTTAACTGTGCTGTAACAGTGAGGGCTTCAGCATGTTGGGTTAAGTGTCTTTCTTCCATCTAAACAGTGCATTGCTGAAACATGTTAGAGCTCTGGTTAAGTTTTACTCTTAGGTTTTCATCAAGTCATGGTAAAATGTTAGTTACCATGTATATATGTGGCTATGGTAGTAATTGATTCTGGAATAAATGAGCACCAATAAAGAATAAAAATTAAATGCTTCATTGGTTTCTAAAGGGATAGCTGGAGTATGAAAAATGATTCTGATGGGGTGCCTTTGGAACTTGATGGGCTCACAAATAAGGCAGTATTGAGAGCAGTTGTGTAAGTGACAGTCTTGCAATCTGTGAATAAGTTTAAGACTATTGCTTGTGATTGTTATGCTTATAATGTGGAGCCTGCTGTCCATTTCAACTCTCATCTAAGAATTCCATTGTCACGTGGTCACCTTTATGTTTATTTAGGACAGTGGCAGCTACGAACATGAATGAAACAAGTAGCCGTTCCCACGCTGTGTTTACGATTGTTTTCACCCAGAAGAAACACGATAATGAGACCAACCTTTCCACTGAGAAGGTAGGAGAACTTCAGTCTGTAGGCTTGAGTTGTGAAGGATGGAGATTTTGAGAAGTCCCTTTTGTTGCCCTCTGCTGTTTGTGGAAGGTTGGGTGTTGGGGGGTGCTCTTTTACTTGATGGGGAGGGTGTTTTAAATTTTTCTTCCACCCTACACCAGTTTTCTGTATAGATTCTTAAATGAAGTTGCAAGATAGAGAATAGAGTTAGGAAAAAAAACAATCCAGGACTTTGGGTCTCAAAAACTGCTCAATACAAGACATTTAAGCAGTCTTGTGGGAGAAAGTTCTTTCTTTTCTTCTTCTTGACTGAACCTTTTTATTATTACCATGTTAGTTGCCTTTGGTATGTGTATTCTTTTTTTTTTTTTTTTTTTGAGCTATGATACTGTTATAGTGGGATTAAATGTTTAAGCAAATGATATGTTTTATTCCTGGAAAGTAACTCCACAACAGTTCTGATGTTCTTCAAATACCTTTCTTGCTTATTGATTTTTCATTTTCTATAGTGGTTAAATGTCACAGACTTTAGAGTTAGATTGCTTGCTTTGAATTCTTATTCTGCCACTCTTCAGCTATGTTACTTTGCGCAAACTACTTAACCTCTTTGTTCCTCAGTTTCCCCATCCATAACAGCCTGATAGGATTGTTAAAAGGATTACATGTTAATATAGGTTAAGTGCATACAATAATGTCTGGCACAGAGTAGCCACTCAGTAATGTCAATCTTATTGTTAGTAATAAAAAATTTATGTTGAATACTACTCTATCTACATTCCTAAGAAGGATGCAACTGGATTTTTAAACTTGAAGTTAGGTTTATTGTACTGGCAATTATAAAAGATCCTTTGCCTTATAAAATCCTTTTGATACCACTGTCAACAACTATTAGAATCACCTTTTATTTGTTGACTTATTCCTAGCTGAAAATGATTTTTAAAAATATACTCCTGCTAGGCTGGGCGCAGTGGCTCACGCCTGTAATCCCAGCACTTTGGGAGGCCAAGGTGGGCGGATCAGGAGGTTAGGAGTTCGGGACCAGCCTGGCCAGCATGGTGAAACATTGTCTCTACTAAAAATACAAAAAAATTGGCTGGGCGTGGTGGTGCATGCCTGTGGTCCCAGCTGTTCAAGAGGCTGAGGCAGGAGAATCGCTTGAACCCAGGAGGCAGAGGTTGCAGTGAGCCGAGATCGTGCCACTGCACTCCAGCATGGGTGACAGAGCGAGACTCTGTCTCAAAAAGAAAAACAAAAAACAAAAAACTCCTGCTGGGCACCGTGGCTCACACTTGTAATCCAAGCACTTTGGGAGGTTGAGGCAGGAGATCACCTGAGGTCAGGAGTTCGAGACCAGCCTGGTCAACACGGTGAAACCCAGTCTCTACTAAAAATACAAAAAATTTAGCCGCTCATGGTGGTGTGTGCCAGTAATCCCAGCTACTCCAGAGGCTGAGGCAGGAGAATCGCTTGAACCTCGGAGGCGGAGAGTGCAGTGAGCTGAGGTCGTGCCATTGCACTTCAGCCTCGGTGATAAGAGCGAAACTTCATCTCAAAAAAAAAAACAAACTTCTTATATAGGTGATCAAACAACTTGCTTAGCCAGAGGTTATAATGTTAGTGCTATTTATTAGTTAGTATTTATCTGAATGCCAGGAAAGAACATTGTATATAAAAATGTTTTGGCCGGGCGCGATGGCTGAAGCCTGTAATCTCAGCACTTTGGGAGGCCGAGACGGGCGGATCACGAGGTCAAGAGATCAAGACCATCCTGGCGAACATGGTGAAACCCCATCTCTACTAAAAAAAAAAAATACAAAAAAACTAGCTGGGTGAGGTGGCGGGCTCCTGTAGTCCTAGCTACTCGGGAGGCTGAGGCAGGAGAATGGCGTGAACCCAGGAGGCGGATCTTGCAGTGAGCTGAGATCCGGCCACTGCACTCCAGCCTGGGCGACAGAACGAGACTCCATCTCAAAAAAAAAAAAAAAAAATGTTTTTTGCCCTTCTCCCATGATGTCAAATCTACAAAATTAATGTTAATCCCATAATCATAGCTTTCCTGGTAGTCCATTTTGGATACTTTTGTCTAAACTTTCCTGAAGCTTTATTTTTTTACAACTTTATTGAGGTATTATTGAAGTATACAGTAAATGGCACATATTTAAAGCGTAAAATTTGGTCAGTTTTGACATATTTTTATACCTGTGAAACTAGTGCCACAATCCAGATAATGATAATTTCTATTATTCTCAAAAGTTGCCTCATACCTGTTTGTAGTCTTTCTCTATATCCCTTCTACGGCAATCCCTGGGCAGTTCCGGACCTGCCTTTTGTCAGTATATATTAGTTTACATTTTCTAGAATTTTATATAAATGGAATCATAGAGTATGTGCTGTTTTTTTGTCTGGAATCTTTCACTTAGCATAGTGATTTTGAGATTCATCTATGTTGTTGTGTTTATCAATAGTTCCTTTTCATTGTTGATGAGTATTGCGTTATACAGATACACCACCGTTTATTAATTCAACTGTTGATGGACTTTTAAACTGTTCCCAGTTTTTGATTATTACAAATGAAGCTGCTGTGAACATTTGTGTACAAGTCTTTGTGTGGACATTTGTTTTTGTTCTCTTGGTAAATGCTTAGGAATAGGATGATTGAGTCTTATTGTAGCTCCTTAAGAAATGTCAAGTCCAGGCGCGGCAACTCACACCTGTAATCCTAGCACTATGGGAGGCTGAGGCGGGTGGATCATGAGGTCAGGAGTTTGAGACCAGCCTGGTGTACATGGCAAAACCCCATCTCTACTAAAAATACAAAAAGAAAAAATTAGCTGGACGTGGTGGTGGGCACCTGTAAGCTCAGCTACTCGGGAGGCTGAGGCGGGAGAATCGTTTGAACCCAGGAGGTGGAGGTTGCAGTGAGCCAAGATCACTCCATTGCACTCCAGCCTGGGTGACAGAGCAAGACTGTCTCAAAAAAAAAAAAAAAGGAATATCAAACTGTTTTCCAAAGTGATTGTACCATTTTACATTCCCACCAGCAATATGTGAGAGTTCCAGTTGCTTAAAGCTTCAGTTTTAGTATGCCATTTAATGAGTTGATGAGTTTTACTTATTTTTATAACATACTCTAGTAAACTATGTCGTGTTTATACTAAAGTTACTTTTTTTGAACCGTGGTAATTGCTATGACTTTTGTGCACGCTCTTTTTTTTCTAATTAAAAAAATTTTTTTTTTAAAGACACAGGGTCTTCTATGTTGCCAATCTGGAGTGTAGTAGACAGCTTTGAACTCCTGGGCTGAAAGGAGCTTCCCGAGTAGCTGGGACTACAGGCGTGTGCCACTGCACCTGCTGTGTGTGCTGTTTAAACTGACTCTGATAGGTGTTGTCTTGATCTTTTTGTGCCATATTTAAAAGCTCTAATACTTTTAGTTTTCTCCATACCTTAATCTTTTAAAAAGCATTCTGCCTCTAAATATTTCCTGTCTCTATCTTGCTTATTTTTTAATTGCTCCCATGTTACTGTTCTTTATCAGGTCAGTAAAATCAGCTTGGTGGATCTAGCAGGAAGTGAACGAGCTGATTCAACTGGTGCCAAAGGGACTCGATTAAAGGTATTTATTTTAGCAAATAAATGGCCTGATCAGTAAATGTTCTGTACCATGAGACAGCAAACCATGGCCACCACCTGTTTTTTTTTTTTTTTTTTTTTTTTTTGAGACGGAGTCTCGCGCTGTCACCCAGGCTGGAGTGCAGTGGCCGGATCTCAGCTCACTGCAAGCTCCGCCTCCCGGGTTCACGCCATTCTCCTGCCTCCGCCTCCCGAGTAGCTGGGACTACAGGCGTCCGCCACCTCGGCCGGCTAGTTTTTTGTATTTTTTTTAGTAGAGACGGGGTTTCACCGTGTTAACCAGGATGGTCTCGATCTCCTGACCTCGTGATCCACCCGTCTCGGCCTCCCAAAGTGCTGGGATTACAGGCTTGAGCCACCGCGCCCGGCCCACCACCTGTTTTTGTAAATAAAATTTTATTGAAACACAGCTACATACATTTGTTTATGTATTGTCTGTGGCTGCTTTTGCACTGCAATGGCAGTGTTGTGACAGAGACCATATGGCCCACAAAACCTGAAATAATTTTTGTCTGTCCTTTTATGGAAAAATTTTGCTGACTCCTGATCTGTAACTTCAATAGAAGGATAAGTTATCTAACTAAATAGTTAGGGAGGACATCGTAGTCAGGGTGAGAGTTGAATTGCATTTTAAGGAACAGGCAGCATTTGGCTAGATGGAATTAAGACATGGCAATGGGAATAGGATATACAGTATTAAGATGTGAGAACAGAAGTTTCATGTTGATGAGTTGAGGGAAGAAGGCTGCACACATCTGTAAACTTTTGGAGCACAAACATCTCGAAGATACTTTAGGACTGTGAGTTAGGCCTGTGGTCTCAGCATGTTGTTATCAAGTGGAGAAGAGGATAGATTGAGGACTAAAGGTTGTTTTTAGAACTTGTAATAATAAAGAAATATGCTAGCATATGGCAAATCATGTTTTATGTTGTATATGATATGACAGTAGTAGAAATTCTTCATCATCATTCTTTCATATTTGGTATTTATTTTAGGAAGGAGCAAATATTAATAAGTCTCTTACAACTTTGGGCAAAGTCATTTCAGCCTTGGCCGAGGTGGTAAGTTTTATGCTTCATTATAAGGGGAGTTGTGTCTGTTCAGCAAATATACTTGATGATATTTTATTATTGTTTATGAAGGCTGCCTTTTTGTGGCCCTTTTCTGTAATCTTGCCTTTCTCTTTTTAGAGCTTTTCAGATAAGATACTAGGTATAAAACAGTTTGACTTTGTACTGCAAGTAAAAGAGACTAAGGAGAACAAAAGTAAATATAGATCTGTAAAAACTAGAGCAAACACCTAAGGTTTGACTGATTTTTTTGAGCCTTGTTTTATGTCTATCACAAAAACCAAGTTGATTTATTGTCTGTTCTTTTCCTGTGTAATGTTTTCTGAGTAGGATGCAGTATCTTTTGGAGTATTTTGAGCAGTTTGGCTTTGGTGGATGCTGTTGATTTGAGAGCCAGTAGTAGGTTTTTTGTTTTGTTTTGTTTTTTTCCCAATAGTTTTGTTCTTTTCCTACTCCTTAATGGTAGAACAGTAAAGCTAAAACAAAAATTCTCTTTTTTTAATTAGGGGCTTCATTGCCTACATTATTTAAATTAGTCATTGTGTGTTTTAGTTTAGTTTAAAACCTCATTTTAATTGCTAAGAATTATGAAATGCTTTCTTGCTTGCCTTGGAGAAGTCATAATCTATGACATGAAATTTAAACAAAATCTCATTTTCTACTTGGAGGCTTATCCTGTGTTCTTGTTTTCTCTTTTAAATGCTTTCACCTGTAGGATAACTGCACTAGCAAGGTATGGTGGGGATTGGTAGAGATAAACTAGAATTGACTTTTATGTTTTAAATCTTCACCAGGATGTATGGTGACATAAGTAGGAATGGAACCTTTAAAAATGTTTTCATCATTTGTTTTCTGGCTCTGGAATTTAGAGTGGCTGTAAATTTAGAGTGACCACAAATCATGAGATTTCACACCAAAATTAATTTATAGAACATTATATGCTTTGGAGAAGGAATTAAGAATAAAGGAACAAGGACGGGCATGGTGGCTTATGCCTGTAATCCCAGCACTTTGGGAGGCTGAGGCGGGCGGATCATTTGAGGTCAGAAGTTCTAGACCAGTCTGGCCAACATGGTGAAACCCCATCTCTACTAAAAATACAAAAATTAGGTGGGTGCGTGGTGCGTGCCCATAGTGTCCCGACTATTCACGGGTTTTAAACTGAGGTTTTAGGCCTCAAGGATTACATAGTGGAATGAAAGTTTGTTCCACTAATCTGAATGACCGAAAGGCTTAATTCTCCCTTGAGGTCTGTGCAATCTAAAATTGAACCTGCTATTGGAAATGACTTTCTGATTGGTGGATTGTGTGTCTGTGGGTAGAGTGGAATGAGATGATGTAGACATATTTGATAAGAGATGCTTCTTGCCTACTCCTTTACCTCCTCAAAAAAAAAAAACAACCCACAAGACCAGCCACTAAGAGGCCAGCCACGTAGTACTCGTTTTCTGAATAGAAAAAGTGCTTGTGCAGATAGTAGGATCATCCTTAGTTTAACCTTGGATTATACCAGGACTGGATTTTAAAACTGCTGATTTGCTGGAGTGGTGTTTATCAGTGAGGCCCTGCCTTTCCCCTTAGTAACTTCTTCTTTTTTTTTTTTTTTTTTTGGAGACTGAGTCTCACACTGTTGCCCAGTCTGAGGCACAGTGGCATGATCTCGGCTCACTGCAACCTCCACCTTCTGGGTTCAAGCGATTCTCCTGCCTCAGCCTCCCAAGTAGCTGAGATTACAGGTGCCCGCCACCACCCCTGGCTAATTTTTTGTATTTTTAGTAGAGATGGGGTTTCATCATGTTGGCCAGGCTGGTCTTGAACTCCTGACCTCAAGTGATCCACCCGCCTTGGCCTCCCAAAGTGCTGGGATTACAGGCATGAGCCACTGTGCCCGGCCTCCCCTTAGTAGCTTCTTAAAGTGTCACAACGCAGTAATCAGCCAGCATGTATTTGAATAGCTGTTACCTGTAAAGCATTTGCATTAATTTTTACTTTTAGAAAGTATAATTTTTTTTCATTTCAGCACTGCCTTTTCATTGGTGTTTTTTGCTTTATCCCGTGTTAATAAGAAGGATCATGAAGAAAGCGGAATAAGTAGACTTAATAGAACATTCACCTTTCTAAATTAGCAAATCATATCACTTTCTTAGACCTTTTTACTTTTAGTCTTTGCTTTAATAATTGCATTATTTTTCGCATAATTTCCTTTCAAAGAGACCAAATGAGTATTATTTTACAAGAGTTACTAGATTTGGCCAGGTGCGGGGTCTCACGCCTGTAATCCTAGCACTTTGGGAGGCCGAGGCGGGCGGATTACAAGGTCAGGAGATTGAGACCACGGTGAAACCCCGTCTCTACTAAAAAATATAAAAAATCAGCTGGGCACAGTGGCGGGCACCTGTAGTCCCAGCTACTCAGGAGGCTGAGGTAGGAGAATGGTGTGAACCTGGGAGGTGGAGCTTGCAGTGAGCTGAGATTGCGCCACCACTCCAGAGCAAGACTCCGTCTCAAAAAAAAAAAAAAAAAAGGAGTTGCTAGATTTGCAGCAACCCACCCAATGACATGGTGGTTGGCCAAGTAAATTCACTAACTAGATGACTTGCTCCAACACATCCAACCTGGAATGCACAGGATTAGTATTCTCCCCTCTGCAAAAATAAAAATTGAGGATGGAGTATTAGATGATGTTAGGGAATTATTGTTTATTTTGATAAGTGTGATAATGGTCTTGTGGCTTTTTTTTTTTTTTTTTTTAAAAAAACATGACCTTTTCCTTCACAGTAAGAAAAAGAAAAAAAATGATATGGACAGGATATTAGGTAATAGTATTGTATTGATGTTAATTTTTTGAACTTGGTCATTGTTTTCTGTGTAAGACAATGTTCTTATATGCTGAAGTGTTTAGGGGTAAATGGAGATGAGGTCTGCAACTGACTTCAGAATGGGTCAGGAAAATAAAAAGTTGTAGAAAAGTGTTTGGGGGTTAATTGAAAGATGATTGGCAGAGTATTGATAATGGTTGAAGCTGCATGTTGGGTATGGTAGCTCATTATACTGCTCTCTCAACTGTTGAATATGTTACACAGTTTTCAAAATAAAATGTAAAATGAAAAAATTACCTTATTGCGTGAGTTTTTGGTATTGTGAAGAATTGAAACTATGAATGATAAACTTCCACAGTGTTGGGGTTGTACTGTAATTTAATTTACTTGGGAATTTTAGACTGATTTGCCTTTCTTGGGAATTTTTTTCCCTAACAAAAAATGCTAAGACCATTCCTTTCCCTTTAATAGAGTAAAAAGAAGAAGAAAACGGATTTTATTCCCTACAGGGATTCTGTACTTACTTGGCTCCTTCGAGAAAATTTAGGTATGTTGACCACTAGTGAAAAGTAGTTATCTTTTTCACTTTGATTATCTTTTGTGGTTAATTGTCCTATGTCTGTTTTGGAGACAAATAATCTCTAGATATTCATGTTACTACTTGAGTGTTCCTTGCCTGCTTTCATTTTTACTCCTAATTTCAGCTGGTTGGATTCTCTTGGTTTTAAGCCAGGGTGTACTCCCATATCTCATTTACTTCAGGGCATGAACTGTGCTGTAATTGTCTTCCCAACTGCCCATACCTGTTTCAGATTATTGCTCGCTCTTCAAAGTTATTTCAAAAATCCATGCTCCTCTGAGGTGCACAAAATTAGACATTGCCAACCCTTATTCCTCCTCATTGCTGATGTTTTCAGACCTTCGAATCACTGTTCTTTATTCACTTCTACTTTTTTTTTTTTTGAAATGGAGTCTCGCTCTCTTACCCAGGCTGGAGTGCAGTGGTGCAATCTTGGCTCACTGCAACCTCCGCCTCCCGGGTTCAAGCAGTTCTCCTGCCTCAGCCTCCCGAGTAGCTGGGATTACAGGCACACACCACCGTGCCTGGCTAACTTTTTTGTACTTTTAGTAGAGACAGGATTGTGCCATGTTGGCCAGGTTCGTCTTGAACTCCTGACCTCAAGTGATCCGCTCGCCTGGGTGAAAGAGTGAGACTTCCTCTCAAAAAAAAAAAGAAGAAATTTGACATTACATTAAATCTTAGGATTTGAGATCGCAACCTCAGATTTGACACATTCCATGAAATTTTTCTTTCTTTTAAAATGAGTGTGACTTGAGATACTCATGATTAATCTTTTTAGGTGGCAATTCTCGGACTGCAATGGTTGCTGCTCTGAGCCCCGCGGATATCAACTATGATGAGACTTTGAGCACTCTGAGGTACTTTCTTTTGATCTCAGTAGCAACGTAGACCACATTGCCATCAGATGTCATTTTGTGATACCATGGATGTTTTTGTGCTGTCTGTGTAGTTATTTATGAAAATAATGTTCCTTTCCTCTCGTAACAGGGAAAACTTAGGGAAAAAGTGATTGTATTATAGTAGAATTTACCTCTTTATGGTTTTCCGTTTCATTGGGAAAGGTATGAACTTTTTATTTTTTTATCCCTCATGGATTCCTAGATAAGGCAGGAACTTTTTCATAGGAAAGATTTTTAAATTGCTCAAGTGAGATTTTTGGGTAACTTTTAAATAATAGTGACATTTTCTTATAATATTCATTTCTATAAAAAGAAGTGCCACCCTGCTTGTGGTGTTTGTCGTTATAAGAAATGCTGAAGTCGGCTGGGCGTTGTGGCCCCCACCTGTAATCCCAGCACTTTGGGAGGCTGAGGTGGGTGGATCACTTGAGGTCAGGAGTTTGAGACCAGCCTGGCCAACATGGTGAAACCCCATCTTTACTAAAAATACAAAAATGAGCTGGGCATGGTGCCATGTACCTGTAATCCTAGCTACTTGGGAGGCTGAGACAGGAGAATCACTTGAACCTGGGAGGCAGAGGTTGCAGTGAGCTGAGATGGCACCACTGCATTCTAGCCTGGAGACAGAGCAAGACTCCGTCTCAAAAAAAAAAAAAAGAAAAAGAAAAAAGGAAAAAAAAGAAATGCTGAAGTCATAATAAGTAATAAAAATTATAGGAATATGTAGCAATATTAAAAAATTACCATCATAGCCAGGTGCAGTGGTGTGTGCCTGTAGTCCCAGCTATTTGGAAAGCTGAAGCAGGAGGATCACTTGAGCACAGGAGTTTGAGGCCAGTCTAGGCAACATAGTGAGACTCTGTCTCTTTTTTTTTTTTTTTTTTTTGAGACGGAGTCTCGCTCTGCCGCCCAGGCTGGAGTGCAGTGGCCGGATCTCAGCTCACTGCAAGCTCCGCCTCCCGGGTTCACGCCATTCTCCTGCCTCAGTCTCCCGAGTAGCTGGGACTACAGGCGCCCGCCACCTCGCCCGGCTAGTTTGACTCTGTCTCTTAAAAAAACAAAAAACAAAATAATTACACAACAGAATGTTCATGAGAAGTTTTTTTTGCTTTTTAGTTTTTGTTTTTGTAATGGAGTCTTTTGCTGTGTGGCCCAAGCTGGAGTGCAGTGGCAAGATTGTAGCTCACTGCAGCCTCAGACATCTGAGCTCGTGTGATGCTCCTACTTCAGCCTCCCAAGTAGCTAAAACTACAGGCACATGCCACTAGGCCTGGCTGATTTTTAAAAATTTCTTGTAGGGGCTGGGCGCGGTGGCTCAAGCCTGTAATCCCAGCACTTTGGGAGGCCGAGACGGGCGGATCACGAGGTCAGGAGTTCGAGACCATCCTGGCTAACACGGTGAAACCCCGTCTCTACTAAAAAATACAAAAAACTAGCTGGGTGAGGTGGCGGGCGCCTGTAGTCCCGGCTACTCGGGAGGCTGAGGCAGGAGAATGGCGTAAAAACCCGGGAGGCAGAGCTTGCAGTGATCTGAGATCCGGCCACTGCACTCCAGCCTGGGCGACAGAGCGAGACTCCGTCTCAAAAAAAAAAAAAAAAATTTCTTGTAGGGATCGGGGGTCTTGTTATGTTATTCAGGCTGGTTTCAAATTCCTGGCCTCATGTGATCCTCCCCACTTGGCCACCAAAAGTGTTGGGATTACAGGTGTGAGCTGCCTCCTGAGGCCTATTTTTTATGTATGAGTAGGTTTCATTACTTTAGTCTGGAACTCTCTACCCTTCTTCCATGAAAGACAGTTGATATAATGGAGTGAATACTATACAGTCTCATAAGTTGGGTTTAAGTCCTCTCGCTGTTATTTATTTCCATTGTGATCTTGCGCAAATCACTTAAATTCATCTGAGCCTTTTTCTTCATCTTTAATAGGTACTATAAAGCTTTATATAGATGTATTATTATGAAGGCTCATAAAATGTAAACACTCAGGATATTTGATTTAAAAATAATAGTATGTTACTTATGAGAAGTAGAACATATGAGAAATGACAAGAATGAATTTTCTTTTTGGATCTAGATATGCAGATCGTGCAAAACAAATTAAATGCAATGCTGTTATCAATGAGGACCCCAATGCCAAACTGGTTCGTGAATTAAAGGAGGAGGTGACACGGCTGAAGGACCTTCTTCGTGCTCAGGGCCTGGGAGATATTATTGATAGTAAGTGAATTAAGGATCATTACAAAATCTAATCCTTTCTTCTTCAAGGTTCTTATTCAGGGTTCTTATATTTAAAATAAACTTCAAGTTAAGGAACATGATGAAGCTAAATGGTAGTGAAAATGTTTTTTTTTTTTTTTCCTTAAAAAACTCAATGGAAATGATCTCTAGATTCCTTTATGTAGCATATACCAGGCTATCCGTTTGAACTCATGAAATTAGTTTTTAAATCACAAATATGTCGCTAGTATTTTTTTTAGAATTCTATTTTAGATCAGCAATGAAGTTTATTTGGAATTTTAAACCTGTTATCACTGAGCAGTTAATTACTTCATAGAAATGTTATTTGAAATTTTGGGTTTCGTTTCATGGGTTACTCTGGATTAGTGTAGTGGCAGTAATACAAGAAATGCACCATTCAAGCCTACCTTCAGATAAGATTCTCCTTTGAATGGCCCCCTCCTCCTGTAAAATGATGGATTGCCTCCTGCTGTCTATGAACATATGAAGGGGAAAAGTTCAATTCCTGTGAAGTTCAAGAACTACACTTCCAGACAGTATTGTTTTACAATGTTGTATTAAAATGTATCTTAAAAAAACTCATGATGTGCCTATACAATGGCTTATTCAGAAGTTCTCTAAAGTGAGTAAAATGGATTATTCATATATGAATAGAATATAGGTTGGTTTAGTAAAGCATATTTTTATTTTTTGAGTATAAAATTAATATTATATTCCTTAAAGTTCTAATAAGATTTTCAAGGCCTCTTCTAGTTTAATTCTTCTTATTGATTAGAGTCTGAGTTTAGATGAATACCATTTGTAAAATTGATACCATATTCTAAATATTAACTTTCTCATCTCCCCAAATGCCAAAAAATGCTCTGTTCCCTCTCTGTGTCACTGCTGAACCTGAACTTTGACCCTTCTCGTATTTTCCCTCCTGCTTACCTTCAGTTGATCCATTGATCGATGATTACTCTGGAAGTGGAAGCAAATGTGTGTATTTCACATATTGGTTATTTCCAGTACTCTGACTTGCTAATCTGCCTCTGCTGGATCAGCCTTAAAATGAGCTTTGCATGCCAGCAATCCTTACAGAGAAATCCCAGACAGAGCATAGTATAGAATCAGAAATAATCCTATTTTTGCCCTTCTTCATTTAGCAAACTAATTTTTGCTGAATTTCAGTTTGTGGCTTGAGTGAAGTAGAAAGGCTTGAGAATCTCTTGCTGCGTCTACTCTTCAGTTTTTCCCAGTGTGATTAAATTAAATCCAAAAATCATAGATGATGATAGCAACTGGCACTTACTAATTGTGCATAATATGCCAGGCCCTATTCTAGGCACCTTGAATATAGTCTCTTTTAATTCTGTTAATGGCTTTGAAAATATTTTATTATGTCCATTTTACCAATAATCATTTTCAGTCCGCAAAACTATCTATGATTGAAGAGCTCTGTAAATGTTGGGCTGAGACTCATGGGAGCTTGTGCTAAGTTGCTTTTCTCCATATCTTCGGCCTCAGGTGATTAGATAAATATTTTTTCCTTTTTTTTTTTTTTTTTGAGATGGTCTGATTCTGTCACCCAAGCTGGAGTGTAATGACGTGATCATGGCCCACTGCAAGCTTGAACTCTTGGGCTCAAGTGATCTTTCCATCTCAGCCTCTTGAGTATCCGAGACTACAGTTGTTTACTGCCACGCCTGGCTGATTTTTAAATTTTTTGTTTGTAGAGATGGGGGTCTTGCTATGTTTCCCAGGCTGGTCTGGAACCCCTGGCCTCAAGCAGTCCTCCTGTCTCGGCCTCCCAAAGTGCTAGGATTACAGATGTGAGCCACCACACCCAGCCTTTCCTCTTTTCATAAGTCACAAATTAAAATAACTTAGGTGTCTAAAATGACTCAAACATTTTTAAAGAATCACATGTACCTCGTTATTCTCTCCATATATATCTTAAGTTGGTGAGGAAATTATTTCTTACCCTTTTAAGGTAATTCATCAAGAAATTGTTATCGGCCGGGCGCGGTGGCTCAAGCCTGTAATCCCA
Organism: Macaca nemestrina; assembly: GCF_043159975.1. Taxonomy (NCBI): domain Eukaryota; kingdom Metazoa; phylum Chordata; class Mammalia; order Primates; family Cercopithecidae; genus Macaca; species Macaca nemestrina. The sequence continues at coordinate 223,771,163 of NC_092125.1, read as the reverse complement.
GCACTTTGGGAGGCCGAGGCGGGCGGATCACAAGGTCAGGAGATCGAGACCACAGTGAAACCCCGTCTCTACTAAAAATACAAAAAATTAGCTGGGCGTGGTGGCGGGCGCCTGTAGTCCTAGCTACTCAGGAGGCTGAGGCAGGAGAATGGCGTGAACCCAGGAGGCGGAGCTTGCAGTGAGCCGAGATCGCACCACTGCACTCCAGCCTGGGCAACAGCGTGAGACTCCGTCTCAAAAAAAAAAAAAAAAAAAAAAGAAATTGTTATCTTAGAAGAAAAATATCTTGATTTTGGGGTTAATTTTTAGATTCGTACTGAGTCATTTCTTTTTTTCTTTTCTTTTCTTTTCTTTTTTTTTCTTTTGCGATGGAGTCTTGCTTTGTCACCAGGCTGGAGTGCAGTGGTGAGCTCTTGGCTCACTGCAACTTCCTCTGCCCGAGTTCAAGCAATTTCTCCTGCCTCAGCCTCCCGAGTAGCTGGGACTACAGGCCCACACCACTACGCCCAGCTTATTTTTATATTTTTAATAGAGACGGGATTTCACCATGTCGGCCAGGATGGTCTCAATCTCTTGACCTCGTGATCCTCCTGCCTTGGCCTCCCAAAGTGCTGGGATTATAGGCATGAGCCACTGAGCCTGGCCACCTGAGTTGTTTATTTCTACAGTAAGGCATGTAATGAGGCTTGGCAGACAGTGAGAAAATGCATAGGAGAAACCAAATATAGCCCTGGCTGTGGTTATGAGGTTAGGGCTTAAATACACTATAATGTCCTGATACAGAAGTGACTCTTGGACTGCAGCAGCTCTGTCTGAGATTTCCAAAGCTCAACGATACTGGTGTAGAAAAGGTGCCGCCTTCTTTTTGCTTTTGTGCTCAAGGTGTTGCTGCCACCAGCTTGTTGCCTACCTCTTTTCTTAGCAGCTGCGGCATTTCCTGAAACACCATGCATGACTAAGTTTTAATTCTATATTCCTGAGGGAAAGCAGCCCTGACTACTTCTCAATTTCCATCTTGATCTAATTCTCTTAATTCCTTTTAGGGCTTGCATGTGACCATTGGACCTAAACTCTGTCCATCCTGGTCTTTTCCCCCGATGGTTAACTTTTTGCTCTAATCCCTATCCCCCTTTTAAAAGATGCCTCTTTGCTTGTTTCCCTGTGTTCTGTATTTGCAGATGGTGGTTTTCAAACTGTCTTGAAGCAACCACTGGCTTTAAGGGAGTTAAAAAACTGGCTTTAATTAAATAGTAGAGATGAGTAGGCCCAGGGAAAACTAATAGTATTTTTTCCAACTGTGTGTATTAACTCATCTCCTTTAAGGAAAACTTACATAGTTTTGATATGAATTTTAATTTTTCAGATTCAAAAATGAGCTAATTTTGAAGTTGGATTGCACCAGTACTTATGGTTTACCTTTGGTATCTTTTTGCAAAGGATGACTAATGAAAGAAAGTACAACAGCAAATCAGTAAATTTTGTTGTTTGTGGCTTAAATTTTTTTTTTCTTTTACCAATACTGAGTTTAAAAGCGAAATTAACCGTTCTATTAGAGACTTAGTAAATGGAAGTATGTTTCTAAAACTTGCATTTTATACTAGGAAGCAGGCTTAGCAGTGACCCATGGTTGTACTCTTAGGCTAATTAAGGGCCTTAAATTAACAAATAATCGGCCTTATTTTTTGCTTGCTCTGACCGAAGAATGGAACCTACACTAAAACTCATTCATCTGCTAATTGTTCTTCCCTGTTGAGGCAATCAGTTAGTCCTGACTTTTTAACCAGGACTTATACAAAATTCCTCTCATTTCTATAATTACGCTTTTTTATTTAAGACATATTAAAAATCCTTTTAGCATGTTGAAATGTTGCCATACAAAGCATACTACTCAGTGCACAAACTTTGTTTTAACCATAACATTTTCTTGGAAATTTTTGCTGAAATTACATAAAACACTGAGCCAGACCAATATGGATTATTATTAATAAATAAATGATCATTGTTTTCCCCTTTACAAACTACTGGAAAAGTGTAAATCTGAAGACATTGTAGACTAGGAGCACTAGAAAGACGAAATGGAAGGTATTTTGGTTTTTTTAGGGAGAGTGCCTAAGCAGTTTCCTTTGAGGCTCTGGTTTATCCCCCTGCAAGATACAGTGTTAACCTACATTGGAATCTTTAGTTTGTAAATGCACAAATGATTCTGAACCTCTAGGATACCACTATTAAAGACAGACATGTTTTAGAACTGCCATCTAGAACAGTTGTAACCTGTGTTTGTATTATAGCCTGTCTTTGTCTTGGCGCTTTAATGCTGTCCTTTCTTACAACAATATTCCTTCCTGTCTTTTTTTCTTCTGCTTCTTTCCCTTTTCCCTACTTTTTCTGCCTTCTCTTCTTTCTATCTCCCAGATCTGAAAGATTTTCAGAACAATAAGCATAGGTACTTGCTAGCCTCTGAGAATCAACGCCCTGGCCATTTTTCCACAGCATCCATGGGGTCCCTCACTTCATCCCCATCTTCCTGCTCACTCAATAGTCAGGTGGGCTTGACGTCTGTGACCAGTATTCAAGAGAGGATCATGTCTACACCTGGAGGAGAGGAAGCTATTGAACGTCTAAAGGTAAGTAATAGTTCACACTGAATACAAGGTATTCTATATAGCTCCACAAGGAAGAACTAGGAGTAAAAATCACTAAGATTTCGATTCAGCATATGGAGAACTCTCTGACTCTTAGAGGTGTCCTGAAGATTGAATTTTCTGCTTTGTAAGTTAATTTCTTTTCACTAGAATGCCTGAGTCTGACATGGTCAGGCAGAGTTGGGAGAGGTGCATGGGCAGGTCATAGGCTGGCAAGGCAGAGTAATGGATTAATAGATGTGTACGTTAATTCTGGGGTAGTTCATCAAGTTACAGTGAAATTGTTTTGTTAGAAATTTATTTGGAAACGTTTGGTTTCATTCGAAGATGGAATTCTGTATAGAGCCATGCTTCTGTTAATAAAGATAAAGTTTGGGCCGGGCATGGTGGCTCACGCCTGTAATCCTAGCACTTTGGGAGGCTGAGGCGGGCGGATCACGATGTCAGGAGATTGAGACCATTGGGAGGCTGAGGCAGGAGAATGGCGTGAACCTGGGAGGCGGAGCTTGCAGTGAGCTGAGATCGCGCCACTGCACTCCAGCCTGGGTGACAGAGCAAGACTCTGTCTCAAAAAAAAAAAAAGTTTGAACATTTGAGTAGCTTTTCCAGGTTTATTCAGATACTTATTAGGTTATATCTTCTAGAAGTTCACAGAAAACATTGATACCCTATGATTACTGTGTAGGAAGGTTATCTCCTCCTACACTGGTACCCATGGGGTCGCAGGGCCATAGCTGCATGTATGCAGATTTGGCCTATGGCTCCCAGCTTTGCTGTTGGAGGTATTTCCCAGCCTATTACTGGCTCTGTGAGGTTCGATCTCACCTCTCTGTATGAATATGAAAGTTAAGGGCAACAGAGCCTTCTGACTCATAACTGCTTCCCTTCCTCCTCAATTCATTCAGTGCACAGACAGTTATCACCTGCAGTGCTGAAAGATAGTTTGACCCATACCTTTTAACCATTGTGTTTAAGAGTGCTAGAATAGGGGACACAGGGAGGACAAGGAACACTTTTTAAGAGTCTGAAAAGTTGCAATCATGCTGCCAGCCAGCAGTCCTCTTCACATTCGCTCGGTATTCCCCTTGACTGCCGCTCATGCAAGGACATTAGAGAACAGTGACACATTGACACATTTAATAGGTAAAAGGCTTGCTGAAAAACTCTTTAACACTAAAGTGAATTAAGCTTGACAATTGAAAATGTCAGATGCTCTCATTTTAATTTTCATGTGAGGCTGGCAAACATTTTATCTGAAGAAAGAGGTTCTGCTTTTTCTTTCTTAATCAGCCTACCTTTTCCCTTGACATTTTACTCATTTCAAAAGTATAGTGTGGGCCGGGCATGGTGGCTCATACCTGTAAACCCAGTACTTTGGGAGGCTGAGGCAGGAGGATCATTTTAGCCCAGGAGTTTAAGGCTGCAGTGAGCTATGATTGCACTGCTGCACTCTAGCCTGAGTGACAGAGTGAGATTCTATCTCAAAAAAACATGCTTGGCCAGGCGCAGTGGCTCAAGCCTGTAATCCCAGCACTTTGGGAGGCCAAGATGGGTGGATCACGAGATCAGGAGATCAAGACCATCCTGGCTAACACGGTGAAACCCCGTCTCTACTAAAAATACAAAAAATTAGCTGGGTGTGGTGGTGGCTAGGACTACAGATGCAAGCCACCACGCCCGGCTAATTTTTCTATTTTTATTTATTTATTTTTTGAGACAGAGTCTCACTCTGCCGCCCAGGCTGGAGTGCAATGGCGCGATCTCCAGACCCTGCAACCTCCGCCTCTCAGGTTCAAGTGATTCTTGTGCCTCACCCTCCAAGCAGCTGGGATTACAGGCGTGCGCCACCGTGCTCAACTAATTTTCTTATTTTTAGTAGAGATGGGGTTTCACCATGTTGGCCAGGCTGGTCTTGAACTTCTGACCTTAAGTGATCTGCCTGCCTCAGCCTCCCAAAGTGCTGGGATTACAGGCATGAGCCACTGCGCCCAGCTTAATTTTTTTGTATTTTTAGTAGAGATGGGGTTTCACTATGATGGCCAGGCTGCTCTTGAACTCCTGACCTCAGATGATCTGCCTACCTTGGCCTCCCAAAGTGCTGGGATTACAGGCGTGAGCTACCATGCCCAGCTTTATTTTTGTTTCTAAAGCATGTTTTTGTTTTTGTTTTTGTTTTTGAGACGGAGTCTCACTCTGTCGCCCAGGCTGGAGTGCAGTGGCCGGATCTCAGCACACTGCAAGCTCCGCCTCCCAGGTTTACACCATTCTCCTGCCTCAGCCTCCCCAGTAGCTGGGACTACAGGCGCCCGCCACCTCGCCTGGCTAGTTTTTTGTATTTTTTAGTAGAGACGGGGTTTCACCATGTTAGCCAGGATGGTCTCAATCTCCTGATCGAGGCTGAGGCAGGAGAATCCCCTGAATCCAGGAGGCGGAGGTTACAGTGAGCTAAGATTGCGCCACTGCACTCCAGCCTGGGCAACAGAGCGAGACTCCATCTCAAAAAAAAAAAAAAAAAAAAAAAAAGAAACAAAAATAATGTTCTTGTTTCTTCCTTCAGAACATGTAAGTGGAAAGTGGTGAAGTTCTGCAATACCTAGCAAAGGGAGAAGGAGTGAGAAATCTTTCCATTAAATGTTGTAGGCTGCAGGGTAATTTTTGCTGTTGGTAAAATTGACTTTGAAATTTTACTAAAGACCTTAACGAAGAGGAGTGGTAACTCTACACATGTTCTCACTATAGGCGTCAGTGACCATGTCGGCTTTGCAGGGCTCTTTTTAGAACCAGAGTTAAAAATAGGGAGCTCCTTGGGAATGAGAAGTAAAACTCCCACTTACTGAGTCCTTAATATAAAATGTTCTTTTTCTTTGGGGATTTTAAATCGTAACTATTTGCTTATTAAAGCGTTAGCGCATACGCTTGAGATTACCCTTTCCTTTGACATTCATCTTGATGTAAAGGAGAAATTTCTCCCTAACTGCCAAGTGGGACCAATTGAAAATAATGTCACGTTAGGAGTCAAGACATTAACCAGACTCTTTAAGAATCAGGTTACCCAGTGTCTTCCAGATCATTTCTAGGGAATAACACTGTCATTATTCAGGGAACTCTTCCTCCAACTTCCCTATGTCCCACTAAAGCAAGACAAAACAAAACTGTATTACTTCAATCAGAAAACAAATTTTCTTTGTTTTAATTATTTCTTACGCCAAAATAAAGAACTCTTCGGTTTTCCCTAGTTTTATTCTAGAAAGAATAAAAGGGCTTTTTGTTGTCTTGGGTTTTTAATGCAGTGTGGTAGTTCACTGAAGCATAAGCGCCTTAGTTCTGCCCTTATTTTGTGAATGGTGAGAATTCCTTTCGGGTAAACCTGCATTTTAATGCTGCAGGCAGATAGCATCTTTCATCCAAAGCTCCAGGGCAATGTTTGTACAATAGAAATGCTTCAGAATATCTAGGAACTGGGTTCCTAAGGCATGGTAACTGTAGGAGAAAAATATTATACTGGAGAACAGCAATAGAGGAGGTTAAATCATTTTCCTAACATTTTATTTCCCTTTGTTTCTTTTTGACTTTAAAAAAGGTCAATTGATTGGATACTGTTTTTACACACAATGTTGCTGTGGCTTTGTTCACTGGATAGCCTTTTTGCATATGTTAGGTATGCACATCACACCATTGTAAGTATCTTTTCTGTTTTTTGAGACGGAGTCTTGCTCTGCGCCCAGGCTGGAGTGCAGAGACGCAATCTCGACTCACTGCAACCTCCGCCTCCTGGGTTCAAGCAATTCTCCTGCCTCAGCCTTCTGAGAAACTGGGATTACAGGTGTGTACTACCGCACCTGGCTAATTTTTGTATTTTTAGTAGAAACTGGGTTTCGCCATGTTGACCAGGCTTGGTCTCAAACTTCTGACCACAGGTGATCTGCCTGCCTCGGCCTCCCAAAGTGCTGGGATTACAGGCGTGAGCCACCATGCCTGGTCTTCCTGTCGAATAAGGTTTTAAACATGCAGCTGTAGCCACAGCTCTCGTGTTTATTAGTCTGGCATCACAGTCAGTACTGTGAGTGCCGTTGCTTAGACTTAGCCTATAAATATCCACAAATATCCATTACAGAAGCAGGCAAGGGCAAATGCTGTGCTAAGCACCCAAGGCCACATTTGGAACCCACTTAGGAAGTATGCTATGTTCAGTACGGTAAAACCTTGGTGATTCAGTGGCTTCAACAAATGTTCTGTGTAGTAAGTGTTTTTCATGGAAATATTTCTGACTTGTCCTGGTGATTTTTCTGTTTCCTTAACTAAACCATCAAGAAGAGATTAAATTGTTTAGCTATATGAACATAATTTATTAACCAGTGCTGTACAAATAGCTAGAGATGCAGACAAATATGATGTGAGACCAAAGAGTGAATGACACCTGAGCCCGGCATTCCTCAGAGCTTAAAGAAGAGTTCCTGGTGTCCCTCTGTTTTTTGGAATTTTTTTTTTTTTCAAAGAAAGGGAGGAGGATTAAAGGTTTATCTCCTCAATCCCTCATTTCTGAACCATGAATCCACATTTCAAGTTCATCTTACATTAGGCCCCTAGAGTGGGGTATGGGAAGCTCTGGACACCAGAATGCCTACCTGCTGGCAGAATGAATTGATGCTCCTGAGACTGGATGCTGTTTTGCACTTGGCTTCCCTATTTTATTTATACTAAGTTTGCTACTCAGGTTTGAACAGAACATCCCTCACTCTTTCTTAACTTAGGGTGAACTGTTTCATAGAATGTTTACTTGAAAGCCTGTTGATCCTGCTTTATTTGAAGAAAGAACAGTGAGTCAGCAAATAGCTCTAGACCTGGCTCAGTGAGTAGTGTGGCCTCACTTAGCTTCTCTGGTCTGTTGGAATGCATTGGCGCCATCTTGGCTCAGTGCAACCTGTGCCTTCTGGGTTCAAGCGATTCTCCTGCTTCAGCCTCCCAAGTAACTGGGGCTACAGGCACGTGCCACTGCGCCCGGCTAATTTTTGTATTTTTGGTAGGGATGGGGTTTCGCCATGTTGGCCAGCTGGTCTTGAACTCCCTTCTTTGGTCTAGTTTTCTTATCTCTAGAATGGTTCTGGAATAAACGATTTCGCAGGCTTTTTTTGGCTCCGAAGTTGTGCTAATGTGACTCACAGTTAGTATTTTCTCTAAGTTTCCCTCAAAGTTTTTAAAAATAGCTTTCTAGACAACCTCAAAATTGCAGCTGAAAACTGTAATAAAAATAAAAGTTATACCTTACTCATTAAATCTCTTTTCTACAAAGAGATCATGTTCTGATTTACTCTTCAGATGGTAAGTAAAATTAGATAAGTCATATTAGAGTTGGCTGCAAAATGGTAAGAGGATTCCTAGACAGTAATTTTGCTTTCTTAGAGTGAGTTCTACAGTTGCCCCAAAATAGGGTGGCTTTAATATGACCAGATAATCCTCTGCTCTGAAATAACCTTTTTCTGAAGGTAATCAACTAGGAAGAAATATTTTTAAAATATCTCATGTCAGTTTGTATTCCATAATCAACAGTGGTTTGTGGACCGCACTGTGATAAGTACTAGTCAAGATACCTTGGTTAGGTCGGGTGCATCCTATTGTCCTGTTTGTTGAAGGTTTTCACTTTGAGAAGACTGTATAGATTTCTACCCAGCTATCTTTAATAGACCTTAAAATTATGTAGGTTATGTCATCAGCTTGTCTTATACTTGTCTATTTAAAATCATATGCAGGTTGGGGCTGGGAGGAAAAGAAAAAGGAAAAAAGCAGTCATATGCAAAAGCATTTTTTTTTTTTTTTTTTTGAGGCGGAGTCTTACTCTGTAGCCGAGGCTGGAGTGCAATGGTGCAATCTTGGCTCACTGCAAGCTCCGCCTCTGGGGTTCACGCCATTCTCCTGCCTCAGCCTCCCGAGTAGCTAGAACTACAGGTGCCACCACCACGCCCGGCTAATTTTTTGTAGTTTTAGTAGAGACAGGTTTTCACCATGTTAGCCAGGATGGTCTCGATCTCCTGACCTCATGATCCGCCCGCCTTGGCCTCCCAAAGTGCTGGGATTACAGGTGTGAGCCACCATGCCTGGCCAGCATTTTCTTTTTTTAAAGAGGTGCTCACTGTGTTACTCAGGCTGGAGTGTAGTGGTGCAGTCATAGCTCACTTATGCAGAAGCATTTAACACCACTCTTAGTGATTGTTGAATAACTTTTGTGGTGCTTTATAGATAAACTGTTGAAAACTTGGTCCTTGGCCTTCTCATTCCTTGCGGAATTGTGTGGATTTGCTTGCTCGCTGGCCCTCTAGCATGACACTTTGGTTCTCCACTCGTGGAGTGGCACGTGCACTGCATGGTAATCATTTCTGCTGAGGACTGTAGAGATGCCATTCAGGTAGCTGTTTAGCCTTTCAGCCTCTGTGTGTGTTCTGAAGCCTAATGAGAGCCATTTCAGGTGTTTTTTGTCACCTTGCCACCCCCAACCACAGACTTGTTCTAGCTTCTTCCACTTTGTAAGTGTAACTCTTTTCTGAAAAAGTACCTTCTACATGGCTGCCTTGATGTAAACCTTACTGATGCCCAGGTTCCTTCTTTAATCTGTTTTAGTCTTTGCCTGCCTTTGCTTGTTGTTGTTGTTCTGTTGTTCTTCATCTTTCGTTTTCTTTTTTTAAATTTTATTTTAAATCATCCCCTCTTATTTGTTCCACCAAACTCATATACTACTTTGCTTTTGCAGCTGCTGCCTTGAATCTTCGTTCTTGCTTTTTTCACGTGTTCCTTTGCCTTTGGTATGTTTTTTTGTTTTGAGGTGACATCCAATCATATAATATTCTGGAAGTCCAAGAGATTCAGAAAATCAAACACTAGACAACTTAAGGTTTATTGTATTACTCACAAGTCCTTTCTGTGTAGATATTTATGTTTTGGGGCCACAGGCTTCTTTAGTGACCTGTTATATGAATCATACATTGAAGTGTTTGATGAACTATAACATATAACACTTTTCCTTGTTAATCACTGTTAGCATCATTACTATCATTTCATTATCATCATCTGACTTTCTTCTTTTTTTTTGAGACAGAGTCTCGCTCTGTCCCCCAGGCTGAAGTGCAGTGGCACGATCTTGGCTCACTGCAAGCTCCGCCTCCTGGGTTCACGCCATTCTCCTGCCTCAGCCTCCTGAGTAGCTGGGACTACAGGCGCCTGCCACTGCGCCTGGCTAATTTTTTGTATTTTTAGTAGAGACGGGGTTTCACCATGTTAGCCAGGATGGTCTCGATCTCCTGACTTTGTGATCTGCCCGCCTCGGCCTCCCAAAGTGCTGGGATTACAGGCGTGAGCCACCGCGCCCGGCCTGACTTTCTTACTTCGTCTCCATGACCAGCATTTTCACCTGTTTTGGCATATGCTCGTCCCACTTTTTTGTACTCCTTTGCTTCCATTCTTTGTCTAGTTAATTGCTACTTGTCCTTCATTTCTCTGTCTGGACCTCACTCAGCCTTGATTCACCTATGTTACAGAGACCTATGAATACTCCAGTTCTAGCTCTTAGTACACTGTTCTCTTATCTCCTACTGTATCCATTCTCAATCCTCAGACATACTGCTCTAGCATCACAATTATTCCTGGAAAACTCCAGGTACTTTCCCACTCCCAGCATACCCACATGGCAGCTTCTGCTCTTTGATCTCTGCTCACGTATCACTGAGTCTGTGAGGCCTGTCTTGACAACCTCACTTCAGATCGCTCCCTCACCTACCCTTCCCCGTGTGGTCTTTCCTTTTGTTGCTTTTTCTCTGGAGCACTTGCCACTATCTGACATACTGTGTACTTATTGATTAAAATGGATTATATCATGGCTGGGCATGGTGGCTCACACCTATAATCTCAGCACTTTGGGAGGCTGAAGCGGGCGGATCACCTGAGGTCAGGAGTTTAAGACCAGCCTGACCAATTATGGCGAAACCCCGTATCTACTAAAAATACAAAAACTTGCCGGGCATAGTGGTGGGCACCTGCAGTCCCAGCTACTCGGGAGGCTGGAACAGGAGAACTGCTTGAACCCGGGAGGTGGAAGTTGCAGTGAGCCAAGATCACACCACTGTACTCCAGCCTGGATGACAGAATGAGACTCTGTGTCAAACAGACAGACAGACAAACAAACAAAGAAAATAAATAAATAAATGAATAGGATTATATCAGTCTCCTTACTATGATGTAAATCTTATGAAGGCAGAGATTTTGTTCTCTGCCATATCCATAGGTGCCTTGAACAAGGCTTGATATGTAATGGGGTTGTATGTAAGTATTGAATGAATAAATCATCACTTACTTGTCTCTCTAGTATACAGTAACCTCCTTGAGAGCAGGAAACATGTTTTGGTTCTTTTAAAATTAAATTAAATTAAATTAATTAATTTGCTTATTTTTTAAATTTTACTTTATGTTCCAGGATACATGTGCAGAATGTGCAGGTTTGTTACGTAGGAATACATGTGCCATGGTGGTTTGCTGCACCTATCAACCTGTTATCTAGGTTTTAAGCCCCGTATGAATTAGGTTCTTATATTTATGTAAGTGTAAACACTCAGCTAGTGATTGGTAAATTGTCACTTCAGTGGCTGTGTGCCTTCAGATGAGATTTAATACTAAACCTTTCTATGTTGACTGTTGGGTTGTGTTCAGGAGGTTATTGTGTCATGGCGAAATTATAGTGAAACAAAAGCAGTAAATACCTTTGGGAACTTTATTCTTTTTTTTTTTTTTGAGACAGAGTCTCGCTCTGTCACCCAGGCTGGAGTGCAGTGGCGTGATCTCTGCTCGCTGCAAGCTCCACCTCCCGGGTTCACGCCATTCTCCTTCCTCAGCCTCCTGAGTAGCTGGGATTACAGGCGCCTGCCACCACACCCGGCTAATTTTTTGTATTTTTAGTAGAGATGGGGTTTCACCGTGTTAGCCAGGATGGTCTCGATCTCCTGACCTCGTGATCCGCCTGCCTTGGCCTCCCAAAGTGCTGGGATTACAGGCGTGAGCCACCGCGCCCGGCCTTTATTCTTTTATAGAAGTGGTTGTCAGAAAAAGTATCTTTCATTTTGGAATGTTAATATTACTCTTCCTCCTCTAACACACACACACAGATACATATAGACAGAGTCACTATTAAGGTGTTTTTTTTCTTGTTTTTTTTTTTTTTGAGATGGAGTCTCACTCTGTCACCCAGGCTGGAGTGCAGTGGTGCGATCTTGGCTCACTGCAACCTCTGCCTCCCAGGTTCAAGCTATTCTCCTGCCCTCCTGCCTCAGCCTCCTAAGTAGCTGGAATTACAGGCACGCACCACCATGCCTTGCTAATTTTTTTTGTATATTTAGTAGAGACGGGGTTTCATTGTGTTGGCCAAGCTGATCTCGAACTCCTGACCTCGTGATCCGCCTGCCTCGGCCTCCCAAAGTGCTGGAATTACAGGCGTGAGCCACTGTGCCCAGCCTATTAAGATATTTTTATTAAGACTTGGAGGATCGGTTGGTGCGGTAGCTCACGCCTGTAATCCCAGCACTTTGGGAGGCTGAGGCAGGTGGATCACGAGGTCAAGAGATTGAGACCATCCTGGCCAACATGGTGAAACCCCATCTGTACTAAAAATACAAAAATTAACTGGGTGTGGTGGGACACACCTGTAGTCCCAGCTACTCGGGTGAGGCAGGAGAATCACTTGAACCTCAGAGGTGGAGGTTGCAGTGAGCCAAGATCACGCCACTGCAGCCTGGTGACAAAGCAAGACTCCGTCTCAAAAAAAAAAAAGACTTAGAGGATTTATTTGTTTGGGGTTGATTCAGTTTTAGGTCTAGTCTTTATGATTCTTATCTTACATGTTAATAACATACAAATCTCATTACTTTTAATTCTGGCCTGTTTCCTCAAAGGGCATGATTTGCTTCTTGCTTTTCTAGCATGGTTTGTTAAATTATAGACTCTTTGCCCCTTTAACTGTGCACTTCCTTCCTTAGGAATCAGAGAAGATCATTGCTGAGTTGAATGAAACTTGGGAAGAGAAGCTTCGTAAAACAGAGGCCATCAGAATGGAGAGGTCAGGAGGTTAAAATCTGGAAATGTTTCTAAGTTTTCTAGGGGATGTGGATTACTTTATAGTAAGAAAAGATAAAATGTAAATTAAAATAGAAGAATTTGCCCTTCTAAAACACAAAATGAAACCAAATAAAATGGACAGGGATTTATGGCCAGTTGAATTTATGCTTTGAAATGACATCTACGTATTTAAATATTCTCTAGGGAGTCACAGGTTTAATAGTTACCATATTACCTGTTGCTAGGGATTCATAGAAAATAGAACATATTGGCCAGGCGTGGTGGCTCACGCCTGTAATCCCAACACTTTGGGAGACTGAGTCAGGCAGATCATGAGGTCAGGAGATCGAGACCATCCTGGCTATCGTTGAAACCTCATCTCTATTAAAAATGCAAAATTAGCCGGGCGTGGTGGCGGGCACCTGTAGTCCCAACTACTCGGGAGGCTGAGGCAGGAGAATGGCATGACCCCCGGGAGGCGGAGCTTGCAGTGAGCCGAGATGGTGCCACTGCACTCCATCATGGGTGACAGAGCAAGACTCTGTCTCAAGGAAAAAAAAAAAAAAGGAATAGCCTTTTCTTTTTTATATTAATATGCATATCATTTATGAATTATTGACTGTCTCCAAAGTCAGTTGAGACAAATTTCTTATCTCAGTGAATATAACTTTTACCAAGTTTTAATTTATTTCGAATGTGATATTGCTTTTAGAGATAACTTCTCATTAACAATGAGAGATAAGCACATTATTTTATGTTTGCATTATTGACTATAAACATGGCCAGTTGTTTTTGCTTTGCAGGCTTTATTTTCCAATTCGTATTAGACTGATTTAATTGACATTTTGGTATTAGTATTCTGATTTACCTGTTTTTTTTCCTAGAGAGGCTTTGTTGGCTGAGATGGGAGTTGCCATTCGGGAAGATGGAGGAACCCTAGGGGTTTTCTCACCTAAAAAGGTAGGAAACAATGTTGTGAAACCTAATCAGACAGAGACACTTTTTGTTTCTTTGTTACTGGGACACTTCATGTCTTTCAGGACCTACTCTGTCTCCCCCTTATTATCTTGATACTTGCCTAAATTTCAGATATTTCTGATTTCATCTTAAAGCATGGTCTTATAGTACAAAGGCAGCCTATTTTTAAAATGCCTATCTTGTTTACTATTTACCAAAGAAAAAGCCTAAGGCAATATATCTGTAACTTTTGGCCATGATTCAGTTTGTTTAGTCATCTTTATTTGTTGCTTTCTCTTCAGTTCCCAGCCTAACCTAGCATACTTTCAGTTTTGGCTACTCTTTCATGTAGATTTTCCCACAGAAGTCGTCTACCCTGCTTTATAACTTTTTGGAACCAATTTCAGCTGTCCAGGTTTGTGGAGAAGAATACTGCTTCCATTTGCTTCTGCAATTTGGATTATAGACAGCCCTTGTACTGAGTAAAGCAGTTCCTCTCCCTGTCCTTCTAGACTCCTCTGCTTCCTTCTTCATTTTTAAAAAAGTGTCTCCCATAGTTGCCTTCCTTTTTACATAATCATAGTTATAACGTAGTTAGGTAGCTTTTAGCTAATTAGAGTAGTAAGGGTTTTTTTTGTTTTTTTATTAAACTAAGTTGCAACTTATTGTTGGATACTGGAAAATGGCTATCGAATGGTTATTTTGCGTGCTTATGTGTCAGAGAATAGGAGAACATATATTGATGTATAAAGCATGATTTTATGCTACTAGTAAATTATCCTTTATTTCAAGTGACCTTACATTGGCTATTGGAGACTTAAACATCTTTATACCTAGGTTCTGATGATGATCTCTCTAAGTTAGGATACAAGGGGTGGTGAGTTTTGAATTGGTACTTTTATGTGATATGAAATATTCCCGTGGTTTTCGCTACAATTCTTCTGGTCAGGTTTTTCTATTGTGGCCATGTAACTTTTTTTTTTTCTTTTCAAATTCCAATGTGTTATTTTCAACAGAAAAGACTGATGTAAAGACATTTTAGATGCATATTGTGTAATAGAACAGTAAGTGTTTTATATGTTTATATTATGAGAGGTTAGTGGTTTCCACAGTTTTAATAGTTTTCCTTCAGTAAGACATGCGTTTATTCAGATATGTTACTTATGATTATATAGATTTTAGCAGTTACAGTTTTGGTGGAATTTAATTGTGCCTATGCATATATCTAAAGGTATTTTATAACATCTTACAGTGTTAAACCTGTAAGGATTTTTTTTTTTTTTTTTTTTTTTTTTGAGATGGAGTCTCGCTCTGTCGCCAGGCTGGAGTGCAGTGGTGCGATCTTGGCTCACTGCAACCTCGCCTTCCGGATTCAAGTGATTCTCCTGGCTCAGCCTCCTGAGTAGCTGGACTGCGGGTGCGTGCCATCACGCCCAGCTAATTTTTGTATTTTTAGTGGAGACAGGGTTTCACCATGTTGACCAGGGTGGTCTTGATCTCTTGACTTTGTGATCCGCCCACCTCAGTTTCACAGAGTGCTGGGATTACAAGCGTGAGCCACTGCCCCTGGCTGGAAAATTTTTGTTATAGCAACTAGTGAATATATTATGGCATTTAACATAAATCATAAATAACTTGAACAAATGTTGAGATGTAAACTGCGTGGAATTCCAAAGGAGATCTCTGTTTCCAAAGCTTTTTCTTACTTTAATTTTTGCTTTAGCTTTCTAGACTTCTTCATGAAAGGAAGGGATATACCAGTGACCACATCCAAACTCAGTCTTAGGACCTGTTTCTGAGATTCCATTTTTCAAATCATGATGTGCTTTAAAGAATGCTACCCATAAAGGGCTTTGACTTTCTCAAACCAGTCAAGTTCTTCAACTACAAAGGTGGATGCTAGTTGAGAAGATGTGGAGGTTTTTCAAATTTCTCTTTAACCATCTTTTATAGTCCCTTTTCTTACCCCCTCATCTGACTCTTCTTTCATTCTTCCACATTTGCTGGCACTCTCTTGAGTAGATTTTGGCTTCAAGACCATGTGACTTATTTTTGGATTCCAGTGGGGTATTTTCACCGAAGAAGGTTGGTTTTTTAAAAAAGATTTTAGAAATATTAGAGTTAGATGAAGAGGATTGTTAGAAGATGTTTATATTATCGAATATCAGTAATTTTAATTTTTTCTTTAAGGTAAAGACTAATAAACTAAAGTCTTTTAAGGTAAAGACTAATAAATTAATAACTGGGATCACAGAAGAAGTGATAAAAATTATAGTGGGAAGTGGTAGGGGGGTATGAGGACATTTTAATAAAAGTAAATATTTCTTAAGATTTTTACCCAGGCATTTACAAAAATTATAATTATTCCATTCAGAGAATTGGCCTGTCCTCATTTTTTCCTTGTGCTTTGATCTTATCAAAAATTGGGTCTTGTTTTTTTATCCCAGAACTCATGTTTTAAAATAGAATGCCAGGCACAGTGGCTACCTCCTATAGTCCTAACATTTTGGGAGGCCAAGGAGGGTGGATCACTGAGGTCAGGAGTTCGAGACCAGCCTGGCCAACATGGTGAAACCCTGTCTCCACTAAAAATAGAAAAATTAGCCAGGTGTGGTGGCGAACACTTGTAATCCCAGCTACTTGGGAGGCTGAGACAGGAGAATCACTTGAACCTGGAAGGTGGAGGTTGCAGTGAGCCAAAATCAGGCCGCTGCACTCCAGACAGAATGAGACTCTGTCTCTAATTAATTAATTAAAATAAAATAGAATGCATTGGTTCCATTTGGTGAAGTCTAAAGAGAGTGCTTTCTCTTTATTATGGAACCGCAACTAGGGATAAAAAGAAATCCCTCTCTAGGCTCTGTGGAGAGTTGGAGAAGCCTGAACTCCTGTAGGCCCCTGTTGTTACCACAGCTCTCTCGTGGTGCGCTGCTCCAAACTGATCATCTGTAATCTTTTTCAGACCCCACATCTTGTTAACCTCAATGAAGACCCACTAATGTCTGAGTGCCTACTTTATTACATCAAAGATGGAATTACAAGGTATATTTCTTTCTTGTTTTGGTCACTTCATGTTTTTTCCCCCTCTTAGATAATTGAATAACTAAAGGGAAGGAGTTGAAAAAATTAATGTGATGATTTGCTGTATTTTTTGTCTGAAATAGTTACAAACTATCCTCTCTTTCCAAATAATGTGTTTTTGCCAGTGGAGCCAGTTAACATGTAGTTTTTCTCTGAAGACCCTAAATCAATTTTTTTCCTTTAACAAATATACATTCCTTAGGGATTTTATTTGACTCATGTCTTTTTATAATACTGTGTGAGTTACATTGGTGTATCAGTGCTCCTTGTTTCTTATTCTGATGTAGAGAGGTTGATCATATGTGAGGATAGAATTTGTAGTTGAAAGCTTCTGATGCAACAAGGCAATACCTTTTTTGTGCATACCAAAGGATATTCTTTGCAATAAAGAGGTTCATTGTTTGTAGTGCTTTCTGTGTCTGAATTTCCCTGGGAAACACTTTTCTCTTGTGTTCAGGGTTGGCCAAGCAGATGCTGAGCGGCGCCAGGACATAGTGCTGAGCGGGGCTCACATTAAAGAAGAGCATTGTATCTTCCGGAGTGAGAGAAACAACAGCGGGGAAGGTGAGCATTCCTGGCTGGAGCTTCAGCAGCAACCTTTTCATTTTATATTCGGAGAAATCCTTAAGACTTTGTATTCTCTGTCTATCAGTAATTCTTTCTTATACAGTCTAATTCTGAAAAATGGAGAGACATAGGCTGCTTATGAATGCAGAGATGGACAAGGCTACTTTACATGAAAATAGCTTGGACAAAAGAAGCCCTTTTGTTACTGCCAAGAACTGAGAAGGACATAGGCAATTAGGCTTGGTCTGGAATGTTAATTATTTAGTAGAAAAGTAAGAAAATAGCAAATATCCTGGATAATAGGAGATTTGAAGGACATTAAGTCTTAACCCAGCAGAATTTATTTTTATCTAAAAGGGAGGAAAAAGTCAGTCTTGATTTTTGCCTGGG
Source organism: Macaca nemestrina (assembly GCF_043159975.1). NCBI lineage: Eukaryota > Metazoa > Chordata > Mammalia > Primates > Cercopithecidae > Macaca > Macaca nemestrina. Next base: position 223,753,437 of record NC_092125.1, on the reverse strand, counting down.
TTATTAAAACAACAACAATTTAATGATATTTTTGTGTTATATAATTCACTCATTCCCTTATCAAAATATTAGCTTTTCAATCTTTAGTTTCTGGTTATTACCTATGTCTCATCCTTACAATTTCTGACAGTCTTGAGTTTTATTGACTGAACTGTCAGAGATCACTGAAACTAGTATTTCCTATCATCTTCTTAGGTTTATCAAATAGAGTTAAATGTTCCTGTGTTAGCCATAGCCCCAGATAGCCTCTTCTATTGGAACTAGTTCTGGTACCCCAAAATGAACTACAGTGTAGACAACTTCAGCCACTTGATTGATTGCAGGGATTTATTCTACTTACCACAAATCCTGATAAGCAACTGCTTTCCGTTATTTGATTCCAGTAGTTTGTGATGATAACATTAGTTTGTGTTCCTCTTAGTTATCGTGACCTTAGAGCCCTGTGAACGCTCAGAAACCTACGTAAATGGCAAGAGGGTGTCCCAGCCTGTTCAGCTGCGCTCAGGTGAGACTGGGAGAGTTTTGCCGTCTTCAGCAATGTGCACATGGCTTCTGTGACCACTCTAATTTTTTGGCTGTTTAAAGGATGAAGTAATAGCATTAGGATTTTTGTTCTTGTGAAAACAACAGCTCTGAAAGCTGTCTTTTCACATTAGGGAGGGGTGAGGTTATTAAATATATACTATATATTTTAAAAATTATTTCTTAACCCTATTTTTCTGTTTTGTGCTAGGAAACCGTATCATCATGGGTAAAAACCATGTTTTCCGCTTTAACCACCCGGAACAAGCACGAGCTGAGCGAGAGAAGACTCCTTCTGCTGAGACCCCGTCTGAGCCTGTGGACTGGACATTTGCCCAGAGAGAGCTTCTGGAAAAACAAGGAATTGATATGAAACAAGAGATGGAGAAAAGGTAATGCACAGTTACGCAGCCCACATGACTGTTCCTTCTTTTAAACATGTAATATTATTAGCCTTCTTGAATTTTTTTTTTTTTTTTACTTCTAGGCTACAGGAAATGGAGATCTTATACAAAAAGGAGAAGGAAGAAGCAGATCTTCTTTTGGAGCAGCAGAGACTGGTAGGAGTCCTGAATCTGCTAAACTGTTGGGAAAAGGGCAGCTTGTTCCCGTACTTTCCCTGTTCCGCAGAGCAGCACTCACCCAAATTGCTTCTCTCAAGGATACCAAGCACTATTCTTTGATTTCCTTGATGGAGAATGAACTTAAATCTCCCAGGAGCCTTAGCCTGAAAAAATAGTCCATAGAGGTACTCTTTTGGGCTTTTTATGTCTTAAAGCCAAATCTTTCTGTTACAACCAAGTGCTTTTTAAGGAAATAGAACTTTTCTGGTAGCCTTTGCCTCTTGATAGTGGTTTTGGAATTTGCATCAGTGGTGGTTCTTTAAATGATAATAACTCTGAATATTGAATTTGGTGGGAGTTTGCCTTGGTTTTGTTTCTGATCACTTGATAGTACTAATTCTCTGCTCTTGGGCTGACTTTGGGATTGTTCTTACGCTGGGCAGATTTTTTTTTTTTTAAGTTAAACTGTGTCTAAAAGTGTTGCTGCACAGTTGCATGTGTTACTCCTTTCCTGTTCCCCTGCATGGAGTCTGAATTCTCAATCAGGTTCTCAGTGGCATGTGTGGTAGCGGTGGGAGCAGAGGCTGCATACCCAGCCCGGACAGGACAGAAGGGCTGCTTTCTTTGAGGGAAGGAGGATTTGGGTGAGCAGCTGGAAAAAGTCTGTTTAAGGTCCCAGCTATTGATATAATACTAATGGCTTCAGCATTTTATAATGGTAGTTGATTTCCTAGATTTGATAGAAACTGAATCACATGAGTAAATAAGTTGATCCATTAGTTAGATTTTCATTTTTAAAGCCAACCAAACAACCAATTTTGGTTAACAAAGCCGTGGTTATAAGAACCTTTTCAGCATTCATTTGGTATGTAAGAATAAAGTATAACTAACCTTTGGATATTGTGGATGCAGTTTAGGAAGTTCTCATTTTTTAAGATTCAGTCTTATCTTTTAAGGTAAAGGGGTATTAGGGAGAAAGTTCAGGCACTGGCTTCTTACCTTAGTATAAAATACAGCAAGTAAACTACAGCCTTATAGTCATGCTCTGTGCTTTGGAAAAGAAGGGGCTAGTGCTAAGTGGGCCAGAAAAGTGAAGGACTTGAGCAAAAGCAACCTTTTCCAGAGCACCTCAGTTCTCAGGCATGGGCATGGATTAAACCAGTTAGTTATCTTGTAAATTATAGTAAAGCCCTAAAAAGAATGGATTTTAAGAATAAATCAAGGGTTTGGGCAAGATAATAGCAGTGTTACCGACAGAGGCTCTTTAGGAGGCCTTTTTAGCATTACGTTTTTAATGAAAACGGAAGGGACTAGCTACAATGTGATTAGTGGCTTGAAAGGTTTGTGACACAAGAAGAAGTCTTTTATCTTAATAATGTAGTACATTCTAATAACATGCCTCTGATGGTCTGTGAGAGATCAAACGAGGACAGGTGTAATTAAGCTCTATTATTAACAATAATGCCTTATATTTGTATAGTGCTTTATAATTTACAGAGCGTTAACATCCATCAATTTATCTGATCCTCAAAACAACCCTCTTTGTTTATTTATGCATATGTATAAGTAAAATATGTAATGTTACCTCCAGTTCATAGTTGAGGAAACTAAAACTTGGCTGGGCGCGGTGGCTCACGCCTGTAATCCCAGCACTTTGGAAGGCCGAGGTGGGTGGATCACCTGAGGTCAGGAGTTTGAGACCAGCCTGGCCAACATAGTGAAACCCGTGTCTACTAAAAATACAAAAAAGTAGCTGGGTGTGGTGGCGAGCACCTGTAATCCCACCTACTCAGGAGGTTGAGGCAGGAGAATCGCTTGAACCCAGGAGGTGGAGGTTGCAGTGAGCCAATATTGCGACATTGCACTCCAGCCTGGGCAACAAGAGCGTAACTCCATCTCAAAAAAAAAAAAAAAATGTAGATACTGATTGAGTAAGTCTGGGTTGGGACCTGAGTGTGCATTTCCAACAAGCTCCTAGGTGATGCCAGTGCTCCTGATCCTGGGGACCTCACTTAGAGGAACTAGGCACGGCAGAATAAGGATGCCTGGTGCTGTCCCTAACCAAGAGTCGGTGTTCATTCTGTGCCCTAAAATAAAGATTGCCACTAAATAAAGAGAAAGTGAATGTCTAAGACGTATTCCGTTTCTAGGGAATGTATATAGCCTGCAGATAATCAGATTCTGGTTGTTGCTTGCTCTGTGTATCTGAAAGCAAGCCAGGATTTCAAGAGCAGCTCCTTAAAGCAAGGAACTTGCTTTCCTCTCAAAGGTCTGTCTCTTCCACTTTCATTTCTTGACTTAAGGGAGGAGCTGATTGCTAACACTTTAGCCTGAAGAATATCTTACCAGTAGTAATACTGAATGTTTTTATATATTACCCTGTATTGGTCAATTGACAGATATATTTCTAATGCACCCTGTGAATAAACATTGAGAGAATGCAAAGGAATTATTAATCAGTAAATATTTATTTAATATTTACCATATGTAGTCATTTTTTGCATAATGTCAGTATTAAACAATGAAATTCAGGCTCATGTGTTTTCTATTCTGATAGTTCCCAAATGCCTCACATTGTTAGGGTGCTGAGCGTTTTCTTCAGTTAGTGCTCTAGGATACCCTGGTCCTTTTCTCTGCTTGCTTTTTACATTCAGTTTAGGGATCTTCCCTCTTCTTATTTGCATAAGTTCCTTGCAGAGTCTCTTTAGGAGGCCTACTTTGCATTTGGCATTTAATGAAAGCCGAAGGATCATTTTGTGACATGTGAATTGACCAGACCTCAGTAGCTTTTCCAACTCCTTAATAAATGAATCTAAATATTTTAAAAATTTGGCCGGGCGCGGTGGCTCACGCCTGTAATCCCAGCACTTTGGGAGGCCAGGGCTGGCAGATCACTTGAGGTCAGGAGTTTGAGACCGGTCTGACCAACACAGTGAAACCCTGTCTCTACTGAAAGTACAAAAATTAGCAGGGCGTCATAGTGGGCGCCTGTAATCCCAGCTACTTGGGAGGCTGAGGCAGGAGAATTGCTTGAACCCAGCAGGCGGAGGTTGCAGTGAGCCAAGATTGTACAACTGCACTCCAGCCTGGGTGATAAAGCTAGATTCAGTCTCAACAACAACAACAACAAATAATAATAATGTAAATAAATAGAAACATTTCTTTTTTTGACATGGAGACAGGATTTATATCACATAAACTTTGCATATAGTTTTTAGTATCACTATCAATATGTGACAGGGTGATACATTTGAACTTTAAAGAGGACGTATTCTACACAGTCAAAATGGCAGCATTTTAAAAAGAAAGAAAATGACGGCTGCTAGATTTAACTTGAGTTCTTTTAGATTTATGTAGACTTATTTATATTTTATTTTAGAGTTTAAAGATAACTTTTGTCTCTTAAACATGATATTAAAACAATTCTTAGAATACTTGTCATTTCCAGAATTAGGTAATATTCATTTCATCCTTAAGCAATTTGAAGAGGAAAAGAAAAACAGCCAGGAAAAAAGTGATAGTTGTTAGTTATGTGAGAAAGAATCAGAGAGAATTTGTTTATGTTCTGTAAAATTCAGTTTATACATATTTGCAAAAAATCCTCTTCAGGAGTCAGACAGTTTTTTCTTTAATATTTATTAATGTCATATTTATCACTTAAAATTAGCCATTCTGATTTTTAAAACTAAAAATGAAAAGAAAAATTAATGTAGAGTCTGTATAAATTTAGCAAGCTTTTGTTGCTAAGTTATCAAACAGGTGGGAGTTATAAACGGACTTAGTACTCATTTGTAGGTCAATAGAAATGATACAAATCAGTGGCAAGATTTTTAAATTCAGAGGCCAAATTATTATTATTATTGTTGAAAGTTACTTTTTCGTTCCTTAGTAAGTGACTATACAGGCAAATCTTTGGTTTTGTCAGGTGTGGTGATGTGTTCCTGCGGTCCCAGCTAAGGCAAGAAAATCACTTGAGCGCAAGTGTTTGAGACCTGTTTGGGTCCCTGTCTCAAAAAACAAAGCAAACAAAGGAACAAACAAAAACAACAAACTTTGGTCTAGGAGGCAAGGTACTATTTATCAGTTTCAAGCAAACAAACTCCTCTAGAGATGTTTTTGGTAACCACAGTGAGTAAAAGATTGACTATGAAGTAACTATTTTCATTTACTAGGCTGCCCTGAACTGCTCATCTATGAGTTGGGGTTTTTTTTTTTTTTTTAAAGTGAAAGCATGTTTATTAAGAAAGTAAAGGAATAGGCTGGGTGCGGTGGCTTACCCTTGTAATCACAGCACTTTGGGAGGCTGACGTGGGCGGATCACCTGAGGTCAGGAGTTCAAGACCAGCCGGGCCAACATGGTGAAACCCCATCTCTACCAAAAATGCAAAAATGAGGTGGGCGTGGTGGCAGATGCCTATAGTCCCAGCTACTTGGGAGGCTGAGGCAGGAGAATCACTTGAACCCAGGAGGTGGAGGTTGCAGTGAGCCAAGATTGGGCACTCCAGCCTGGGTGACAGAGCAAGATTCTGTCTCAAAAAAAAAAAAAAGTAAAGGAATAAAGAACGGCTACTTCATAGGCAGAGCAGCTGAGTATTTTCTTTTCCCAGCAACTTTTATCTCTCGGATAGAAATTCTTTCTAATCCCACTTATTATTTGGAATTCTAAATCCAACATTGCTTTCATAGAGATCCATATTATCAAGATTTGCTTGTATTAGTTAAGAGCTATTGGTTATTATCTAAACAGCCCTTGAAATTATGTTGTTGTGAAGTCAGGCTGCTGTTTTAGGGCTAGGTAAGGTTTTCTGAAAAAGAGGCAATGGTGCAAAGACAGCTGGAAAGACAGAGTTAAAGGTACCTTTTAAAGTGGATCAATTTTATGTAACCAGAGTATAATCTTTGTGTTTTATGTGTTTATTGGAAGAGTTGTCACTTAAAGTGATATTCCTCAAATAGCTAAAAATGTCCTGGGCTTTCTAAATAGAAAATATCTCTAAGTTGTACTTATTAAAATGTGACTGGGGGAATTTTAAATTATATTCAGTGGAAGTATATTTGCCCATCTTAATTTTTGTTCTGGTAATTTATTTCTCAAAATTTTAGAGGTGAGGTATTTATTGATTTGTGTGTGTGAAAAACAAGACAAAACACACCTGCTATGAGGATCCTTTTTTTTTAAAAAAAAAAAAAAAAAAAAGCTTTCTGGTTATCCAGATAACACACTTTAATTGTAATTGTACAATTGAAATGGATAAATTTAACATGACAAAGAATAGCAAATCCTCTGCTCATGGAAAGGTGATTTTTAAACCCTCTTGTCTTACAGAAGAAAACGTTTGGTTGACTAAGAACTGACATGGTCTGCTAATAGGGATTCTTAGCATTTTTAACATCATCCCTGTTTGACTGCTTCTTTTTCTACATTCTCATCTTCTAACTTTTTTCTAGGGCTGCTCTTTTTAGTAAAGCTAAACAAAACCTGGCGTCCTACAGCCTTACTAACCTTTGTTAATCCGCCTGCTCGTCACATCTTTGTATGGCATCTGTGCTCACTCATGGGGGAAAGAGATTCTGGAAGAAGCAACAGCAATAACCAAGGCAAATGTGGGGAAGTGTCTGCATGGGTTGTTAGCATGATGTGTGGGGCCTAGGTTTTACTTCATTTTCTTCAGATAGTGAGGTCGTTAAGGCATGCCATTTGAATAATTTTGAATGACCATAGGGTGACAAACTCACCCCTGTTGTCAATTCTCCTAAGAAATTTGGTGGCAAATTTCATCACTTAAGCCAGAAAATGGAAATTTGGATTAGGGACACCAAATAAGCAAATCTTTATATTAGTAGAAATGTACATAGGCATATGTCTTAATAGACTTCCACATTATTGAGGGGTTTTTTGTTTTGTTTTGTTTTTTAGTTTTTTTGGTTTTATTTTTAAATTTGGTTAAGGCTTTTTTGCTTGCTTTTTCTTCAATTTAATTTTCCTTTTTTACATTTTAATTTTGGTTATTTTGGGGCCATTTTTTGATTTTGTTTTTTCAAAGGACGCGGATTCTGATAGCGGGGACGATTCTGACAAGAGGTCGTGTGAAGAGAGCTGGAAACTGATTACTTCTCTGAGAGAAAAACTACCTCCCAGCAAGTTGCAAACCATTGTTAAAAAATGTGGCCTCCCCAGCAGTGGGAAGAAACGTGAACCAATTAAAATGTATCAGATACCCCAAAGAAGGCGCTTGAGTAAAGATTCCAAGTGGGTCACAATCTCAGATCTTAAAATTCAGGCTGTCAAAGAGATTTGCTATGAGGTTGCTCTCAACGACTTCAGGCACAGTCGGCAGGAGATTGAAGCCCTGGCCATTGTCAAGATGAAGGAGCTTTGTGCCATGTATGGCAAGAAAGACCCCAATGAGCGGGACTCGTGGAGGGCAGTGGCCAGGGACGTCTGGGATACCGTCGGTGTTGGGGATGAGAAGATCGAAGACATCATGGCCACCGGGAAAGGCAGCACTGATGTAGATGACCTCAAGGTTCATATAGACAAGCTGGAAGATATTTTGCAAGAAGTCAAAAAGCAAAATAACATGAAAGATGAGGAGATAAAAGTCTTAAGAAATAAAATGCTCAAAATGGAAAAAGTCTTGCCACTGATTGGATCTCAGGAACAGAAAAGCCCAGGAAACCACAAAGCAAAGGAGCCTGTTGGTGCTAGTGTTAGTAGCACCTCTGAGAATAATGTAAGTAAAGGAGACAATGGAGAACTTGCAAAGGAAGAACGTGTTTCCCAGCTGATGAATGGGGATCCAGCTTTTAGACGTGGACGTCTGCGTTGGATGAGGCAAGAGCAAATTCGGTTTAAGAACTTGCAACAGCAGGAGATAACAAAGCAGCTTCGTCGTCAGAATGTACCTCATAGATTCATCCCTCCTGAGAACCGGAAGCCCCGCTTCCCCTTTAAGAGCAACCCTAAACACAGAAACTCTTGGAGTCCTGGGACACATATCATCATAACAGAAGATGAGGTTATAGAGCTTAGGATTCCAAAAGACGATGAAGCAAGGAAAGGGAATAAAGAAGAGAGCCAAGAAAAAGGGGGTAAAGGAACTTTTAAGGATCCCCAGTTTCCTTGGGGCTCTCAAGGAATGAGAAGTCAAGATCATATCCAAGTTAGCAAGCAGCACATTAATAATCAGCAACAGCCACCTCAACTACGTTGGAGAAGCAATTCTCTCAATAATGGCCAGCCGAAAAGTACGCGTTGCCAGGCATCTGCCTCTGCGGAGTCATTAAACTCCCACAGTGGTCACCCCACTGCTGATGTGCAGACTTTCCAGGCAAAGCGCCATATTCATCAACACCGTCAGTCTTACTGTAATTATAACACTGGAGGTCAGTTAGAGGGCAATGCGGCCACTTCCTGTCAGAGGCAGACTGACAAACCCAGCCACTGTAGCCAGTTTGTGACACCTCCGCGGATGAGGAGACAGTTCTCAGCACCCAATCTCAAAGCTGGTCGAGAAACCACAGTATAAATCAGTTACTGGACAAACTTGAAATCATGGTGGAAGAAACAGACAGTGTTAGCTCGTGATTTGATTTGGTTCTACCTTTGGCCTTGAGTTCTTATTATTTACATTATAAATATTAACTGGTTTTATATTGTTAAGACAAAACACTGGTAAAAGTTTCAACACCTCCCTTTTGCTTGTATACCATAAATGGGCAGTTTTTGAAATTTTGGATAAAGCATCAAGAACTTTTTCTGAAACGTTCCTCCTTTTTAGTGCCTAGATAATTAATATACTTACTTACATAGACTTGTCCCATCTTGATGTAAGTTTGTTATGTTTTTATAATGCCTATAAATTAATCTGACATCCAGAAAGACCTGCCTCTTAGTTTATACAGACATTCAAAAGGAGAATTTGATAAGCAGAATTAAATGTATGTTATTCTTCATAAATGTTAGAAATTGGTTTAAAAATAATAACATGCAACTGGGTGGGCACAACTTTGGATTTCTCATCCATGTCTGTTCCCTTTTAAAAATATAATTAGAATTTTCATAAGCAAAAACTAAAGGTCTTCAAACATATCTTGCCATACATAGCTTTGCTTCTTCCACAGAACTTCCACGTCTTCTTTTATTCTGTATTTTACAAGAAACTCATACAATGTTTTTTTTCTTTTGAATGTATCAGAATATGTACGAAATTTGTCATACCAGCATCTATAAATTGGCACTGTGTCTGGGATTCTGTTTGTGGTTTGCATTTTGAAGTTCAGTGTGTCATTTGACACACATGCACACAAAGTGAACTATTCACCAAAATCATGCCAACAGAAATACCAACAAAAAACTTGTATAGTTTGTAAGGAGGTTATTTGGCCTGAGAGGGAAGAGGTGGGACATGGGGACAAAGCTACAGCATATGGCTCTGTGGTGCTGCTTTTTTCCAATAGTTGATGAAATAGTGAAATAAAAGTTAACTTTGGTTGGGCTTGGAATAAAGGAGATGATACATAATAAACTATTCTTTGGTTAGCAGTAGTAATGCTCGTAGACACTCAAACAAGGAAGGCGAAGTCCTGATGATCGATCATTTATTGTATCAATACCTCATTTTATTTGGTTGTGGTCTCAGTTTGCCTCACTGGAGAATCCACTAAGAAAGATGGATTTTAATGGGAAGAAAAGAATTATTTTTCTACATCGTTCCTCATCTCTTGAGTTTGTCAAAAACTTTTCTAAGAGGCAATGTGAAGAGCCAGAGATGTCTGAAATTGCCTGACTTCATGTTCTGGAAGATTCCTAAGTCACATGAAATCATCTATCAAACACTTTTCTTCCAAATGGTGTGAAAAACTACAGCCAAGATAGCAGTTAGCATTCAAGGAAGCCTTAAAGATTGTGATTATGTTTTTTTTTCCTTTGCGTGTGGGCACTGTGCTTTATTAGAACACGTTATTTTTAATCATAGTATTTTTTCTTTGCCTCTAAGAAAATACTTTCTTAATGCACAGAAAGTTGCTTCCAATTAATATTTTTCCCCTTAAAAAGAGAAGCTTTGAGAGATATTTTTGCTTTCATAGCTAGAACAGTTGAAGTCTTCAACTGAGGTTTTATGGCAGATGAGACGTGGGTAAATGATGTCTGTAATGGGTTGACTTACTGAGATGACAATCTCCTGTGCCATTTGGTTTGAATGTACTTGAGAGGCTGCTTCAAATCAGTCACTTCAATGCATTTTGTGTAAACCCGGTTGTCCTTTTTTATTCCTCTTTAGGCATAAATGTGCTAACTATTCCTTTCTAGACACAATTTATTTTCTAAGATTAAAAATAATAATTGCTAGGTTTGGTGGCACACGCCTACAGCCCCAGCTACTTGGGAGGCAGAAGCAGGAGGATCCCTAGAGCCCAGGAATTCTGAGCTGTGGTACACTATGCCGGTTGGGTGTAAGTTTGGCATCAATATGGTGATCTCCCTGAAGTGGGAAACCACAAACTTGCCTAAGGAGGGGTGAACCCAGCCCAGATTGGAAATGGAGCAGGCCAAAACTCCCAGGCTGACCAGTAATGGGATCTTGCCTATGAATAGCTAGTGCACTGCAGGCTGGGCAACAGAGTGAGAACCTGTCTTAAAAAAAATATATATATATATTTATTATATTATTCAGGTTTCAACTCTGTAGCAAAAATGGGCTCTCATTTCCCTGACTTGAGATAACATAGGGTAGGTCCATATATTTTCATTCTTATAGTGGTCTTTTCATGGGAGTGAATGAGTTACTCTCCGCTGGTGATTAGGTAACACTGTACAATGAAGAATTATATAATATATTCATTTACAGCTGTGGATTGTGGTAAGGACTGTGTCCACAGTGATGTTCCAAAGAATTGGGTTTATATTTGTGCTTCATCTGTTAATCCCAGGTGTCCTCATGTTGCTGAAATATTTAGATAGCTAAAGGATCCCTTAATTTCACAGACGACCAGGAAGAAATTAACGAAGATTTTATTGACTGCTATGTATGTCCCATGGTGCATTTCTGAGCAAATGCTTATCGTAGAGAATAACTTTGTATGAATAAAATTGAATCTCTTACTAAATAAGTAACTAGTGCCATGCTTTTGTGAGCTCTTGGTATGGCCCATATTACTTTGTTTTTTGTTTTTGTTGTGACAGTCTTGTTCTGTCGCCCAGGCTGGAGTGCAGTGGCACAATCTCAGCTCACTGCAACCTCTGCCTGCGAAATTCAAGCAATTCTCCTGTCTCAGCCTGCTGAGTAGCTGGGACTACAGGCGTGCGCCATCACCCCTGGCTAACTTTTGTATTTTTAGTAGAGATGGGGTTTCACCATGTTGGTCAGGCTGGTCTTGAACTCCTAACCTCAGGTGATCCACCTGCCTCGGCTTCCCAAAGTGCTGAGATTACAGGCGTGAGCCACTGCGCCTGGCCTGTTTTTTTAATGTGATTTTTCTCTAAGCTTAAATACCACAAGGCCAAAGAGAAATGGTCATAATTTAAACCATTATTATATTGTTGAAGTATCCCTAGCTATTATTATAGCAAAGTGGGAAAAAAATGTTTATGCTATTGAAGTTGTGTAATGATCCGACATTAATGGGAATATAGAGGAGTCCTAATTAATTGGTATAATGTCACAAAGCAGAATGGTATTCCTTGGAGAGTTAAAGACATTCTCTTTAAGTCTAAACCAAAGTCTATTCCTGCTTCTGATTCCTTCTAGCCCAGTGAATTATTTATCTTTCCACTGGTAATGTGGTGAATGGGAATTGTTTATTACATTGAAGTGACTTGAAGTGACCTTTTGTGCTTTAGGTGCAGGTTGACGCTGAAAAAAAACAAAACACTGAATTTGTCACACCTATGTCTGCATTAAAGGCTGTTTTACTACGGGAAGTTACATAGACTTCCTGCAGTCAGCTGCTGTGCCCCCAGTGCCTTACTGGTCCTTTGTAGACTCGCCTTAATGATTTGTACAAATGACTGGGAGGAGGGGATGCTGCCTGTGTCCTGGTGAACCTTAATGAAGGAGCCGTCTTAGGTGCAGTGCGAAACAAGCATTTGTTCTGTACTGTTAGAGCCAAAATTGTGATGAGCAATACTGATAATTGTCCAGTTTATGTCATCTTTCCCAGATTTTAAAATCTGTTCTAGATATTCTTAGCTTGAACCACTTTTGATTGTGAAATGTATTAGTTGTTGTCCCATTATTACTGTAAAATGAAATTTTGAATCTTCTTGTTAATAAACTGTGGATTTCCCCCCTCAATTTCTTAAACAACAACAACAAAAAAATGCTTGAAGATTGTCTTTGAGTGTAAGATCTGCCTTTTCAGAAAGGGAGTGTTAGTTTGTAATGTTATAAAATAAAGACCTCATTCAATAAAAGTTGAAGTCATCTTTTAAGAGTGTGATTTCTCTCTATTTGGGAAGAGGGAAAAGGAAAGCAAGGTAATGCTAACTAAACCTGGTTTTGACTTTCATTTATTGCTTTTTCTTCTGAAGATGGTTGTAAACTAAATCTTTTTAATATTTTTACGTGGACTTGATTAGTTTTAAAGCTTTTGCTTTAGCTACTCTTTTCTGTTTAACAAAATTCTGTCCTAAACAAGATCTTTCAGCCCTATTTTATGCCACATTTCACTTACATAAAATCTTTTCTCACAAAAGATGAATAAGGATATTACTTTCTGATTTGAGTTTAACCGTGTTTTCAGTTTTTTCTCTACATACTCTTGAAGTTCTTTCAAATGAAATTATTTATTTCCCTTTATATAGGTAGAAACTAAATTTCTAAAAAGTTTTGAGTGACTCTGCAGCTTTTCTTTCTCCTTTAACCTCTGCTTTTCTTCACCCAGAGTATCAGTGGTGCACTAGAGAGGAAACAGGACAAAGCAGAATATTTTTCTGGAATGGACCACTGGTCTCAATGAAAATTTGTACCTGACATTATTTTTTAATGTTTAGAAGCAACGTAATCATGCATCATGGGGTAGAATACAAAATCCACATGAGTTTTTAATATGAAATCTGGAACTTCAGAGAATTGTTATGCCTGAATTGGTCTGCTTCCGGCCTCATACCTTTTTCCTTCAGGTACTTTGTATTCCTCTGCTGTTGGAGAAACTGATGGAAAAGTTGCAGTGTTCCTACTGTTTGTAGGGTGACACAGAAGATTACAGTGTGATATGTGTAGTGACTCTGTGCTGATGAGACTGTGACCACACAGTGCTGCTAGTGGTGAGGAGCTAAGTTAAGTGTTGTCAACAACTGGGGTGTCATCTTGGGTGTGGATATTTTCCTTCTGGCTATTGCTTGCTAATTATAATCTGCCATTAGGAGCCAAGCCTCTAATGTCTAAAACAGCCTAACTGGAAAACTCAGAATGATGATACTGATTTTACCTTAAATATCACCTTCTCAGAGGTGCCTTAATTGTGCCACCATGCTCTCTCATCGAGTGTACTGCAGTACCCTAACTTGTCTCTTTGCTTCTATTCTTGACCCCTGTAATCCATTGTCCACATAGCAACCAACATCATCTTTTAAAAGCATAAATCATATCTTATCAGTGTCCTCAGGGGCTTTCCATTGCATGAAAGAATCTTAGTCTTATTGTAGTCTCCAAGGCTTTACATGTTTTGGCTGCTTACCAACCACTCTTAACACTGTCACTCTCACACCACAGATACTCTGTCTGCCCTTTTGTTCCTTGTATATGCCAGGTTTCTTCCCACCTCTGGGCTCTTGTACTTCTCAAGCCTGGAGCCCATTTCCATCATGCTTACCTCCCCTTCCAGACCTGAGCTCCTGAGCTCTTTCTGCCCAGCCCACCATAAGTTGACTCACTATTTTAATAATGATGGCCTGTAATTATCTTTTCTTTGTACTTGTTTTGTTCTTCCGTGAGAATGTAAACTCACCTAGAATAAATGCCGTATCTATCTTACTCACTTCGCCAGTCATATAAATCCATTACCTGGAAGAGGGGTTCTCAAACTGTTATGTCAATTAGAATTTGGGGTCTTACAAGAACACAGACTATTGGGCCCACCTCCAGAGTTTCTGATTCACTAGGTCTGGGGCGAGACCTGATAAATTTGCATATCTGATAAATTCCCAGGTGATACTGTTGCTGCTGGTCCAGTAACCACCTTTGATAACCAGTGATCTGGAATGGGGGCTTGGTAAGCATTTTCTGTAAAACGCTGGATAGTAAATATTTTAGACTTTGTGGACCATGTGGTCTTTTTTGTGAAACTGTTCAACTCGTTGTAGTAGGAAAGCAGCCATAGACAGTATGGAAACGAACAAGGGTGGCTGTGTTCCAATCAGACTGTTTACAGAAACAGGCAGGGGGCTGGATCTCGCCTGAAGGTCATAGTTTGCCGACCCCGATCTAGAAGGTAGCTACTTCTGATAAATATTTATCTAAAAGATCAGTATGTGACTGTGTATGTGATCTAGAAGACAGATATATGTCAGTTGCTGGGATAAGTGGTAAGTGACAAATGTGTGGTCCCTGGCCTCATAAAGTTCTCAGAGTTGTGGAGGGAGACAGCTGTAATAACCACACTGGTAGTGAGTCAGTACATTTGTGACAGGTGCCATGGTGGAAAAATACAAGGTGCTCTGAAAGGGTTTAACGGGTGCCTTTGGGAATGAAAGGTGGCCTCTCATTGCTCTTAGCTGACAATGTTTTTGTTTCACTGAGGAAAAAAAGCAATCAGAAGAAAACTTTGTTTTCTTCCTTTGTCTAGTTTTGCCTGCATTCCTGTACTGGGCTTTCCCTCCTGTTAGTGGATGAACTGTCCTTGATCCTCTCCTAGCCCAGCCCTTGCTCCCTGCATTCCATACCCTCTCAAGAACTTGTTTAACATTTACCCACTTCTCTTTTACGTCATCAGTTTCTCTCCTGGATTATTACTGCCAGCATGCAAACAGGTCACCAGTTGGAAAAGTTTTCTGTACTTATTACGTCCCACTTACCCACTTCCCATTCTTTTTTTTTTTTCTTTTCTTTTCTTTTTTTTTTTTTTTTTGAGATAGAGTCTCACTCTGTCACCCAGGCTAGAGTGCAGTGGCACAATCTCAGCTCACTGCAACCTCCACCTTCCAGGTTCAAGTGATTCTCCTGCCTCCTGAGTAGCTGGGACTACAGGTGAACGCCACCACACCTAGCTCATTTTAGTATTTTTAGTAGAGACGGGCAGGGTCTCACCATGTTGACCACGCTGGTCTTGAACTCCTGACCTTAGGTGATCCACCCGTCTCAGCCTCCCAAAGTGCTGGGATTACAGGTGTGAGCCACCGCTCCTGGCCCCATTTTTTCTTTTCATTATTTCCTATCCTCATTCTTACTGGAACTCATCTAGTCAGACTCTTGTTCTCCCCTCACCACCAAAGCTGCTCTTATCAGGGTCATGAAAGCTCTTCTTGATGACGGATTTAGTACATTTTCTCAGTCCTTATCTTACTGAATGTCTCTGGCATTTGACACAGTTGCCTACTCTTCATGGGACACTTTCTTCTCTTGGCTTTTTCTTTTCCTTGGACCTTTCTAGCTGCTCCATCATGGTCTCTGGCCACAGACCTTGGCTATTTCTATATGTTTCTCTGTTCCTCCTTCCATTTTTGTACTGATGATGAAGATAATGATAACTGGTATATTGAGCATGTATTATGTGTATTTATACACATAAACCTTTTACATGTATTGACTCATTGAGTCCTCACAACACCCCTCTTCTGTGAGGTAGGTATTGCTTATTCCCTTTTCACATACTTTCCCAGTGTAACATGGCTACTCAGCGGGGGAACCAGAGCCAGTCCCAGGGAGTCATTCTGTCTGCAAACCTCTGCCCCACCTCGCCTTCTGCTGATTCTCAGGTGTCCTCTCTCCAGCCTGGGCCCCTGCCCTGAGCTCTAGATTCTGACATGCAACTACTACCTGACATCCAAATCACTGGCAGGCAGGCACCTTGCATTTGAACCATTTGAACTGGAGCAGCTAGCTCAAGGCAGAAATCCAAGTCATCTTTAGTTTCTGTTTTTCTTCACATTTCATGATCAGATCATCAGTAGATCCTGTTTAAACACTCTCCCTGTAAAACATATTCTGACTCCATCTCTTTTCACCACCTTTGCTGCTAATACCCTGGTCCAAGCCACCACAGTGCTGGACGGTGCTGTGACAGCCTTGTGACCTTTCTTCTTATTTCCATAGTTCCTCCTAAGTCCCACAGAGAATAATGTTTTTAAAACATATCCCAGGCCGGGCGCGGTGGCTCAAGCCTGTAATCCCAGCACTTTGGGAGGCCGAGGTGGGCAGATCACGACGTCAGGAGATCGAGACCATCCTGGCTAACCCGGTGAAACCCCGTCTCTACTAAAAAATACAAAAAAACTAGCTGGGCGAGGTGGCGGGCGCCTGTAGTCCCAGCTGCTCGGGAGGCTGAGGCAGGAGAATGGCATGAACCTGGGAGGCGGAGCTTGCAGTTAGCTGAGATCCGGCCACTGCACTCCAGCCTGGGCGACAGAGCGAGACTCCGTCTCAAAAAAAAAAAAAAAAAAAAAACATATCCCAGCTCTAAACCACCCAGCAGTTTCCATTAGAATATATCCCCAGACCTTACCATGGTCTATAAGGCCATCCATACCCCATTTGCTACCTGATTACATCCGCTGCATCTCTTACCCTTCTCTGTACTCTGCCATTCCATCCACACAAGTTTTCTTGCTTTTCCTGAAGTACATGGTGCCCCTTTCCGTTTCTGGACCTTGGCACTTGCTGTTATTATTACTTTGAGTAGAATAACCCCTGCCAAAGACCTCTACATGCTTGCTTAACCCTTCCCAGACCACTCAGTCTAGAAGTCTGTCTCCCATTCTTCTCCCTGGTAGTCTCTAACCCTACCTTTATCTTTCTTCATACTAGTACTCTCCACTAAAATCAGCGTATATTTTGTTTACTGTTTATCATCTCTGTCTCCCTTGTCAATGGAACCCTGTCTTATTGACCACTAGCATCTGGCACATAGTAGGAGCACAAAAGGTATTTCCTGAGTGGATGGATGGATAATGTTTTAAAAAGCATGCTCTGTATTGCCTGGGCTCAAGTTCCATTTTTAGCATTTGCTTAACCTCTTTCTCTTTAACATGAAGCTGACTATATAATACCATCTTTATTTTGTTTTTTTGTTTTTTGGTTTTTTATTGAGACAGATTCTTGCTCTGTTGCCTAGGCTGGAGTGCAGTGGCACGATCTCGGCTCACTGCAACCTCTGCTGCCCGGGTTCAAGCGATTCTTGTGGCTCATCCTCCCAAGTAGCTGAGACTACAGGCACATGCCACCACACCCCGCTAATTTTTTTTGTATTTTTAGTAGAGATGAGTTTTCCCATGTTGGCCAGACTGGTCTCGAACTCCTAACCTCAGGTGATCCGCCCACCTGGGCCTCCCAAAGTTATGGGATTACAGGCGTGAGCCACCACGCCTAGCCTAGTACCATCTTTATAAGGTTATTGGGAAGATTGTAATAATTCACATTTAACATTAAGAACACTTCCTGATATAAAACAAGCTTAAAAACCAGGGTAGATAGGTAGGAGAGAACATACTAGTAGAGAGAACAGCCAGTGCTGTGCCTTTATAAATATGGGGCTTACTTTGAACTAGTTGGAATTTCTTTCTTTCTTTCTTTTTTTTTTTTTTTTTTTTTTTGAGACGGAGTCTCTCTCTGTCGCCCACGCTGGAGTGCAGTGGCGCGATCTTGGCTCACTACAAGCTCTGCCTCCCAGGTTTACACCATTCTCCTGCCTCAGGCTCCGAAGTAGCTCGGACTACAGGCTCCACCACCATGCCCGGCTAATTTTTTGTATTTTTAGTAGAGACGGGGTTTCACTGTGTTAGCCAGGATGGTCTCGATCTCCTGACCTCGTGATCTGCCTGCCTTGGCCTCCCAGAGTGTTGGCATTACAGGCGTGAGCCACTGCACCCGGCCATTAGGATTTCTTATAAACATAAATGCCTATGGAAAAAATTATTTTTATCACCACGCCCAGCTAAGGGGTTTCACCAGTCGGCCAGGCTGGTCTTGAACTCCTCACTCAGGTGATCCACCCACGTCGGACTCCCAAAGTGCTGGGATTACAGGCATGAGCCACTGCGCCCAGCCAAAATGTATTATTTTTTAATGTGCCTTCCATAATTAGTTTTTATCACAAAATGAACAGAACAATAGTATGTGAATCTCATTAGCCATTTGTTGTGGGAAATGGTGATGATATACAGTGTGCTTTTTAAAAGCTCATAAGTATCCCGGTTTGGGGAGGGGGCCAATTCTATAGATGATATTGATATTTTGACTATCAGTTGTGGTCAAAATGCAGTTAAAGTTTTATGTTTGTTTGTTTTTGTTGTTGTTTTTGAGATGGGGTCTCGCTCTGTCCTCCAGGCTGGAGTGGAGTGGCACAATCTTGGCTCACTGCAACCTCTACTTCCTGGGCTCAAGTGATCCTCCCACCTTAGCCTCCCGAGTAACTGGGACTACGTATGCCCTCCACTATGCCCGGCTAAGTTTTGTGTTTTTAGCAGAGACAGGGTCTCACCATGTTGCCCGGACTGGTCTCAAACTCTTGAGCTCAAGTGATCTACCCGCCTCTGCCTCCCAAAGTGCTGGGATTACTGGCATGTGCCACCACACCTGGCCCAGTTAATGTTTTTAGATTCACAGGGCTATGGGAAATCTCTCATGTTAGTTTTGGTTACTAAAGCACAGCCACAGCTGTTAGGGAAGGTCATCCTCATTCCTTAACTGTCAGAGTCTGAGAATTTTGTGTTCATTGGTAGTTTGACCAGCCTGTCCACTTATTCTTGAAGAAATCCTCAAGATAAAGTATTTTTTTTTTTTTTTTTTGAGACGGAGTCTCGCTGTGTCACCCAGGCTGGAGTGCAGTGGCCCGATCTCGGCTCACTGCAAGCTCCGCCTCCCGGGTTTACGCCATTCTCCTGCCTCAGCCTCCGAGTAGCTGGGACTACAGGTGCCCGCCACCACGCCCTGCTAGTTTTTTGTATTTTTAGTAGAGACGGGGTTTCACCATGTTAGCCAGGATGGTCTCGATCTCCTGACTTCGTGATCCACCCGCCTCGGCCTCCCAAAGTACTGGGATTACAGGCTTGAGCCACCGCGCCCGGCCTAAGATAAAGTATTAACATTTTTTTCTACGTGATGATTTTTAGGTAAAACAGCAGCATTTCTGTTTTTGCTAAAATAATTCCGTGTAATGTATAGTTTTTCCCCTACTCCCCAGCTTTTTGAGACATTTCAAACAGAGAAGCTGAAAAAAATACTGTAATGAACTTTTGTATACCTTTCCTGAATTATGTGAAAATTATAGATATCATGACAATTTACCTCAAATACTTCCATGCTTATCTCCTAAAATCAAGAATTTTTTTTTTTTTTTTTGGACAGAGTCTCGCTCTGTCACCCAGGCTGGAGTGCAATGGCGCAATCTCAGCTCACTGCAAACTACGCCTCCCAGGTTCAAGTGATTCTCCCACCACAGCCTCCCAAGTAGCTAGGACTACAGGCACTTGCTATCATGCCTGGCTAATTTTGTATTTTTAGTAGAGACGGGGTTTCACCATGTTGGCCAGGCTGGTCTTGAACTCCTGACCTCAGATGATCCGCCTGCCTCGGCCTCCCAAAGTGCTGGGATTACAGGCACGAGCCACTGTGCCCAGCCAGGAATATTCTCCTAATACTATCCCATCTAGGAAATTGAATACAGATCCAATATTGATTCAATATTATATCATGTACAGTCCATTTTCAAATTTCCCTAATTATCTCAAAAATTAGGAGAGTGTTTTAATCCAAGATCCAGTCAAGGTTTATATATTTCATTTGGTTATGATTTTTTAAATTTTTCATAATACTGGTATTTTTGAATTATCTAGGTCACATTCTGATTTATCTGATTATTTCCTCAATATTAGATTCAAGTTAAACCTTTTTGTGAAGAATGCTATAAAGGGGCCGGGTGCGGTGGCCCACGCCTCTAATCCCGGCACTTTGGGAGGCCAAGACAGGTGGTCACCTGAGGTCAGGAGTTCGAGACCAGCCTGGACAACATGGTGAAACCCCGTCTCTATTAAAAATATAAAATTTAGCTGGGCATAGTGGTGCACACCTGTAGTCCCAGCTACTTGGGAGGCTGAGGCAAGAGAATTGCTTGAACCTGAGAGGCAGAGGTAATAGTGAACTGAGATTGTGCCATTGCGCTCCAGCCTGGGTGACACAGCAAGACTCCATCTCAAAAAAAAAAAAAGAATGCTATAAAGGGGCCACACACGTTGGCTCACTGTTGTAGCCCCAGCTACTTGGGAGGCTGAGGCATGAGGATCACTTGAGCCCGATAGGTCTAGGTTATAGTGCGCTATGATTGTACCATTGCACAGCAGCCTGGGTGACAGAGGGAGACCTTGTCTCCAAAAAAAAGGAAAAAGATTGCTGTAATGGTGATGTTGTGTACTTCCCATTGCATCACATCAGTAGACATAAAATGTCAATTTGGTCTATTATCGATAATGTTAAAGTTTGGTAAATTTGGTTAATGTGATGTTTCCCAGCTCTCTCCGTTGTAAATATTTCATTTCTCTTCTTACTAATAGATATCTGGGCATGGACTTTGGGTCATATGCATATTCTGTTTCCCATGCATCTTTTACTCAATTATTTTAGCTTTTTGTTGTTTGTTGTTGTTGTTGTTGTTTTTAAGATGGGATCTCTTTCTCTGTAGCCCAGGCTGGAGTACAGTGGCATGATCTCAGCTTACTGCACCCTCCACCTCCCGGGCTCAAGTGATCCTCCTACCTCAGCCCCTCTAGTAGCTGGGACTACAGGTGTGTGCCATCACACCTGGATAATTTTGGTATTCTTTTATAGATGTGGGGTTTGGCCGTGTTGCCCAGGCCAGTCTGAAATTCCTGGACTCAAGAAGTTTGCCTGCCTCAGCCTCCCAAAGTGCTGGGATTATAGGCATTGAGTCACTGTGCTTAGCCTATTTTAGTATTTATTAATGATCCTTGCTTGATTCAATTATTACTTGTGGGGTTGCAATGTGGTGATTTTCCAATTGTCATTTCTTCTGCATTTATTAGCCACCTTTTTTTTTTTTTTTTTTGGTTTTTGTTTTTCGGATGGGATCTTGCTATGCTGCCCAGGCTGGAGTGGCTATTCACAGACCTGATCATAGCACACTGCAGTCTTCAACTCCTGGGCTCCAGGGATCCCAGGGGCTGGGCATGGTGGCCCACACCTGTAATCCCAGCACTTTGGGAGGCCAGTAACTGCCTCAGCCTCAGCCTCTTGAGTAGCTGAAATGAACAGGTGCATGCCCCATGCCTGGTAATTAGCTAGCTTTTTAAACATTTTTATTTAAAGAAGAGTTTCCCCTTTTTCTTTCCTTCTTTCAGTATCACCATGGAGTCATGAATTCTTTCTATATTCAATGTACTATGTTATTTTTCTGTTGATTTATTGGTTTGATTTATTGGTTGATTTATTGATTTATTGGTCAGTGGGATCCTGTGTCCTTCTGAAATGGCCCCAGTGGTGTTTGAGTTCTTCTATCCTTTCTGACACAAAATATTTCAGACTCACCTGGTACTTTCCTTGCTTCAGACCTGGAAACAGCTATTTTTTTTCAAGGAGCCCTGGTTCCTTTTAGTGGCCGTGGTATTTGGAAACCAAGATGTAGGTGCTAAGAATGCTTAAAAAATAACCTTTAAAAAAAATTGCCTGAGGCCGGGCGCAGTGGCTCACACCTGTAATCCCAGCACCTTGGGAGGCCGAGGCTTGTGAATCACGAGGTCAGGAGTTTGAGACCAGCCTGGCCGACATAGTGAAACCCTGCCTCTACTAAAAATACAAAAAATTAGCCCGGCATGGTGGTCCTAGCTACTGTACACCTGTAGTCCTAGCTACTCGGGAGGCTGAGGCAGGAGAATTGCTTGAGCCTGGGAGGTGGAGGTTGTGGTGAGCCGAGATCACATCACTGCACTCCAACCTGGGTGACAGAGTGAGACTCTATCTCAAAAAAAAAAAAAAAAAAAAAAATTGCCTGTCATTTTGATATTGTATTATCATGTAAGAGGGCTTTCACATGTTTTTAAAATGGTTCATCTCTTGGTCCTTCCTCTAGTACTGTGTGGGTAGGCAAGTCAAGTGCTAAAATCTTCATTTAAAGATGAAGAAGTGAGGGTTAGAGTGGATTTAACTTTCTCAGAATTATAAGGCTAGTAAGAACAAGTGCCAGGACCCCAAACCCAAGCCTTTTACCTGTTTAATTTTTTGTTTATTTTTCTTTTTTTTCATAACATGTAGTCTCCTAAAAAGTGTGTTTAGATATCTAATAAAACTACGTAGTTGGCTGGTGGTCTTGGTCCCTGCCTGCCCATCTAAAGAGAACACTTCCTTTGTGAGAATAACTGACAAATGACCAGAACCATAGAGGATATATGCATCCTTGTGAGCATTGCTTTGGGAGCTCCTTTTGTAATGGAGTTTGCTGAATGGCTTTCAGCAGTGCTTTGTGATGCATGCAATGTTTGATATGGGACTTGGAGAGCTCTGTTTGGAAACAGTGGATGGTCATACTTAAACACCCTTTGTCTCATGACAGCCTGTAATTGGGTCACTGCGAGGGAACCAAAAGAAGTAGCAGGGCTGGGTGTGGTGGCTCATGCCTGTAATCCCAGCACTTTGGGAGGCCAGTGGTGGGCAGATCACAAGGTCAGGAGTTCGAGATCAGCCTGGCCAACATGGTGAAACCCCGTCTCTACTAAAATACAAAAATACAAAAATTAGTCGGGCGTGGTGGTGGGTGCCTGTAGTCCCAGCTACTGAGGAGGCTGAGGCAAGAGAATCGCTTGAACCCGGGAGGTGGAGGTTGCAGTGAGCCAAGATCGCGCCATTGTATTCCAGCCTGGGCAATAGAGTGAGACTCCGTCTCAAAAAAGAAGGACGAAACCCTGGCAGTCCTTCTTAGAACGCTTATGCTTCTGCTGTAATTTAGTGTGTGCTGTTTGCAGGTCTCTTTCTTAACCCTACGTATTTTATTTTCACTAAAATGCAAGTTTTTCAAATTAACAACCTAAGGAAACTTTTTAGACATTTGTCCCCTATTCTCTCCCCACCGTGAGAGTTTAATATCTCAGATTTACTACATTATCTGTATACTATATATATTTGTACTTCATATTTTAAAAGACTAAGATTTTTTTCATCCTCTCAGAACCATTTTTTGGCCATTTGGGGTGATATTACCCTTATTGAAAAATGCGTGGAGTAGATGAAAAAATGAAGGATAACTCTGATTTGTATTACAATAATCCTTTTTTTTTTCCTTCTGTGACAGAGTGCAGTGGCGCAGTCTCTGTTCACTGCAACCTCTGCCTCCCGGGTTCAAGCAGTTCTCCTGCCTCAGCCTCCTGAGTAGCTGGGATTACAGGCATGTGCTACCACGGCAGCTAATTTTTGTATTTTTAGTAGAGACAGGGTTTCTCCATGTTGGTTAGGCTGGTCTCGAACTCCTGACCTCAGGTGATCCACCCGCCTCAGCCTCCCAAAGTGCTGGGATTACAGGCATGAGCCACTGCACCTGGTCAGTAATCCATCTTATAATTGCATATTGAAAATAAAGTATCTTACTTGAATAACTAATTGCAATCTATAAATTATTTCAGTCCTAATAGCACTGTGAGCTTTTGGTTACCTGAAGGCTAAACTCATCCAACTGATCAAAGATAGTAATTTTTCACCCATAGGAAGCATCAAAGTCTACAATCTTAATTTTTTTTTCCTTCCAAAGAGTTAGATAATTGAGATTTTTTATGATACTGGTGACTTTAATCTTTTTCAATATTGTTTTTCTCTGGAATTTATTGATATATATTACCTGAATATATTCTAATGCTTAAGGTATACACACATTATTTCACTTAAAAATTCCCACTTTCTCCTACCACTACCCCAGGTAAAGAACTCTTGAGTCTTTGAGGGAGTAGAAACATACTGTAGTGGGTTTTTTCTTTTTCACGTTTACCCATTACAGACCATCTTGTGTGATTTGTGGGTTTTTTCCCTGAACATTTCTCTGTATGTCTTTTTATTATTGTTTCCTGCCTTTGTCTCTTTTCTTTGTCCTTTGCTTTCTCTACTTCCCCCAATATTCCTTCCATTTCTCTTTCCCTGCCCTCTTATTTCTTCCCACTCCTACATGTTATCTCCTTTCTTTTCATTCAGGACTATGAGAGTAAATTGCAGGCCTTGCAGAAGCAGGTTGAAACCCGATCCCTGGCTGCAGAAACAACTGAAGAGGAGGAAGAGGAGGAAGAAGGTGAAATCTAGAGACTGAAACTTTCCTGTGTATATCTTTTTGAAGTTATATTATCAAATTAGTCATTTATGCATAATCAAAGCTGAATTCCTCTTAGTTGGACCTATCATTTATCGACATTTTACTGAGCCAGTTTACAGATGATTGAATAGATGTGCAGTGTTGAGAATCCAGGCTGTATTTTATGAGGTGGGAATGGGGGTGATAGTGTTCTTAGACCTTCACAAGGTTTCTGAACACATCTTGATTTAAATCCCTTAGAAAGTTTACATGCACTGTCTCTCATATTACTGTAGATATGACTTTTATATACCTATTAAAAATATAGAGCTTAATCTTTGTTAAGACAGTCTGTTCAATTTGAAGCCATTTCTGGCAAATTTCTAGTCATATTGCTTAGTCATGTTTGCCTATCTTAGATTTTCCAGCATTTCTTAGTTGAGTTAGGGCTTTCATTGTTACTTATTGCCTTATAATGCAGTATGAACACTTATCACAGTTCATTTTTCCACCCAACCTCTTGGCAATCTCAAGGCTTCAAACTAACTTTGAAGGAACTCTTAAGTTATGTATTACATTTCTTATTTATTTATTTACTTATTTATTTTTGGACAGAGTTTTGCTCTTGTCGCCCAGGCTGGAGTGCAATAAATAGTGCAGTCTTGGCTCACCGCAACTTCCGCCTCCTGCCTCAGCCTCCTAAGTAGTTGGGATTACAGGGATGCGCCGCCATGCCCGGCTAATTTTGTGTTTTTAGAGGAGACAGGGTTTCACCGTGTTGGTCAGGCTGGTCTCAAACTCCTGACCTCGGGTAGATCTGCCTGCCATGGCCTCCCAAAGTTCTGGGATTATAGGCATGAGCCACTGCGCCCAGCCAATTTCTTATTTTTAAATAAGCAAGATGGTACCTTTTTTCTCTCTGTAATAGAAAAAAATAAATACATGAAGTCATACAATATAACAGAGGTCAGGAGTTTGTCTTTTTTTGTTTTTTGAGACAGAGTCTCACTTTGTCACCCAGGCTGGAATGCAGTGGTGCAGTCTCAGCTCACTGCAACCTCTGCTTCCTGGGTTCAAGCAATTCTCATGCCTTAGCCTCCTGAGTAGCTGGGACTAGAGGTGCGTGCCACCACGCCTGGCTAATTTTTGTAATTTTAGTAGAGATATGGTTTCTCCATGTTGGCCAGGCTGGCCTCAAACCCCTGACAGGTGATCCGCCCACCTTCGCCTCCCAAAGTGCTGGGATTATAGACATGAGCCACTGCGCCTAGCCAGGAGTTTTTTTTTTTTTTTTTTTTTTTTATTGTGGCCACATGTTATAATCATACCTTTTTTAAAAAACAGAGAAAAATTTATTTCTTTGTTATTCTATTTTAAATAAATCCAAAAGTAAGATTTTTTAAGATTTTCTGAAATGTGTATATTGCTTTCATAGTATCAACAGAATTTGGTAAGCTTTACTAAAAAGAAGAAGAAACAAAAGCAGCTGAATGGAGAGAAACTGGAAAACACCTCACCTTGATAAAAGAGATAAGCTAGAAGAGAGATGTAATTTTTATATAGTTGTAAGATTGCCTTTAAATCTTTAAATATGCATCATTCATTCTTTCAGTTCCTTGGACACAGCATGAATTTGAGTTAGCCCAATGGGCCTTCCGGAAATGGAAGTCTCATCAGTTTACTTCATTACGGGACTTGCTCTGGGGCAATGCCGTGTACCTAAAGGAGGCCAATGCCATCAGTGTGGAATTGAAAAAGAAGGTATGGAGCAGGAGGACGCAGGAGAGCTGGAGG
Organism: Macaca nemestrina; assembly: GCF_043159975.1. Classification (NCBI taxonomy): domain Eukaryota; kingdom Metazoa; phylum Chordata; class Mammalia; order Primates; family Cercopithecidae; genus Macaca; species Macaca nemestrina. The sequence goes on along the minus strand of NC_092125.1, from coordinate 223,727,125 downwards.
CAAAGCCGAGCCTGCTGTGGGTGCATCAGGGCTCTCACCTTAAATTAACCTTTCCTTTGGGGGAACTCAGCAGCTTTGTGCTATAAAACAGCTTTATATATGTCTTTATTTAATATATGTGCCTGGAACATAGTAGGTACTACTTAAATTTTTGTTAAATAAAATTTTTAAAAAACAGATGTTTTCTAGCTTATTTTACAAATAGACTATATTCCTGACAAAAACTGGAGAAACATAGTAGTAGAAGAATACTTCTCAGGCCGGGCGCGGTGGCTCAAGCCTGTAATCCCAGCACTTTGGGAGGCCGAGGCGGGCGGATCACAAGGTCAGGAGATCGAGACCACAGTGAAACCCCGTCTCTACTAAAAATACAAAAAATTAGCCGGGCACGGTGGCGGGCGCCTGTAGTCCTAGCTACTCAGGAGGCTGAGGCAGGAGAATGGCGTGAACCCAGGAGGCGGAGCTTGCAGTGAGCCGAGATCGCGCCACTGCACTCCAGCCTGGGCAACAGCGTGAGACTCCGTCTCAAAAAAAAAAAAAAAAAAAAAAAAAAAAAGAAAAATACTTCTCTTGGGTTTCTGAATAATTTTAATTTTCTTCTGCTTTTCTATTATTAAGTTTGCACCTCTATGTTTGCTTTGCCTCTTTGCCATTGATCTGCTCCCCCTCTGGGGTCTGCGAGGCACTGTTGTGTAGCAGACAAACACATGCACCCTGGACCCAGACAGTCCAGGTTCCAGTCCCAGCTCCATGAGTGGTGTCGATCCCGGTAGCCCTGTGCCTCCATTCCCCCATCTACATAATGGGGTTGGTAACAGTACCTGGCACCAAGGGATTTTGTGAGGAATGAAAATGGGCATATGCATAAAGCACTTAAAATAGTACCTGGCATGGTAAAAGGAATGAATGTTATTCATTTTTGTAAGTATTACCACAACTTCACACCAAACCTTAAGATTCAGTCTTCTGTATGCTCCACTGTTTATCAGTATCTTCACTGCTAAGATTACAGTGGAAGACCATATTGTGTAGTAGGTAAGAGCACGGACCACCTGACTTTGGGGAAATTAATTATCTTCTCCTAGAACTAAATTCTAGTTCTAGGGAGTAAGATATCTTCTTCATTCATAATCTCGGCAGCCTTTCTCATTTTATAATTATTTATTAGCCACTCCTGAAGTAGACTAAATAAAGGCAGTAACTGTCTTTTTTTCTTACTGCTGTGCATAGCATTTAATTAATATTAAATAATTGTTTAATAATAATTTGTTGGTGAAAATATAACATGGTAGTGAGAAATAAATGATGCAGTGTCGTGAAGTACTTACCATATAATCAACACTTTTTTTTTTTGAGACGGAGTCTGGCTCTGTCGCCCAGGCTGGAGTGCAGTGGCACGATCTCGGCTCACTGCAAGCTCCGCCTCCCGGGTTCACACCATTCTCCTGCCTCAGCCTCCCAAGTAGCTGAGACTACAGGCACCTGCCATTACGCCTGGCTAATTTTTTGTATTTTTAGTAGAGACGGAGTTTCACCGTGTTAGCCAGGATGGTCTCAATCTCCTGACCTCGTGATCCGCCCCCCTCAGCCTCCCAAAGTGCTGGCATTATAGGCGTGAGCCACCGTGCCTGGCCATAAACACTTTTTTATGAGATAGGATCTGGCTCTGTCGCCCAGACTGGAGTACAGTGGCGCAATTATGGCTCACTACAGCCTCCACCTTCTGGGCTGGGCTCAGTTTGTAGAGACAGGGTCTCACTGTGTTGCCTAGGATGGTCTTACACTCCTGGGCTCAAGTGATCCTCCCGCCTCAGCCTTCCAGAGTGCTGGGATTACAGATGTGAACTTTCATGCCCAATCAGATAAACGCTTTTAAGAGCAGTAGTTGCAATCCTCTGAATTTAAAACAGGAAACCTTGCTGTGTTTTCATCCTCTCTCATTAGTGAGGGACTAGATATGCATTTTGTGGTCCACCTTTTGGTCTCTGGTATAAATTCTATTAAAAGTCTTCATTCAGTCAATCAAAATATATTTATCAAGATTTTATGCCAGGCATGGTGGATTGTGCCTGTGATCTGAGCCCTTTGTGAGGCCGAGGTGGGTGGATCATTTGAGGTCAGGATGTCAAGACCAACCTGGGCAACATGGTAAAAACCCATCTCTACAAAAAATAAAAAAATATTAGCTGGGCTGGTGATGAATGCCTGTAGTCCCAGTTATACAGGAGGCTGAGGTGGTAGGATCACCTGAGCCTAGGAGGTGGAGGCTACAGTGATCTGTGATTGCACCACTGCACCCAGCCTGGGTGACAGAGTGTAACCTTGTCCCCCCCGTGCCTTCCCCTGAAGAAGATTTTAGTATGTGCAAAAACACTGCCAGACTAGGAAAACAAAGTCCTTAAATAGCTTGATTTGAAGTTAGGGTTATTCCCTGTGACTGCTAACAGGTGGCCATATTTTTCCGTTAGTTACAAGCTATTTGTTGAGCACATACAGCACATTTGACCTCTTTCCCATTGGGCATGATTGTATCATCTTCTCTGAAGCTTGCTTGCTGAAAACCATTTGTCAATGGTTTATTCTTTCCATTCAGGTGCAGTTTCAGTTTGTTCTGCTGACTGACACACTGTACTCCCCTCTGCCTCCTGAATTACTTCCCACTGAGATGGAAAAAACTCACGAGGACAGGCCTTTCCCTCGCACGGTGGTAGCAGTAGAAGTCCAGGATTTGAAGAATGGAGCAACACACTATTGGTCTTTGGAGAAACTCAAGTATGAAAACATTCATAAAGGCTGATTGTTTTATTTAGGAAATAACAATGACTTGCTCAAGTGAGCTCCTTCCAACTTTCCTCTCTCTGAGGACACCATTGCTTCCTTCCCTGTACTTTCTAAACGCTGTTGCTGGCCAATGGTATTACCATCCGTTTTCTTTTAAGTGAATAAATTGCACTCCTCACACACCTCCGACATTTATAGATATTTAAGTTTACCCTCCATAGACCCTCTTTTAAATTTTAAATTTTCCAGTTTCATCATATTTCTGTTTCAGATTTGAAACTTATATTTTCTATCCTGGACCTCAGGATAATCAATAATAAACATGGAAGTTATAATCTAGCTTCTTTTATATTTAGTATTATGAGATACCTCCCCCTGTCTCAGTGTATTTGAGGTGTCACATACAGTTGACCTACAGTATTCCCCCTTATGACTTTTCACCTGGTAGAGGATAGGTGGCCATTCTTGACTTTTGATGGCTTATCTCTAGAATCAAGACACTTTGGATACTGAGTGTTGGCTTCTGTACTTTTGGCCTTCATTCTTTTTAAGTAACATTAAATAGTGGGAGCAACTCCTTTTTTTTTTTTTTTTTTTTTTGAGAAAATCTTGAATGAAAGATGCTTCCAAAGTGAAAGTTTAATGCAATTTCATTATATTAACCCAATGTGCTTTGTGTTTACTAAATAGGCAGAGGCTGGATTTGATGCGAGAGATGTATGATAGGGCAGGGGAGATGGCCTCCAGTGCCCAAGACGAAAGCGAGACCACTGTGACTGGCAGCGATCCTTTCTATGATCGGTTCCACTGGTTTAAACTTGTGGGGAGGTATGTGATGATTTTGTTGATATCTTCTTTTAAAATAATGGTTTTATTCAACAAACCTGAGCAGATAATATAAAAATTTAAGAGGAAAAAAAGAGTGTAAAAAGGCCTTGTCTATAATCTTATCCACTCACAACCACTGCATCATTTGGTGTATTTCCCTTCAGTTATATTCAGCAGGCATTTTTGTTTCGAGTCTCAAACTTTCAGCCAAAGTATTTAAATCTTCCCTGACTTTAAACTTACGAAGTGTTCTGTACTTAAGATAAATTTGGAAGGAAAAGAAAACTTATGCCTGTATCCTACACAGTTTAAATTCATAGTACAGTTTATCAGACACAATCTCTTCATGATCTGATTTGTTCTTCCTTTTTTTAAAAGGCGATTCATCACACTTTAGTCATTGCAAGGGTGAATTGCACCTTGGTAGTCCCCTTCAGCCTCATTTTTTATACATTATTTCCAGCACTTAATGAAAACACGTATTGCCTCTATGAGTCCATATTGAATCAAGTTCTTAGAGGTTTCAAATTTTCAAAACAGGGAAATTTAAGTTTTGAGCTTATGATTTCAGAATTTGAATTGCTTTTTCAATTGCAGAAAACCTTGTGATGGGCCGGGCGCGGTGGCGCACGCCTGTAATCCCAGCACTTTGGGAGGCCGAGGCGGGTGGATCATGAGGTCAGGAGATCGAGACCATCCTGGCTAATATAGTGAAACCCCGTCTTTACTAAAAATACAAAAAATTAGCAGGGCACAGTGGTGGGCGCCTGTAGTCCCAGCTACTCGGGAGGCTGAGGCCAGAGAATGGCGTGAACCCAGGAGGCGGAGCTTGCAGTGAGCCGAGATTGCGCCACTGCACTCCAGCCTGGGCGACAGAGCGAGACTCCGTCTCAAAAAAAAAAAAAGAAAAGAAAACCCTGTGATGGTTTTTAAAGAGGCTGGGTAAAAAGGAGTTGCTGAAATCATAGTGTGTTGTGGAAATGAAGTAAATCTTTTCCACTCTACTCTGATAGCAAAGTAGTTTTTCTAAGAGATGAATTGGCCAAACACATCTTACCTAGCAAAGCATGTGCTGCTTTGCCATATACCATTTCATCCATTTTGGTTTTTGCTCCAAGATGACGTGAGCATTTCAGTAAAGATTGAAAGCCTTCTTGTTTCACTTTGATGTTGAGTCGGTCCTTGGAGGCCTGGATGCTGATCTTTTATGTGAACGGGAGGATGTAAACGTGTTATAGTACAGTGTTTACCTAGGATGGTCTACTCACGTGTTTCCTTTGCTTTTCTTATTCTAAGGATCAGTCCTTATATAACTTTTTCAACTTGCCCTTGTTCCCTTTCACCTGACCCAAATGATTTATGCTTATTTTATCCTTTTGCTTTTCCATTTGCTTTTATTGTGTTGATTCCCCAGTGGATTCTGTCCTGTTGGCACCTATTGCTTCCTGTTTAACCAACTATTCCTCTCTCCCTGGCTGTGTTAATTGGCGTCTTACCTGGTGTCTAGCTCCCCCATTTTCCACGGCTGTGTGAATGAGCGCCTTGCCGACCGCACACCCTCCCCCACTTTTTCCACGGCTGATTCCGACATCACTGAGCTGGCTGACGAGCAGCAAGATGAGATGGAGGATTTTGATGATGAGGCATTCGTGGATGACGCCGGCTCTGACGCAGGGACGGAGGAGGGATCAGATCTCTTCAGTGACGGGCATGACCCGTTTTACGACCGATCCCCTTGGTTCATTTTAGTGGGAAGGTTGGTGAGGTTATTGTGAGAAAGGCGAAAAGGGACCAGCTCTTGCTCTGAAGGCCTCCCTGCTTGCGCAATTTTGGATAACCTTGCATTAGCCAATTCAACTCATGAATGCTCTTTTTCAAGTTCTCCAATACTTCAAGTTCTTTGTCAGTGCTGTTCTGGCTGAGACAGTTCTCAGGCATTGTGTGTGAGGTCCTCAGTCTGCTCAGCACAATACGCAGCAATATATGAAGACTGCATGGAAGACACCTTGTCTTAAATTGTCCAGTAATTTTGTTCTGAGGAGGGGAACCCCAAAGGAGAAAGTAAAGCTAAGAGTCAAATGTGGTGGGTTCAGTGAATAGTATTATGGTCTAGATGTTTCCTTTTCAAAGGATTGTGATTGAAAAAGCATATGGAGATAACATGAGAGAGGGGGCAGTGCGAGGCCAAGGTTTGGCTGAAGAATTTGTGGTACTGCAGGAGTCAGAGGACAAAAGTAGATTGAGGAGTAGAGTTAAGTTTATTTTTTGCTTAGTCTACTGAGTCCTAAAAAGAATCAGGAAAGTTAAGCCTCTCCTTTACCTAAAATGGATGCCTTTCTTTGGCCAGTTTCACTGAGCCTGTCTACAGATCTTTGGCATCTGCTAAAATTTTAACCTATAGGGTTTATAATGATAAAGCTCAGAAAATCATCTATTGACCCCATCAACAGTGAATATTGGCTGGGCGTGGTGGCTCACCCTTGTAATCCTAGCACTTTGGCTCACGCCTGTAATCCAGCAGTTTGGGAGGCCAAGGTGGATGGATCACCTGAGGTCAGGAGTGTGAGACCAGCCTGCCCAACATGGTGAAACCCCGTCTCTACTAAAAATACAAAAAATTAGCCAGGTATGATGGTAGGTGCCTGTAATCCCAGCTACTCGGGAGGCTGAGGCGGGAGAATCACTGGAACCCGGGAGGCAGAGGTTGCAGTGAGCCAAGATTGCACCACTGCACTCTAGCCTGGGTGACAAGAGCGAAACTCTGTCTAAAAAAAAAAAAACAATGAATATTTGTTCGGTGCTATATGAAACTGCTTTGTGTTAAGAGTAGTTCACCAAACTGAGGCATTGTCTCTGGCTCTCAGCTTGTGCATCCATCTGTCAGTGATGCAGAACTCTCTATGCACATGTTCCTGATACTGGTGTCTTTGTTCATCTCCAGCTTTCATGCTGAGGTAATTTAAATTACAAGTTCAACGGTAGAGCACCCATTGGATTAACCAAAAAGTTTCTGGCCATAAACTTTGTCCCAATGCTAATTACAGTTTCTAAAACTGTTCGCTTGTGTTCTATACTATTGCAGTGAAGAGTAGGCAGCTTCATCTTACGTAACATGGTGAGGAGAAGGCTGACCTAATTGTCAGGAGAAGTCTTGGGTCCTAGGCCATCTCTGTCACTAGGACAAGCAACTTAAACTGAAGCCTTTTGGGCTCTCAAGTGTAAAGTGAGTAACAGGTAGAAATAAAGAGCCATAAAGATCTTTTTCAGCTTTCATATTCTGTCATCTACACTAGCAAAAATGAATATCCTGGTTAAGACTTCTACTAAGAAGCATTTGTATTTTGAGGAAGTTGTATGGTAACTGGAGACAATCCCGCTTAATGTGGAAATTAACTGAGGATACATGTATTGTTTTGTCTCTAGTTTTATAGTTTTATTTCTTTTAATCATATCAGATGTAAGTATAGATATAAAGCAATCAACTCTATTTTGATTTTCACATAAAATACTTAAGAGCTGTGGCTCAGGAATTGACTTTTCCGTTTGTTTAGATTCCCAGGTTCTAACCTTGTAAGAAAGGACTGGGGGAGGAAGTGAAATAATATAATAACAATCAGTAAAGTGAAGAATAGCTTTCCATTTTTGCCCTTGACTACATTTCTCTTCTGCAAACAAAATTTACAGTAATGCATCATCACCCAGTTGTGTAGTGTCATTGTATGTGTAAGGAAAGTAACTAGTTTCCTGTTTTTGTGATTCACAAGATTGGATTTCCCCTATTGGCATATAATTTCAAATATAATTCACTTGTAAAATTTTTAGTTTGTGGCTGGGTGCGGTGGCTCACGCCTGTAATCCCAGCACTTTGGGAGGCCGAGGTGGGCAGATCATGAGGTCAAGAGTTCGAAACCAGCCTGAACAACATGGTGAAACCTTGTCTCTACTGAGAATACAAATATTAGCCAGGCATGGTGGGTTGTGCCTGTAATCTCAGCCACTCGGGAGGCTGAGGCAGGACAATCACTTGAACCCGGGAGGCAGAGGTTACAGTGAGCCGAGATCGTGCCACTGCACTCCAGCCTGGGCAACAGAGCAAACACTCCGTCTAGGGGGAAAAAAAAACATTAGTTTCTTGTGAAATTCCATTAGTAAGTTTGTTTTTTAGCCATGACTGCCTCTGCTAAAACTTTATATTGCACATGAAAAGAGCTTGTCCCTTTAGCTATTCTCTTATGGCATGCTGGGATGTTATGAACCATCCATCATAATTTGGGATGAAATGTAAAATATTTAAGCTAGTCTTCTGGGATAAAAGGGGGTTAAAGATGATTATTCTGTGATCTCTCTAAGTACCTTAACTGACATTCTTTCTATAAGTAGCACCATAATTTTGCTAATTTTTCTTATCTTTATGTTGACCAGTTTGTTTCCCTTTTTGAAGTAACTTCATTGAACTTTCTGCTAATGTATCTTTTACATTTTCCCCTCTCTCATCCCTGTTCTCCTTCAGTCTGCTAGGTCAAAGTATAAAGATTCTCAAAAATGCAGAGTAATTATGAAAATTCTGTTTAAAAAGCTTCAGAATAGAATGTTTATATAGCATTGATTTGGAGCTAAGGGCTATATTCTGGTAACATGACAAGGTGCTGTCTAGTGAATGTGTGATTGTATAGTCATGGAGCTGATGTCCCTGCCATAGAATTACAGAATTATCTAAAAAGGGAAATCTATAATAATGGCCTTCAATGCTCCCACACTTGGACTAGCCTTTGCCATAGGCAGACAGGCAAGCTCATCTTTAGTGTGTGTGCAAACAGTGCTTTAATATAATGTGTGCTTAATACAAGCTTTCTTAAAAAAAAAAAAAAGTGACTCCTGCTTTTGAATAGCTATTTTTTGAAATAAATTAGATATAGTTAGGAATCTAAATGTGTTCTGGGTAGTTAATATCTAGTATGAGCTGGCTCTGAAAAATCAACCTAGTATAAGTTGGATGGCTTTGCTTTTCTGCTTCTGGTATAACCCATTTTTCTGGAAAAGCTTCCACTTCTATTTAAAGATAAGAGAGAAATCATTTTCCTGTTCCCTTATGTACATAGATGTTCACTTACCAAATATTTATAGAGTGGCCCAGCCCTCTGCAGACAGTGGTGAGCAAAACCAGACATGGTTCCTGCCCTTATAGACTTATAGTCTGATGGATGACACGGACATAAATTAAATCATTGCACAAATAAATGTAAATTATAGCAACGATGAAATAGTTGTGTGTGTTGCTGGAGATCACATAACATTGGGGGACCTGTTTTGAGAAAGTGGTGTTTGAAATAAGACCTGAAGATGTGAAATCAAAGGCATGAGGCCAAGTGTGGTGTCTCACACCTGTAATCCCAGCACTTTGGGAGGCTGAGGTGAGTGGATCACCTGAGATCAGGAGTTTGACACCAGCCTGGCCAACATGGTGAAACCCAGTCTCAAAAAAAAAAAAAAAAAAAAAAAATCAAAGGCATGAGGTGTAGGCATCAAGTGCAGAGAGGACTCCAGGCAGGGGACATGTGCAATGGCTCTTTAATGGGCCAGGCCTTGAAATGGACAAGTCTAGCTGGGGCGCCCATAATAGAGGAGAGTGATCTGTGTATGCGTTGACTTTGAAAGTGAAATTATCCATTTGATACCTTACGCCAAATTCTTAGTCTTTTAAATTCTGTTGCAGTAGTTGTTGTTTGATGGTTTTGTTTAGAACTTTTTAGAACTTTTCATTCTTACATTTTTTTACACCAGAGCTTCAACTCTCTGTTTCTTAGCATTTCTCTCTCCTGCTTTGGAGCAGACTGAAAGGGAAGTGGCATTATTTCATCTGATTTAATGTTCATTTGCAGTTAGTTTTGTTATTTTTTCATTTGCATTTCATTTATGCTCTAGTCATATTAACATTTGTTTTTCTGTGATGTATTATGTCTGTTTTCATAATTTTCATTACTTTGAGTTGAATCCCAAATACCCAGTCCGTCCTCCTCCTCTCTTTGTTTTAAAATAGATTTCAGAACAGCAAAAGCATCAGATAAGCATGTGTGTCACTTGGTTTTGTTTGATTTATTGATGCAAGTGTCTATCTTTGTCTTTTGTCTTATGTTCGAAGATCAGCATATACCAAATGGGAAGACCAGAATCATACTAGGAACTAGATTCTATTTCCCTTTCACTAATTGGAATGAACACTCTTTAGCTTTGTGAGCACCAGTTTTTATTGCTTTTTAAAAAAAGTAATAGCTACAAAATAATGAAAGAAGAAGAAGACAATACCAAAGATAGGACTTTGCTAGTTTGCTTGAAATATAAAGTGTTAGAGCTATAATTTACCTTTCTCTTATGCATTTCTGAATTCTGAATTAGGTTTTGAACTCTAGGAGCAAAAGCAAACCTTTTAGGCATCAACTGTCATCTTCTCCCTTAACGTTTGTCTTTTTTCTTTTTTTTTTTTTTGAGACGAAGTCTCACTCTTGTCCTCCAAGCTGGAGTGCAATGGTGCGATCTTGGCTCACTGCAACCTCCGCCTCCTGGGTTCAAACGATTCTCCTGCCTTGGCCCCCCAAGTAGCTGGGATTACAGGCGCCTGCCACCATGCCTGGCTAATTTTTGTATTTTTAGTAGAGACGGGGTTTCACCATGTTGGCCAGGCTGGTCTCGAACTCCTGACCTCAGGTGACCCATCCACCTGGGCCTCCCAAAGTGCTGGGATTACAGTCATGAGCCACCAGGCCCAGACAATAATAGTCATTTCTGAAAGTAACAATGAATGGCCAGGCGTGGTGGCTCACGCCTGTAATCCCAGCACTTTGGGAGGCTAAGGCAGGAGGATCACCTAAGGTCAGGAGTTCGAAACCAGCCTGACCAACATGGAGAAATCCTGTCTACTAAAAATATAAAATTAGCCAGGCATGGTATTACATGCTTGTAATCCCAGCTACTCAGGAGGCTGAGGCAGGAGAATTGCTTGAACCCGGGAGGTGGAGGTTGCAGTCAGCCGAGATCACACCACTGCACTCCAGCCTGGGCAATAAGAGTGAAACTCCATCTCAAAATAAATAAATAAATGAGGTAACGATAAAGACCCATAGGCCAGGCGTGGTGGCTCACGCCTGTAATCCCAACACTTTGGGAGGCTGTGGCAGGTGGATCATGAGGTCAGGGGATCAAGACCATCCTGGCTAACATGGTGAAAACCCCTCTCTACTAAAAATACAAAAAAATTAGGCAGGCGAGGTGGTGTGTGCCTGTAGTCCCAGCTACATGGGAGGCTGAAGCAGGAGAATGGTGTGAACCCAGGAGGCGGAGCCTGCAGTGAGCCGAGATCACACCACTGCATTCCAGCCTGGGTGACAGAGTGAGACTCCGTCTTAAAAACAAACAAACAAAAAACAATAAAGACCCATAATGCTGTGATACGGAATTTATTTTAGAGTTATTAGCTGTATTTTGGCCCGTTTTCCTGCCTTTTTTGTCTCCTGGTTTCTGTTTTATCTATTGGGAAAAATGAAACAAAAGCTCTTTATAATTTCTTAAATTAAAAGGTTAGGCTTGCCTGGGCATGGTGGCTCACGCCTGTAATCCCAGCACTTTGGGAGGCTGAGGTGGGCGGATCACAAGGTCAGGAGATTGAGACCAGCCTGGCCTACATGGTGAAACCCCGTCTCTACTAAAAATACAAAAATTAGCTGGGCATGGTGGTGTGTGCCTGTAATCCCAGCTACTCGGGAGGCTGAGGCAGGAGAATCACTTGAACCAGGGAGTTGGAGGTTGCAGAGAGCCGAGATCATGCCACTGTACTATATAGCCTGGCCACAGTGTGAGACTCTGTCTCAAAAAAAAAAAAAAAAAAAAAAAAAAAAATATGTTAAGCTCTTGAATGGGCTCCTCTAACCTGCCCCCAGCAGCATTCATAGAGCAGTATCTTGAAAGTCTGCTTCCAGGTGTGACTCTTCTCCCTACAGTAGTTAAGTTTTAGAGCGTGATTTGGTGTGTGTTGGTCTTCGTCAACAGTTCTGCCAAGCATTTGCTTGTTCACAAGCATTTGCTTGTGCTGAAAAGGCAGCTGGAGGCAAATCTGAGAGGATAGGACTGAGAAGGGGTCTTAAGACAAGGCCAGAAGTCAGCTCACAGTTGCAGGAAGATGTTCTCAGTGAACCTGAAAGCAGTTTCTCTCTCCATGGATGCTCTGACATTTGTCTCCTGGTTTCTGTCTCTAGAGCATTTGTTTACCTGAGCAATCTGCTGTATCCTGTGCCCCTGATCCACAGGGTGGCCATCGTCAGTGAGAAAGGTGAAGTGCGGGGATTTCTGCGTGTGGCTGTACAGGCCATTGCAGGTAGGTGACCCTCTTCTGAAATGAGAGCTGTGAGTTCTTTGTCTAGAGACAAAGCAGGCCAGTTCCGCGTGGGTCACGCTTATATTACACAGACAAACTGTGGAGAGTTTGTATGTGTAATATACATACACATACTTTGGAGAAAGCGTTTATTGCTCCTTTCTAGCAATTGTTCCCAAGTATCACAAATAGATCCTGCTTAGTCCAGACTACTGCTATTTTGCAATAATGGGGTAAAGAGATTTTCTTAAACATGTTAAAGAGCAGCTCTTGCATTAACTATATAAAAGTCATTGGCCTTTTTTTTAAAATTTTCAAGACAGGGTCTCACTTTGTCATCCAGGCTGGAGTGCAGTGGTGCAATCATATCTCACTGCATCTTTTACCTCCAGGCTGAGCCATCCTCCCACCTCAGCCACCTAAATAGCTGGGACTACAGATGCACACCATCTCCCAGCTAATTTTTAAGTTTTTTATTGAGTTAGGGTTTCATTATGTTGCCCAGCATAGTCTCGAACCCCTGAGCTCAAGCGATCTTCCTGCCCTGGCCTCCCAAAATGCTGGGATTACAGGTGTGGGCCATTGCACCTGGCCAGTCATTGGCCTTTTGTTTTGTTTTGTTTTGAGACGGAGTCTCACTCTATTGCCCAGGCTGGAGCGCAGTGGCACAATGTCAACTCACTGCAATCTCCGCCTCCTGGATTCAAGCAATTCTCATGCCTCAGCCTCCCTAGTAACTGGGATTACAGGCACCTATCACCATACCCAGGTAATTTTTGTATTTTTAGTAAAGATGAGGTTTCACCATTTTGGCCAGGCTGGTCTCAAACTCCTGACCTCAGATGATCCACCCACCTTGGCCTCCCAAAGCGCTGGGATTACAGGCATGAGCCACTGTGCCCAGCCTGTCCTAAATAATGTATCTTAACTGCTTCATTATTAACAAAGGATTGTTAGGCCTTTGACTTGCTTAGTTTTTTTTTTTCTCAGAGTACTTATAATAGACATTTGTTTGGCTACTGTTTCGTAATGCACGGGTCAAGCTGATACAAGCTGTTTATGGTGGCTTGTGCCTGTAGTCCCAGCTATTTGGGAGGCTGAGGTAGGATTGCTTGAGCCCAGGAGTTTGAGGCCAACTGGCGCAACATAGTGAGACGCCATCTCTTAAAAAACAATTGAAAAAAAAAAAGATTTTGGTATTTTCCATTCTTCCATGATCCAGCCTATGTTCTGAGGAAAGAATGTGGTCATTTTCTGTAATCTTTCTGTCTTAATTGCCAAATGCTGTGCTGTGTCCAGTGACCTTTCAGCCTTTCCCCCATGGAAACTTGTGACATAATCACCAGTATTGAGTATATGGAAGTCTCCTCCACATGTACAATATAATATTTTCAAATACTTGTTGGGTATTATTGACTATTATCTTGCCAGCATGGAGACAGTATTTCTAGGTGTGACATTTGAACAATCTCAAGAATAAAACAGAATCTTTTTTTTTTTTGAGACGGAGTCTCGCTCTATCGCCTAGGCTGGAGTGCAGTGGCGCGATCTCGGCTCATTGCAACCTCCGCCTCCCGGGTTCAAGGGTTTCTCCTGCCTCAGCCTCCTGAGTAGCTGGGATTACAGACGTGTGCCAGCACGCCCGGCTAATTTTTGTATTTTTAGTAGAGACAGGGTTTCACCATATTGGTCAGGCTGGTCTCAAACTCCTGATCTCATGATCTACCCGCCTCAGTCCCCCAAAGTGCTGAGATTACAGGCGTGAGCCACCACACCCAGTCTAAAACGAATTCTTTGTTGACTAGTCTCATTTCTTTATTGACTAGTCTCATTTGAGCTGAAGAAGTTGATCAATCTACATGAATAGAGTGCGAAGCAGCCCATGCCATGTTACTACTTTGGTATCATTCTCTTACGCCAAAGGACTTGAGTTTATAATCCAGCAAGAGCCTTTTCCCTTCCTCCCGCTGTGTAGTCTCACTCAATTCTTCCTAATTTTTTTTTTTTCTGCTTTAGCGGATGAAGAAGCTCCTGATTACGGCTCTGGAATTCGACAGTCAGGAACGGCTAAAATATCTTTTGATAATGAATACTTTAATCAGGTGAGAACCCGTCAGGAAGAAGGAAAACCTTGTGGAAAGAAAAAGAATGTTCAGCGTTGGAGACCAGTTCTCCTGTGAAACTGAAAAACATAGGGCGCTGGTTGTCACAGAGTAGTTCAATAGAATATGGGACATGTCTAACAATTATGAAGGTAAAGGTGTATAGACTCAACATTCATATTTTATTCATTGCCTTTCCTCAGACAGCCCTCGGTCCGTATAATTTTCCAGTCACTATTATTTTTTGGGCAGATAAACAGAAGTAAGGCAACTGGAGAAAAATATGTTTTTATACTACTTTACCATGTACCTGCCCCTGCCTTTTTTTCAGAGTGACTTTTCGTCTGTTGCAATGACTCGTTCTGGTCTGTCCTTGGAGGAGTTGAGGATTGTGGAAGGACAGGGTCAGAGTTCTGAGGTCATCACTCCTCCAGAAGAAATCAATCGGATGAATGACTTGGGTATGTAGACAGAGTTTACTATGCTTGGGGACATTTTCGACAAAGGGAAAATATTGACCGTTATCAAGGGACGTAGTGGCCTTCATCAACTAGGAATGGAAAGAATGCCCAACTCCCTCCTCTTTGCATTATTTGAACGATCTGTGTCTTCATTTGACCCTCTTTAGATTTGAAGTCAAGCACTTTGCTGGATGGTAAGATGGTAATGGAAGGGTTTTCTGAAGAGATTGGCAACCACCTGAAACTGGGCAGTGCCTTCACTTTCCGAGTAACAGTGTTGCAGGCCAGTGGAATCCTCCCAGAGTATGCAGATATCTTCTGTCAGTTCAAGTAAGCTGCCCCTTTGCTCTGCCTCCTAGCTAGCTGCTAACCGAGGTGACATCTCTTGTGCACTGTAGAGTGCTTTACGTGTGTGAGGGATTAACATTCTTGAGACAAAGACTAACCAGTCTCTGAAGGAAAATGCTTTCATCACTCCTATGGGAGTGAGAACCAGAAACCTGTCCTGGAATGCAACAGGGTTCCCTGGCAGGAGGAGCATGCTGCGCACCCTGCTGCAGGGCTCTGCTGTGAGTGGTCCCCCTTTACCAGGAATGTAGGGTCTGATCACATAAGCCTGTTGATGAGTCTTTCTAGTTCTCTTCATGTTGAAATGTCTTATTAGTAAATCTGAAAGCAGTGGCTTATCTGGCCACCAATTATGCCTGTTTAATACTCGGGAAAAGGAAAATTTAAACAATGTAAAGAAGGATAAATTCTACATCAACTGAAAAAAGCTAGTATGTGGAGAAGATGTGACACTTGGCATTTGTCATCCACATAGGACTTGCTGTTTCCTGCGGCCCTCTCAAACCCTGTGCTCTAGGTGCTTTCTTCTCAAGACTGCCCCAGGAAAACACTTTTTTGTGAATCTTCAGTTTTAATACCTCCAAACTTCAATGTGTCTTTTCAGTACTTGGGAAGGGCCACAGTACAAGAGACTGAAGTCTGACCCCTCCGTACCTACAGCCTTCAGTTTGCTACTGGTGCCACCAAGAGGCTGCTTTGGGTTCTGCCATCCCTCTCCCCTCAGAGTGTGCCTTGGCCTTCCCATCGGTCCTAGTGCAGTTTATAAAGCTTTTGTACAGGTTTTATCACAGAAAATTGAGTTAAATGTGATCTGAATTAAATGTGATTACTATATAGTAGGCCACTAATATTATTTGCTACAACTCATAATTGTTGAAGTATTACCCATCGAGAATTGATTTCACCTATTTAATGTGTTTTCACTCATACCCTCAAACTGAAGGCAGGATGGTATTGACCAGATGAATCTGTTTTTTGGAACTGTTGCTATTCTAATCAGGCATGTTTTTCATGGAAAACATCTATTTGGTTAACTGATGTCTGAAGTGACAATAGTGAGTTGACCTTTGTCCTGCAGTCTCCTAAAAAGAGCAGCATCTCCACCTGGTGTTAGCTCTGGGGGAAAGGGCATGTTGCTTGTGTTGAAAGCAGCCTCAAAGGCATCCGTGTTTTTACAGTGGCTCCTCTGGCTTGTGCCGGGAAGGTATGGCTGCAGAGCACTGTGAATGAGTTCACCTTTCACCAGGGAACCCCAAGAATGCTGCAGTGCCAGCAATACAGGAATCAGGGATTTGGAACACTTGGCACAAACATGCCAGTGTTCTCAGACTGGTGAACTAATTTGGAAGACAACAAGTTCATACTACTGATCTCTCCCCCGAACTGAAAATATTTTCTTTTTCTCCACTTTTTCTTGATGGAAGGGGTGTCCTTCTGATGGATTTTTCTATCTGGCAGTAAATCTTTGTATTGGGTCCACTTTAACTGTGCAGTTATTTTTATTTCAGACTAATAATAGGGAGAGAAAGAGAAAAAAATAGCATCTCACTATCTGTGAAGATAACTAAATATAGCCCACTGGTTCAACAAATTTTTCCAGAGTGTCTTCTGTGTGTCGAGACCTGTGGGAAAACACTTGCTGTCTGGTGGGGGGAGAGGCATATAAATATATTATTACAGTGAAATCATTGCTATTAAGGAAAAAAACATTACTAGTAATGTGGGAACACAGAACTGTCAGGGTAAGTCAGGAAAGACTGCCTGGAAGAGGTGACATTTGAATCCACAACACTCTTAGGTAACTATGCCAGCCACAGGCTTTCGCACTAACTGTGGAAGCTTGAGTCTGCTAATTTTTTTCTGTACAAAATGACATTGTTTTTATTTTTAGTAAAAAGCTTTTACAAAGGAAGAGGAGTTAATTGAATTCACTTCTTCACTCTCTCTAAAGCATTCTTGCACATACATCCATTTAGCTAAGTGATCAGGGTCGGTTAATTTTTCAGTCATTTTTGAAATAAAGTCTAAAATAGGATCGGTTAATTTTTCAGTCATTTTTGAAATAAAATCTAAAATACCCTCTGCGATACGGAAAAGGTTCTTGACAAGGGAATGTAAATAACTTAAAGAATCTGCTTAAGTGGAATGCTGCTTTCTATAGGATCCACATTGGGCTCTTGAAACAGATTCTGATAAAACCATTTAATACAGTGTTCACGAGTCTTTTTATTTTTTTATGAAGCTTTCTGCATCGCCATGATGAAGCATTCTCCACGGAGCCCCTCAAAAACAATGGCAGAGGAAGTCCCCTGGGCTTTTATCATGTGCAGAATGTAAGTGGCCAGACCTTTTTGCCAAACGTATGTTTTTCTGGTACCTTGGTTTTCTTAGCCGAGGAAGGGTGATAAGAAGACGTACAAGTCACTGGCTGTGCAATGGGGGGAGTAGACAATAGAGGGCGTGACTAGAGTGGTGAGGTCATCCACAGTGGCCTGAGCAGCAAGCCTTCTTGTCTGTATTACAATGGGCCTAGTGAGTGGAATGTGGGTTGGTCTGCCAATAATATCTTCCATCAGTTTGAATGCAATGAGTTGTTTTAGTGTTTCTGTCCTAGAAAAATAAGCATGCTTAATAAGAGTTTTGTTAAAGTGAATGCATTGTCCTTTAAACCCTAAGATACTTATGTTGCTCAATTGCAAATAACATAAAAAATATCAAATACCTTCTGTAGCTAAATTAAGATTTAGAGTCTGTTTTCCTTGCAACTGATAGTATAATTAACACATTAATGCCCTTTACAACTGTATTCTTATGTGAAGTAAGAAAACAGATCCTTCCCTCTCTTACATGAAATTTCACTCAAGCTATGTTCCAGAGTCATTATCCTCATCACAATAGCTAACATTCACTGAGAGTTTATTTCGTGTTAGTCACTGTTCTGAGAGTTTTTGTGTAATTTAGTCTTTCCCTTTATACCATAGATTAAGATAATCCCTGTGTTAGCTGAGATGACTGAAGCATAGAGCAATTAAAGTCGCTCATCAGACCAGGCACAGTGGCTCACACCTGTAATCCCAGCACTCTGGGAGGGAGGCAGGTGGATCACTTGAGGTCAGGAGTTTGTGACCAACCTGGCCAACATGGTGAAATCCCATCTGAGGCACAAGAATTGCTTGAACCCAGGAGGGGGAGGTTGCAGTGAGTCGAGATCGCGCCACTGCACTCCAACCTGGGCAACAAAGCAAGACTCCATCTCAAAAAAAAAAAAAAAAAAAGTGGTAATAAAAATAAAGTTACTCATCAGTGTTACAAGAGGCAGAGATAGGACTTAAGCTCAGAGAAATGTAGCTCTGGCATTCAGGATCTTCACTACTACGTGAAACTGTCTCTCATTCTCTTGCTAACCATGTCTGCTCTCTAAAGTAAGAGAGGAAAGGAGAACTTCAAAGATGGAAAAAGCAAACACAAAATATGCTATCTTCTTTTTCATGTTCATATAAATATCAGCAAGCATGTATCTGATAAACTTTGATCAGCTGCTTTGCACAAGGATTGTGCCTGACAACTGGGGAATGCGGATGAATCTCAGATGTTCCCAGTGAGCTTCGAATTATGATAGGGGAAATAAAATGCATACATAAACACCAGTCATGCAAAGATGAACATGAGAAAATATTCACTAAATGCAGTGGGAGTAGAGAAAGGGAAAGTTATTTATATGAATGGAAAACTAACTTAAAATAGTTACTTTTTGTTGGGGAGGATAGTTGGGGGAGAAAGGGGATAGGAAGCTCCCTGAAGGATGTAGTATAAGCAAGAAAAGGTGTGTCAAACTTGGCATTGTGCCTGGCACATAGGCCATAGTCAATACATGCATGGATGTATGGAAGTGCCTTCCAGGCAGGGTTGCAGCCTGGGCCAGTCTTCGGCACAGCAGAAGAGAGAGCAGGTGAAAGGAGCAGCAGATGAGCGAGTGAGCCAGAATGGTAAGCATAGGAAGGGGAACAGGGGCCAAGATCAGTTGAGGCAAATTATGGAAGATCTTAAATACCTGAAACTTGGAAAAATTACTTTAGAATTAAAAACAACATAGGGGATTCCCTGTTTTTTGTTGCAAGAGGCCTAGCAGATTCTGGACACTCAGCAGTAGTAAAGTTGGGCCAGGCATAGTGGCTCATGCCTGTAATCCAGCACTTTGGGAGCTGAGGCAGAAGGATCAGTTCAGCGCATGAGTTAAAGACCGGTCTGGGAAACATAGTGAGATGCTGTCTCTACAAAAAATTGTTTTAAATTAGCCAAGCACGGTGGTGCATGCCTGTAGTCCTAGCTACTCCGGAGCCTGTGGCAGGAAGATTGCTTGAGCCTGGGAGGGTGAGGCTGCATGAGCCTTGTTCGTGCACTACAGAGCAAGACCTTGTCTCAAAAACAAACAAACAAAATCAAAATACCTAAAGTTCTGATTGAAGCAGAAATCTGTGTTTTCTTGTAATCTTTTCCTAATCTTGCTTGGCTGTAGATTGCCGTGGAGATCACTGAATCGTTTGTGGATTACATCAAAACCAAGCCTATTGTATTTGAAGTCTTTGGGCATTATCAGCAGCACCCGCTTCATCTGCAAGGACAGGAGCTTAACAGGTTTGGACCAAATAAGCAAACATTTTTGATGGCATTGTTTTGATTTTTAGTTTCTCGATTGCTGGAAAGGAAGAAATCTTTTGAGGGATTTAGAAACTTCACCATCATCTTATAGTCACCTAGTCGCTGATTTTAGATAGAACAAATTAAATTTTGACCGGGTGATCTCAAATACCATCTTTTTGTAGGAAGAGACTTTGAATATGGTAGAAATTTGAAGTGATAGGAATATAACATGAAAATTGTTGAAAATTGTTCCTGGCCGGGCGCGGTGGCTCAAGTCTGTAATCCCAGCACTTTGGGAGGCTGAGACGGGCGGATCACGAGGTCAGGAGATCGAGACCATCCTGGCTAACATGGTGAAACCCCATCTCTACTAAAAATACAAAAAATTAGCCGGGTATGGTGGCGGACGCCTGTAGTCCCAGCTACTCGGGAGGCTGAGGCAGGAGAATGGTGCGAACCCAGGAGGCAGAGCTTGCAGTGAGCCGAGATCGCGCCACTGTACTCCAGCCTGGGCGACAGAGCAAGACTCTGTCTCAAAAAAAAAAAAAAAATGTTCCTAATGCCCACAGCTTTATGAAATAGAAGCTCTAAGTACAGTCATCAAAACTGCTGAGGAAGGCAACAGTGGGCCTTTCTGGTGATGGCAGAGTGTTGGTGTTGGCAGAAGAATTTTCTTATTTCATTTATTAGCTAAGACTTAGAAGGAGACATTTTTAAAATGAGATTTAGCCTATTTCACTATCTAGGATTATCTCTATTATCTGGTATTATGCCAGAGTTGAAAATGCAAAAGTCTGCTCTCTTAAAGGGAATTAAAACGTGCTGTTGATATCAACATCCAGCTCTGTAGTCTTTTTCTTTCTCTTGAAAAAACGGGGTTTATTGATTTATACACTGCAAATAGTTATTACAAAAAGTTTTTTTTCTTTTAAATACATTCACACAAAGAGAAGTATAAAGCGATGGTAGTGACCAGCAAGAAGAATAATAATTACGTTAATCTTAATGTCTGTGTGCCAGTTCTGTTTATGTTAATGTTGGAAAACTCCAACTTGGAATCCAGAACCTCAAATCTGCAAATGGAATGTCTTGAGATAGGCATGTGGAAGTCAAACAGTTTTTCTCTTTTTCCATGCTTTTAGAAGCTATACATAAAACATTGTTTTCCTTCTGTACTGTCACAGAACTTTTACATACATTCTCACTCCTAGTTGTGAAATGCCTAAAGAGAAGAAAATTCAATTTGCAGTCCAGCACAAAGGGGAGAATTTCTAAAATAAATAACTCCTTGTAGTCTTGATCTTTGTCTTCCTTTCTTTGCAGTCCGCCTCAGCCATGCCGCCGATTCTTCCCTCCACCCATGCCTCTGTCCAAGCCAGGTGAGCACTCACTCTGCTTTTTGCATGATAATCTCTGTGTGAATACATCTCTTATACATCACACGTGAATAAGAGATAAGTGAATAAGAGATGTATTCACGCTTTGGGAGGCCGAGGCAGGTGGATCACCTGAGGTCAGGAGTTTGAGAACAGCCTGACCAACATGGTGAAACTCTCGTCTCTACTAAAAATACAAAATTAGCCGGGCATGGTGGCACACGCCTGTAATCCCAGCTACTTGGGAGGCTGAGGTAGGAGAATCGCTTGAACCAGGGAGGTGGAAGTTGCAGTGAGCTGAGATTGCACCTTTGTACTCCAGCCTGGGCAACAGGAGCGAAACTCCATCTCAAAACAATATAAAATAAAATAATAAAATAAGACAAGAAGTAAGAAACAATAGGGGGCCTTATCTACCAACTCTCTGGTCTTCTATTTGCAGATTTTGATAATCACTCTGTTCCTAAATCTTTCTGCTTTGTATGTAACTTCCCATAACTGTCAGGGGACTAGGCATTTCTTTGCGTAGTAAATTTATTCTGCATGTTCAGTGATCTTGTTTTGATTTTTCTTTATTTCTGTCCTTTTTCCTCATTGCCCATTCACCAAATTCCCACCCCACCCTGTGGTCACTCTCCACCCAATGTATTCCCCATCTTCATCTGCCTTCAGACCATGAGAGAAAGATTGAGCTGATTCGGTTTCTCGTGTCTGGCTATGTGAATGTGCATGTGTTGGACACATTTTCTGAGCACGCCAGTGTGCTTGCATCCTCCGCTATTGCCACCTTCCAGGATGAGGCTGACCCATTGCCGCCTTTTCTCTTTCTGCCAGTTCCCAGCTGCCAGAGCGAGAGGGTACCCAAACGAGATGGTTAGTAGCTGAATTAGCTCCACCTTAGATGTAGAACCAACCTCAGGCGCTTGTCCTGAAGCCTGGCTCTCTGCAAATGAAACACTGACATTTCCGTTTGCAACTTGAGCTGAATGTAGAGCTCAGCACATTTTCAAGGTCGTATCACATTTTCTTCCTAGAGATTTGGGAAGCACTTTCTCTATATGTGTCTGTTTCACATCACCGTCGCAGTGGGGGAGGCCCTTGCATTTGTTTTTATGGATTCTTTGCAATAGTATTTTTAATTTTGAAGATTTTACTAGTAGGTAGTTTGTTAGAATACTTCTGGTTTTGCTTTCTGACCCCTTAGATGACTGCCAGGATCACTTACCCTATTTTCTTTCTGACTAGCATCACCAACTCATGTGAAACTCAGCTGGGCTGAATACTGGTGATAGGGTACACATGTGAATAGTGCTAAATGATTCATAAAGCCCCTTTTTATACATTATGTTAGTGGATCTTCATGATCGCTTTTCAAGATAGTAGGCTAAATATTAGGATCTACAGTTTGTAAATGAGGAGACAGACTCCCAGAGGTTAAGCAGCTTAACTAAAGTCACATAGCATCAGTACAGTTAAGAATATGGAGTTTAAATCTGGCCGGGTGTGGTGGCTCGCACCTGTAATCCCTGCACTTTGGGAGGCTGAGTCAGACAGATTGCTTGAGCTCAGGAGTTAGAGACCAGCCTGGGCAACATGGCGAAACCCCATCTCTACAAAAAAATGTAAAAATTAGCCGGGCGCGGTGGTGCACGCCTTTGGTCTCAGCTACTCAGGAGGCTGATGTGGGAGGATGGTTTGAGCCCGGGGTCAGAGGTTGCAGTAAGCCGAGATCACGCCGTAAAAAAGAAAAAAAAGAATATGGAATTTAAATCTGAAGAAAATGTGTAACATAAGATCATATACAGAATCCTGTGTTTATAAATGAGACCCGTGGTACCCAACTTTGTCCTCACGTTGGTATCAGCTGGGAAACTTTACCCCTCATGGAGGAAGAACTGTGTCCTTCCCTTAGAGATTGTGATTTAATTGATCTGGGGTGTGTCCTGGAATTTAAGGTCCCCAGGTGGTCCTACGTGCAGGGAGGTTTGGGAACCACTGGGGTGGAGGATGGGTCTTTTCTCCAGGACACCAGCTTTGATTGAGCCCCTGTGACGTGTGTGGCTTTCCAAGCGTTGTCTCTCCCATGTTTTTTTTTTGTTTGTTTGTTTTGTTTTTTGAGACAGAGTCTCGCTCTGTCGCCCAGGCTGGAGTGTAATGGCCGGATCTCAGCTCACTGCAAGCTCTGCCTCCCGGGTTTACGCCATTCTCCTGCCTCAGCCTCTCGAGTAGCTGGAACTACAGGCGCCCACCACCTCGCCTGGCTAGTTTTTTTTTTTGTATTTTTTAGTAGAGACGGGGTTTCACCGTGTTAGCCAGGATGGTCTTGATCTCCTGACCTCGTGATCCGCCCGTCTCAGCCTCCCAAAGTGCTGGGATTACAGGCTTGAGCCACCGCGCCCAGCCGTCTCTCCCATGTTCGTCCCATGCTCTGCATGCCACACAATTTGAGATTCTGGAATTGGAAGGTTTCATGAGTACATTTATTCTACACAAAAGCTGTTTTCGCATCATTAGAGACAGTTTGTTGAGAAAAAAAATACTGATTTCTTCATTTTCCTTGTTCTCTGAATTTAGAGATAACTAATAACTTACAAAGTTTATATTGGTGTTTCTCTGGGTCTTTTGCATTGCAATCTTTCCTCTGACTCTTGCTGCCTTTCCCAAGTATGTCTTTAAAGACTGACATTAGAGAAGCTTATACTTTTGCTGAGTAGTCTTGGACCAGATTTTGACATACTCTAAAAACTTTTAAAAGTTCCAGCCACCAAGTTAAACACGATGAGCAAAACCAGCATTGGCCAGAGCATGAGCAAGTATGACCTCCTGGTTTGGTTTGAGATCAGTGAACTGGAGCCTACAGGAGAGTAAGTCCAACTTAATAATTTTTTAAATAAGGCAAAATGTTTCAAATTAGGAAATGCAATTTTGAATGTTCTTGTATTTGGGTTCATGAATCATTGTCGCTGTCAAATTCCAGGGATAGTTTTGTTTTTGTTTTTGTTTTAATAGAGATGCAGTCTTGTTATGTTGACCAGGTTAGTCTTGACCACTCCTGGCCTCAAGCAGTCCTCCTGCCTCGGCCTCCCAGCATTATAGGTCTCCCTATAATGCTGAGACTATAGGCATGAGCCACCATACCTGGCCGAATTCCAGTTTTGAATTGTTTTTTGGTGGTCTTGGTATTTGAATCAGATGTTTGTCAAAGAACTGACTGTTCAGCATAATAATTTACCTTCTTGTTAGCAACAGCAAAATCATGGAGACAGCAAATCTTGTTGTTTTTTGGGTTTTTTTTTTTTTGAGATAGAGGCTTGCTCTGTTGCCCAGGCTGGAGTGCAATGGCGCGATCTCGGCTCATTGCAACCTCTGCCTCCCAGGTTCAAGCGATTTTCCTGCCTCAGCCTCCTGGGTAGCTGGGATTACAGGTGTGTGCCACCACACCCGGCTAATTTTTGTGTTTTTAGTAAAGGCAGGGTTTCACCATGTTGGCCAGGCTGGTCTCGAACTCCCTACCTCAGGTGATCCGCCCGCCTCGGCCTCCCAACGTGCTGGGATTACAGGCGTGAACCACTGTGCCTGGCGGTACCTTGTTATAAGGGTTTTATCATAGTGGGTTTTATCAGTAGTAAAGCAAAAGGAGCATATTGCATAGAATATGGTAAAGACTTAACATTACTAATGTCAAGGAGGACATAGAAGGGTGGAATCTTTTCCTAGACCAGGGTTTCTCAACCTCAGCACTATTTGGGGCTGGATAAATCTGTGTTGTGAGGGGCTGTCCTGTGCATTTAGAATATTTTGCAGCATCCCTGGCCCCTATCCATAAGATGCCAGTAGCAGCTCCACTCTATTTGTGACAACCAAAAATGTCTTCAGACATTGCCAAATATCCCCCAGAGGGAGAATCCTTAGTTGAGAACCACTGTCCTAGATCAAAATGATACCATCAGCTTTCTCTCTCGATGAGCTGAGAGTAAGTGATTAATGTAATTGTTGTATATAATCATCTCTAAAATGCTTTTGGAAAAACACAAATGAAAGAGATCTTACTCTTAGGACAGAGGCAAGGGGCTGTATCAGGTAATGTAAAGGGTAGGGGTAAATGTTATCCTAATGTTCTCCTATATGTACTTCTGAGAACCACCATCATGGTCATCATCAGGAAACACTAAGTTCCTACTACTTGTAGGATGCTGTGTTAAGTGTGATTCTGTCAATCTTATATGTAGTTGTCAGTAGTGACAGTGCTTTGAGGAATTTGACTTTTCATAGACCTATAATGTGATTACAAGTTGCATTATGAGGGAGAGGTAGTTACAGTAATTGTTTCTACTGAATTAATTGCTTTCTGAATCTTAAAAAACTATAGTCTGAAATTATCTGTGTTTCTTATCTCCTGTCAATTGCCATTGCACTTCTACATTATTTATTGAATACTTAATATCAAGGGGCTGAATGCAACCAAAAGATATTACTGTCCTTTGAGTACTCAAGTCTAGAGAGGATTGAGACACAGATGTGTGGAAAGGATTAGTAAATGCAAATGACTGTATGATTAAATGCCAGCATGGGTGAGAAAGACATGGGATCAGAATTTATCAAAACAAAGACCACCAGGGGCGAACCCTTGCAGATGAAGTAGCACTTAGTTGTTTCTTTTGCGTTTCTGATTTTATAGGTATATCCCAGCTGTGGTTGACCATACAGCAGGCTTGCCTTGCCAGGGGACATTTTTGCTTCATCAGGTACTAATGAGGGACCAAAATAGTTTAGAATAAGAGATGGAACTCTTTCTTTTTCTCTGTTTTTCATCTCTATTTCAAAGGGCGGGCGGGGCATTGTCCTGTTGTCATTTTTTTTTTCTATGTCTGTTTTTTGATATTTCTTCCTCAGACCTTGGCTTATATTTACCCTTGCTTTTATATGTATTTAGAATAGCTATTTTGAAAAATATTTTATTTCATTTAATTACTCTAATTTGTGTAGCTCCTACGTCACTTTTAATACTTTTCAGGATGTTTGGAAGCTCTGTGCTTTCACACCAAAAGTTCTTAATAGGGGTAGAGGATAAGGTTTCAGTGGACTAAAAGTCTGGTTATGAAATATAGGTCCCCTTTTGGTAAATCAAGAGTAGGTTCAGTCAGTGTTCAAAAGTACTTAAGACCCAAGTGGGCATAGGGACTAGGGATGCCATACACTTGGGACATACAATCAGGGCTTGGTTGAATACTTACTACGCAAGGGGCTGGGATGCAGCCACATAATCTCCTGTGACAGATTATGGTTTTATTCTTAAAACCATAGAGAAAAAGAATGTTTAAAAAAAGAAAACCGTATCAGACCTGACTGTTCCTTAGTCCCTGACACATCTCCCTTTTTTTGGAATGACAATGTGGATAGCATTTTCCCTCTTTCCACGCCTCTCCTTCCTGCTCATCCCCCATGCCGTGCCATACAGCCCAGAAAACAATAGAGGAGAGGAGATAATAGATTGCTCCAGCTAAATTGCAACCCTGCTTCATTACCTAGGGCATCCAGCGAAGGATCACAGTGACCATTATCCATGAGAAGGGGAGCGAGCTCCATTGGAAGGATGTTCGTGAACTGGTGGTCGGTGAGTACATTTCATCAGCCAAGGACAGAACCAGGACTTATAGAGAATTTTTTGAGATAGGGTCTTGCTCTGTCACCCAGGCTGGAGTACAATGATGAGATCATAGCTCTCTGTAGCCTCAAACTCCTGGGCTCAAGCGATCCTCCTGCCTCAGGTTCCCGTGTAACTGGGACTACAGGTGTGAGGCACTGTGTCCTGTTAGAGATGTTATTCTTCCCTGTTTGTGGTACAGGGAATGTGTGGAAGACCATATTGGGAAACACAGACTATGGAGATGTAGAGGCCTTGAGTTTGAAACTCTGTATTCCTGTTTCTTCGCTCTATCATTAGTGATATGTTATCAAACTAACTCAGTTACCAGAGTATGGTTCTGTGATAGAGGCTGTGAGAGGGCATACAAGAAATCTCTGCTGGCTGGGTGTGGTGGCTCATGCCTGTAATTCCAGCACTTTTGGAGGCTGAGATGGGTGGATTACTTGAGCTCAGGAGTTTGAGTCTGGCCAAGGTAGCAAAATCCCATCTCTACAAAAAAATATGAAAATTAGCTGGGCATGATGGCATGCACCTGTAGTCTCGGCTACTCAGGAGGCTGAGGTGGGAGGATCGCTTAAACTTGGGAGGTGGAGGTTGTAGTGAGCTGAGATGGCACCACTGCATTCAAGCCTGGACAACAGAGTGGGACTCCGTCTTAAAAAAAAAAGAAAAGAAAAATCTCTACTAATTGTGAGCTTGCAGTTTAGTTAGGGAGACAGCATATATATATGCAGAATGCTTTGATGAATAAATACCAAAATAAAGACAAAGGAAGATCTATGCTAAGAGAGTTAACAGTGAAAATAAGCCAGGAGGACTGAATAGATTCAAGAAAAATTAGAGGGGTTTTGTTTTTTTGTTTTCCAGACACAAGCATTTTGAGTAAGAGAGTCAGGAATATGTCTAACATGCAAATGACAAGAAACCCCATGGCCGGAGTGGATAAATTAAATTAAGGTGTATTGGCTAGAGAGTGTGAACTTTAGAATGACAATCTGAGGCAGGAGTTTGGAACTCTTGTTGCTATGGACCTCTTTGGCAGTGGTGAAGGCTTAGAATTGTTTTCAAATGTGAAAAATAAAGTATTTAGGATTACAAAGGAAACCGATAATATTGAAATACGCTTGTTAAAACATTAAGCTCTTCTTTATTGATGCATGAAATAACAAGATTTAGCAGTTATTCTAATTACCATAATTTCAAAGTAGTGATCAATGAAAAAGATACTTTGTGGCCAGGCGCGGTGGCTCACGCCTGTAATCCCAGCACTTTGGGAGGCCGAGGTGGGCGGATTACAAGGTCAAGAGATCAAGACCATCCTGACCAACATGGTGAAACCCTGTCTCTACTAAAAATACAAAAATTAGCTGGCCATGGTGGCGCGCGCCTGTCGTCCCGGGTACTCGGGAGGCTGAGACAGGAGAATCATTTGAACCTGGGAGGCAGAGGTTGCAGTGAGCCAAGATTGTACCACTGTACTCCAGCCTGGCAACAGCGTGAGACTCTGTCTATAAATAAATAAATAAATAGATAGATAGATAGATAGATAGATAGATAGATAGACAGACAGATATTTTGCACATGGAAACATCTGTGGTTTCTACTGGGGACAGAGTCATGGGTACTGGCCAATTCTGTGGTTTATTGCATTCCTTTGTGATTGAAGGAGATGCCAATTTTTAGTTAAAGGTTTGTGAAAATAAAGATGTAATTTTTTCCCCATCCAAGCTCAAGGACCCTCTGAATTCTGTCCACAGAGTGCTTGTGTCTCTCTGGACCAGTTTAAGAACCTTGGGGCCAGGCACAGTGGCTCATGCCTGTAATCCCAGCACTTTGGGAGGCCAAGGCGGGCGGATCGCTTAAGTTGAGGAGTTCGAGACTAGCCTAGACAACATGGCAAAACCCTGTCTCCCTACAAATAAGCTGGGTGTGGTGGTGCATGCCTGTAGTCTCAACTACTCAGGAGGCTGAGGCTGGAGGATTGTTCGAACCTGAGAAGTCGAGGCTGCAGTGAGTCATGATCATGCCCCTGCATGACAGAGTGAGACCCTGTCAAAAAAAAAAAAAAAAATCCTTGGAAGGGAGATTATGTTCTCTCTTGTCTGGGGCAGCAGTGGTAGTAGCTTTTCAAGATTTTTCATAATAAATTTTTCTTTTTTTAATTTTGTTTTTTTTAAACTTTGTTTACAAAGCACTGAATGTCCTTTGACAAAATTAATGTTTATATGGAACACTAATACTGAAACAGAAGAGATGCTTTCTGACCAGAGAAGGAGAGGGAGGATGCAGAGGCAGTGGTTACTATGGCTTCTCTGAAGAACCCTGCATTTTTAGTTTATTAACAAACTCTGATGTAGTATTTACCATGTGCCAGGTGGTTTTCTGAATGCTCCAAAAATACTAGTTTATTTAATCCTCATAACAACATATGGAAGGAATTGTTATTCTCACTTGACATATGAGGGAACTGAGGCTCAGAGAGGTTGAACCTTAGGCCCAAAGCCTCACAGGTGGTAGGAGTTGGAACCCAGGCAGTCCAGCACTGGAGGCCAAGTCCTTAACCTCTATGCAATGCTGCATCCCCTAGTGTTAACTTGAAAACAGAGTGTAGGATTTTGAGCAAGAAAGGGGTGTAATAAAGTCAGCATGGCCAGGTGCAGTGGCTCATGCCTATAATCTCAGCACTTCGGGAGGCTAAGGCAGGAGGATCGTTTGAGCCCAGGAGTTCGAGACCAGCCTGAGCAACATAGTGGGGCCCTGTCTCTACAATAAAATGAAATAAAATAGCTGGATATGGTGCTACAGGCTTAAAGTCCCAGTTACTCAGGTGGCTTACGTGGTAGGATCACTTGAGCCCAGGAATTAGCTATGATTGCACCACCGTACTCCAGCCTGGGGGACAGACCAAGACCCTATTTAAGAAAAACAACAAAAAACAGTCAGTCAGTGGCTTAAGAAGTTGCTATTAGGTGAGAGTAGAATGGATTGGAACAGGGGAGGTGTGAATAGCAGGGAGACCAGTTAAATGGCTGTTGCAGGTTCCAGATCAGAGAGGAGGTGGCCTTTTGTGATCAAGGCAATGATATTGTAAATAAAAGTTGGGATGAATGTGAGAAACTCTTTGAATAAAGAATCGATATGGTTTCATAGTTAACTCAATGTGGGAAGTAATGGAGTCAGACGATGGAGGACCCTACAGGTAACCAAATGACCCTTCCAGCTCCTGAACTTACACGTAGATTTAAAAGTTTCTTTTTGGCTTAATGAATTCATGTTTTGTTTTTAAATGTGTCTGTGCTCTGTTTTCTTTATCCTTTCTTTTAGGTCGTATTCGGAATAAGCCTGAGGTGGATGAAGCTGCAGTTGATGCCATCCTCTCCCTAAATATTATTTCTGCCAAGTACCTGAAGTCTTCCCACAACTCTAGCAGGTAGGACACCCAGAGCAGCGTGAAGAGTCCACACTTGCGGACGTTAATTGGTGCACTGTTAGGTTCCTTATTCATTAATGACTCCCAGTTCAGACGAAGAAATTAACTCCCTTCTCCCTTCTAGCTTCAAAAATCTCTTTATTTCTTCACCTGGCTGCTGTGCGGTCCCAAAAGAAAGAAAGAAAGTATTGGAGATATTGGTATGTGATCAGTTACTGTTAGAGAGTGGACGTGATCTGTCCCACGTGAAGTTTGAATAGATGTAACAAGTGATAAAAGAAAATTAGAGAAAGAAAACTCAGTATATTCCCCAAGGATTTAAAAGTACAAATTAATTATTGCCAAGACTAAATGTTTTCCTGTGAAATGGTTGCTGTGGAGAGAAAGGTTTCTCTCACTCCTAAGTATCATGGAAACGTGCCCTCTAAGATAAAATGAAGCCTCTTGTTGTTAGTCTTTGCTGCTGCTGCTATAGGCTTAATTATCCTTCATATTTGGTTTTCATTTATGCACAAAAGTGATAAATAATACAAACTCTTACGACCAAGATTGGCTGCCATAAATAGTAGATTTTATTTTGTTTTTTATTTTAAATGTTTCATTTAAAATTATCTTTTATAATCAGGTGATAACAGACAATTCATAAAGTACATAGCCATTCTATTTTCCCTTGTAAGACTAGAACTAAACCAGCTGGGGTCCTCTTACCTCACCCAGGAAAGGAGTTCTCATTGTCTCAGAGACTCTGTCTCTATATCCTAGGGGCTGGGAAACAGGAGCAGCTGCCTCTTCTAATGTGGGCTGAGCACACTGCCTTCCCACCACAGGACTTTGCTGTGCTTCAGTCTGCTCCTGAAAAGCTTGTTTACATCCATGTTGAGAGGAAGGAGGGAAAGAATAAGACAATAGTCAGAAATGGAATGAAAGGTTTGGACCAGGATTAATTTCTTTCTGTTGTTTTCTTGTATTATAGTTTACCATAGGAAAGAGAAAAAGGAAACAAACCTGTGTTTGCTGGCAGGGGCTGTGGAAAAAGAGGGAAGGAGTGAGAGGGCATGTGTGTTTGGGGTTTGGGGAGGAGTGTGGCAGAGATCAAGACAGGTGCTTTAACTATCCGTGGGCAAAATCATGAACAATACTATTTCCCTGAAGTCTGCAGTAATTCTGCATAGCTCTCTGTTTTCTGCCAATGTTCAGCTGGGTTTTACCACCACATTTTCTTTGTAGCTATGAAAAATGTATTGTAAATTTCCGTAGGTACTTAGTAAAATATACAGGGAAAGATGGGCTTTGGTTGAAATACTGGTTATTCTAAGTTTGCCTCCATTAGAGTAGCTTTGAGAAGTCCTTTAATTCATGCCCAACAACAGGTCAGGTGCTACAAGAAATGAATTTGGCTTTGTTAGAAGTAGCTTATCTTGTGAGTTAGAATGAGTTGATCAAAAAAGGCTGAAGTCAAGAATAACAAAAAGAAAAACACCTTAAATATTTCTGTTCTAATTTAAACTATATAAATCTACATTAATTCACCAAGCTTTTGCTGGAAGGCCATGGCCTTTTCTTTAATTATAAGGTCATTTACTGGAATTCTGATTGTCTTTCTTGCAAAACCACACCTGTAATTCATCATCTGTGACTTTTAGTTTGGTGGAGCAAGAATTAGAAATCTGCGAAGAAAATCTAAGTGCAAAGTCCTTTAAACTTTTTACCATTTAATAACATTTTACCATTTAAACATTTTATCATTTTCCCCTTTCTTTTACATTTATCTCACCCAAACATAACAGTAATTTTTAAACAACTCACCATTATCAAACCTTTTGAAAACATTCAACTTAGTTTTCACAGGAACAAAAATTATTTGTTTTCATCTTTCATTGATTTGCCTAATGTTTAATGAAGTTAGATAATAATAACAAGTACAACTGGCAGAAACAGATTTGGGACCAGATACTACTGACATTTGATAAGCACTCAACTCTTCGGAGCGAAGTGTCTGGGCAAATGAGACATCTTTGTAGTTTAGAATGCTCAAGGAGAACTAGCCATCAATATGTATATTTTAGGGATATAGAAAACATAGGTTAATATGGTAAGTGGCATAATGGAGTTTGGTTAAGAGAACTTTCGTTCCATTTGTCTAAGGTTTAATGTTTAAAGTTGAACTTACCTCCAATTTTGTTATATTAGGTGTGTATCTTAGAGGGCTTTGCTAATATATTGATAGTGGAGTATAATTGACAAGGGACTATTATTCCTTTTCTTCCCAGTCTTACATTTATGTTAATGCATTGACTTGGTTTTCCCTTAACTCCATAGCAATTTCCTATTATTCTCAATACTAAGTCACCACTGAAAGGGGTATTGATGGTGGTGGTCTCCACTTTCCCTCCTATGTCTGGTATTTTCCTTAGTTGGAAGTCTCAGGAGAGGGATCCATGTTTTTGTAAGTCCGCTATCAAATTGTGTTCCATGGGATTCTCTGTTAATTGTCCACTTGAATTCACTTTGCTTATCAGCAAATTTGTCTTTTATATATATATTTTTTTCTGATTCTCTCTATTTCTTTTGTTTTTTTTTTGTTTTTGTTTTTGCTGCACTAACTAAAGCCTTTTCTATGTTTTTGCAGGCTCTTTCTTGATAAGGATATTCCTAGGTATTTTCTGTTTGCTTTTTTGCACATAGGATTCTAGTTTATCAGAATGCTTTCTGTCTTATGTTGCTTTGATTACTATTTTAATTTTGTAGTCCCCTCCCCATGTAAACCTACTGTACCTAGGATAAAGTAGACCCTATTCTGTACCCTAAGAAGCATATAGCTTCTTAAATGATTTTTAGTTTCAAATTATTTTCTCATTCCATTTACTAAACCTGTCAATTTTATTCTTAGGCCCTTTCAAGTTTTCCTCTTCTACATTACAAAGTAGAATGTTTCTCCATATCATACAGAATCTCAGGTTTTGTTTTCTGTTCTCCTCTTTATCTGTCTTCTGTCTGTCAAAAGCTTGAAAGGTTTATTGCTTTATAAAACCTGAGCCCATTACAGCCTTGCAAAATGGTTCCCTTTCTTCTCTGTTTTGTCCTGTGCGGTAATAGAGACAAATTTGGCTATTTGGATAGCTGAGTCTGTGAGAAATATTTTATATGTGTTTTTAAATATTTATCTTTCTTCTGTCAGGGCTACTTGTTTTATCTGTTTATTTTCTTCTTTTGGAATAGAAAAAAATCCTGGTTTGGTATTAAAGGAAGTTTTTAAAAAATTATCTCATTTAGGGAAGAAAATTGAAGGAAGTGATACATGACAATATAACCTAAAATGTTAAAAAATACATAAACGGGCCGGTCTCAGTGGCTCATGCCTGTAATCCCAGCACTTTGGGAAGCCGAGGCGGGCAGATCATGAGGTTAGGAGATTGAGACCATCCTGGCTAACATGGTGAAACCCCGTCTCTACCAAAAATACAAAAATGAGCCTGGCATGGTGGTGGGCGCCTGTAATCCCAGCTACTCAGGAAGCTGAGGCAGAGGATCGCTTGAACCCCGGAGGCAGAGGTTGCAGTGAGCCAAGATCGCGCCACTGCACTCCAGCCTGGGCGACAGAGCAAGACTCTGTCTCAAAAAAAAAATAAATACATAAACATATTTATATATTTGACTCATGTTACTGATATAATGAGTAATTTGGACTCCATTCAGTTTATATTTCAGAGATTCTCCTAATGAACTCAAGAGGGTTCATCAGATGTGACCATAATGTAAGAAGGTGGTTTCTGTTTTGTTTTCTTGAGACAAGAAAAGTCTTGCTTTGTTGTCCAGGCTAGAGTGTAGTAGCTAGCTATACCTGCAGATGGTTTAAAAAAAAAAAAAAAAAATTGTGGCCGGGCATGGTGGCTCACCCCTGTAATCCCAGCACTTTGGGAGACCAAGGCAGGCGGATCACGAGGTTAAGAGATCAAGACCATCTTGGCCAATATGGTGAAACCCCATCTCAACTAAAAATAGAAAAATTAGCTGGACGTGGCAGCACGTGTCTGTAGTCCCAGCTACGCAGGAGGCTGAGGCAGGAGAATCACTTGAACCTAGGAGGCGGAGGTTGCAGGGAGCCAAGATCACGCCACTGCACTCCAGGCTGGCAAGAGAGCTAGACTCTAAATAAATAAATAAATAAATAATAAATAAATAAATAAATGGCAGTAGTAGCATGATCATAGCTCACTGCAATCTTGAATTCCTGGGCTCAAGCAGTACTCCCGCCTCAGCCTCCCGAATAGCTGGGACTCCAGACATGTGCCACTATGCCTAGCTAATTTAAAATTTTTTTGTAGAGACGGGTTCTTGCTGTATTGCCCAGGCTGGCCTCAAATTCCTGGCCTCAAGTGATCTTCCCACTTTTACCTCCCATAGTGCTGGGATTACAGTTGTAAGCTACCATGACTGACCAGAAGTTGATCTTTAATTGTTCATAAATAATAAATTCAAAGGAATATATCCTTCAAAGCAGTCACCTTGAAACCTGCTTTTCCTCTGATGCTGCTGCTGTTCAGAACATCTTGAGAAATCCATTTGGAATTATTTCTCACCACCTTAGGAGGCGTACAGGAAAATATGTCTTGGGATTCAGCCCTGTTTGTAATCCTAAATTCTATTGCAAGCTTAATTAAATTGACATTTCTCCCCAGCCTTTGTTGTATTTCTTACAGCCACCTCTCAAGAATTGCCACTGTAATGGCTCATACCTGTAATACTAGCACTTTCCTACTAAGGTAGGAAGATCACTTGAACCCAAGAGTTCAAGACCTGCCTGGGCAATGTAGAACTTGTCTCTACAGGGAAAAAAAAAAAAAATTAGCTGAGAGTGGTGACTCATGCCTGTATTCCCAGCTACTCAGGAGGCTGAGGTGGGAAGATCACTTGAGCCCAGGAGTTAGATTGCACCAGTGCACTCCAGCCTGGGCAACAGAGCAAGATCCTGTCTCTAAAAACAAATTAGGCCAGGCACAGTGGCTCACACCTGTAATCCCAGCACTTTGGGAGGCCGGGCAGGTGGATCACCTGAGGTCAGGAGTTTGAGACCAACCTGGCCAACACGGTGAAACCCCATGTCTACTAAAATTTAAAAAATTAGCCAGACTTGGTGTTGGGTGCCTGTAATCCCAGCTACTTGGGAGGCTGAGGCAGGAGAATCGCTTAAACCCAGGAGGCAGAGGTTGCAGTGAGCCAAGATCGCACCATTGCACTCCAGCCTGGGCGACAAGAGCAAGACTCTGTCTCAGAAAAATAAATAAATAAATAATTTTTTTTAAAAAAATTGAATTACTACCTTTGGTGGGTGTTCCAACAGAACTTGGTGCAGCAAGTCCAAAGCAAAAAAAAAAAAAAAAAAAAAAAGAAAAGAAACTTTTTTTGACAAAATTAAAAAAAAAATGAGCCAGGCGTGGTGGCTCAGGCCTATAATCCCAGCACTTTGGGAGGCCGAAGCGGGTGGATCACGAGGACAGGAGATCGAGACCATCTTGGCTAACACAGTGAAACCCCATCTCTACTAAAAATACAAAAAAATTAGCTGGGCGTGGTGGCAGGCCCCTGTTAGTCCCAGCTCCTCGGGATGCTGAGGTAGGAGAATGGCGTGAACCCGAGAGGCGGAGCTTGCAGCGAGCCGGAATCCCTCCACTGCACTCCAGCCTGGGCTACAGAGCAAGACTCTGTCTCAAAAAAAAAAAAAAAAAGAAAAAGAAAAGAAAAGAAAATTTTTCCCTTAATACAGGAAGACTTCAGTGGAGTCAAAATTTCCTATGTGTTGGCCGGGCGCGGTGGCTCAAGCCTGTAATCCCGGCACTTTGGGAGGCCGAGACGGGCGGATCACGAGGTCAGGAGATCTAGACCATCCTGGCTAACATGGTGGAACCCCGTCTCTACTAAAAAATACAAAAAACTAGCCGGGCGAGGTGGCAGGCGCCTGTAGTCCCAGCTACTCGGGAGGCTGAGGCAGGAGAATGGCGTGAACCCGGGAGGCGGAGCTTGCAGTGAGCTGAGATCCGGCCACTGCACTCCGGCCTGGGCTACAGAGCAAGACTGTCTCAAAAAAAAAAAAAAAAAAAAAAAAAAAAGACAAAATTTCCTATGTGTTAACCAGGTTTCTGCCAGTGAAATTTTTTTTACGTTAAGTGAAAGCTTAGTCTAAAAACAGAAATGTGAAGAGGCTTTTTTTGACAAGTTCAAAACATTTGCCTCAGTTGAGTCAGTGTCATGAAATCTCAGTGGTCCTGGGAGGTGCCACATTATGGTTTGGAACTTAAGACAGCAGCACTGATAGAAATTTCTGTCAGATGCCGGGCGCGGTGGCTCAAGCCTGTAATCCCAGCACTTTGGGAGGCCGAGACGGGCGGATCACGAGGTCAGGAGATCGAGACCATCCTGGCGAACACGGTGAAACCCCGTCTCTACTAAAAAGTACAAAAAAACTAGCCGGGCGAGGTGGCGGGCGCCTGTAGTCCCAGCTACTCGGGAGGCTGAGGCAGGAGAATGGCGTAAACCTGGGAGGCGGAGCTTGCAGTGAGCTGAGATCCGGCCACTGCACTCCGGCCTGGGCGACAGAGCGAGACTCCATCTCAGAAAAAAAAAAAAAGAAATTTCTGTCAGATGTCACCAAAGTCATAAATGCCCTCACTCTAAGAAGAGGGGTTTATTTAACTTTAGAATGGATGTATCCAGTCTCTGAAATCGGACAAAGAAGCCCCACCCCTTCTAGGTACTTTGACAAAAACAGGGACACAATAAAAGAGCAGACCTCTGGAGGCTGAGGCAGGAGAATCGGTTGAACCCGGAATGAGGAGGTTGCAGTGAGCCGAGATTGCGCCACTGCACTCCAGCCTGGGTGACAAAAGTAAGACTCCGTCTCAAAAAAAAAAAAAAAAAAAAAAGATATCACAGTGATCGTTCTCAAGTGGCATCTGTTGAAGTAGTGGATATCGTCACCCAATATTAGAATATATCTTAGACCAAATTAAAAATTTCCTCTACACAGAGGTTTATGGACACCTGAAGGGTTTCCTCCTGTGCCCAGGGAGCCCAGGAACTATAGAAAGGCTTTCATTGTCCGTCATTTCTGTTCCTGTTTGGGTCACTTGGTGTCTTTGTCTTTGTCTTGTTGTTTCTCTATCTTCTGTGTCTTTGTAGAGAATTTTCTTGACCCACACTCACTGCCTCAAAGGCTAGACATTTGAGAGAGAGTAGTAAATAATTGAAGAAGACTTAGATCTAGAAGCAACTATGCTAGATGATCAGACCTCATACGCTGCCACTTGGAAGAGGAGGTGTAGTCATGGGGTTCAGTTTCACAAATGTATTGTTCTCTCTATTGATCGTTTCTGGAGGAAGAAACATGGGGATGTGTTTAGAGGGAGGACATGCCAGCTACTTGTCATAGGAAGTCTAGAAAAGGCAGCCATAGTGAGGTCACCATTTGAAAAGGAGTAAAAAGGAATGTATAGGGCAGGAAAGAGTATGCACGGACTCTGCTAGGTGTATCAGGTGAGCTGTGTTCTATCTGCAGAGGACTAGTGGTGGCGGGGCAGACCCGGCATCTTCCCTCCACTTGTCATAGGGGTCTGAGAAGGGAAACATGGGGCAGAATTGGGAATCGATCTGTAACACTGCTTTTCAACTAAGTGCCGTGTTTCAGATTAGACTTGCAGAACTGGAAGATTTAATGTCAATTAGAGTTTATGTTGTTTTACCAGTAGAAAAAAACGATATTAGAACAACAGCAAAACAGTTTGTGAGTATCTATTAAATTAAGTTTCCATTTGTTATATAAATGTAAGATTAATTTTTCAAATGGCTTTTTTTTTTAAAGCTAACAAATGATATTTGGCTGGCTCTAGTGTTAAAAAAATTATTCTCTTTTACTGAAACGTCAGTTAAGAATAACCTTTTGTTCTTTTATTTAAAATAAGGCTCTCGACTGGCACCGTGGCTCACACCTATACTCCTAGCACTTTGGGAGGTCGAGGTGGGCAGATTGCTTGAGGTCAGGAGTTTGAGACCAGCCTGGCCAACATAATGAAACCCTGCCTCTACTAAAAATACAAAAATTAACTGGCGTAATGGTGCTTGCCTATAATCCCAGCTACTCAGGAGGCTGAGGGAGGAGGATCGCTTGAACCCAGGAGGCAGAGGTTGCAATGAGCTGAGATTGCGCCACTGCACTCCAGCCTGGGTGACAGAGTGAAGCTCTGTCTCAAAAATAAAATAAAATAAGACTGTCTATACTTAAACCCTTCTACCCAGTTTCTACCATTAATCCCCTCAGATATATCTGTGACGTTTCTGAGGCCCAGCAGCACTGGATTGAATGATGTTTATCCTTCTTGTGATGTGAAGATCGAAGCTGACAAATGACTGAGCATTCACTTCCTGCTCTCCTCATTGAGTGACAGGAGAGCTTAGTCTTTCTTTATTCTTTCAGTTTCTGTCCATACTCACTTACCATTTCATCTTAATCCTTTTGATTGACCTTACTATTTTTATGTTTATAGGCAGAGGCAGGCTTGTCAAAACAAAATTTAAAAAAGCACAACTGGCCACGCGCAGTGGCTCATGCCTGTAATCCCAGCACTTTGGGAGGCCGAGGCAGGCGGATCATCTGAGGTCAGGAGTTCAAGACCAGCCTGACCAACATGGTGAAACCCTATCTCTACTAAAAATGACAAAAATTAGCCAGGCATGGTGGTGTGCGCCTGTAATCCCAGCTACTCGGAAGGCTGAGGCAGGAGAATCACTTGAACCCAGGAGACAGAGGTTGCAGTGATCCGAGGTTGTGCCACTGCACTCCAGCCTGGGTGACAGAGTGAGACTCCGTCTCAAAAAAAAAAAAAAGGCACAACTAAGTGTTCCTTAATGATGGGTAGGGTTGGGGGCAAGATGATGGGGACCTATCTTTTCCTCCTAGGAGATAAGTGTTCCTCCCTGTTATTAGAGTTTGATAAATTGAAAATGTCAGTTGGTTGGCATAGGGTTCTTTAGGATGATTGACAGTGTCAGTACCTGGGCTAAGGTGATTTTAGCTTGGATGACTCCCTCTTGTCTTTCTGACCTTAGGACCTTCTACCGCTTTGAGGCTGTGTGGGATAGCTCTCTACATAACTCCCTTCTTCTGAACCGAGTGACACCTTATGGAGAAAAGATCTACATGACCTTGTCGGCCTACCTAGAGGTGAGGAGACCTGGAGCTTCAGTTGATGCGAACAGTCAGCCCTGAACACTGTGCAGGTTATAGCAGGAAGTGGTCAGCGAAGATTCCACTTGTTTTGTCCTCTTTCTTCCTCCATATCCTTAAGTTTTTCATTTTATTATACTTTGCTAACTCTTCTGATTATATTAGATTCTATTCCTGGGTTCTGTTTACTCAAAAAATCACATGACTTTCATTCCAGCTTCAGCTTTAGTAGCCTAATCACCACTGCTTGAAGAATGTGTGATTTTTAAGAAAATGTTACCTCTTGTTTTTATAGTTGTGGACAGAGTGTAATAGTGGTTAACAGCCCAGACCCAGGACCCAGCCTGTCAGTTCAAATCCCTGTGCTGCTACTTACTTCCTCTATGTCCTTGGAGAAACTCTCTTTGCCTCAGTTTCCTCACCTATCAGGGGAAACATTTACCTCAGATAAAAATAAATGAATCTGCCAGGCGCGGTGGCTCACTCCTGTAATCCCAGCACTTTGGGAGGCTGAGGCGGGTGGATCACGAGGTCAGCAGATCGAGACCATCCTGGCTAACACGGTGAAACCCCGTCTCTACTAAAAATACAAAAATATTAGCCAGGTGTGGTGGCAGGTGCCTGTAGTCCCAGCTGCTGGGGAGGCTGAGGCAGGAGAATGATGTGAACCTGGGAGGCGGAGCTTGCAGTGAGCCGAGATCGCATCACTGCTCTCCAGGCTGGGTGACAGAGCAAGACTCCATCTCAGAAAAAATAAGTAAATAAATAA
Organism: Macaca nemestrina; assembly: GCF_043159975.1. Taxonomy (NCBI): domain Eukaryota; kingdom Metazoa; phylum Chordata; class Mammalia; order Primates; family Cercopithecidae; genus Macaca; species Macaca nemestrina. Next base: position 223,687,160 of record NC_092125.1, on the reverse strand, counting down.
ATAAAAATAAACAGATAAATAAATAAATGCATCTATAAGGAGTACTACCTACTCTTGCACATATTATTCACTGGGTGACTGTTGAAATAATTCGTGGAGCTGAAATCCTTCAGTTCTCACAACTGGGACTAGCTTTCCAAATACATTCGTGTATAGACTCTGGTCACAGTACTCTGCCTACACTTCATCAGCACCTACCCTGTCTGCTTTCAGCTGGATCATTGCATCCAGCCGGCTGTCATCACCAAGGATGTGTGCATGGTCTTCTATTCCCGAGATGCCAAGATCTCACCACCACGCTCTCTGCGTAGCCTCTTTGGCAGTGGCTACTCGAAGTCACCAGATTCGTAAGTTTTTCACACAAGTTAGCTTCCAGTTTGTTTGTTCAGTACAACAGAATCATTAGTCCTTAAGTATTCTTGTCTTACTGTCTCACGGTTAGTTTACAGTTTATGAACCATTTTGGTAACTGGCACCTGGAATGTACTGATTTGCATGCTGACATTTAATAAAATGTTGATGGATGGATGAGTTATGAGGGAAGGAAGGAATATTACATTGTGGACACCTCTAAAACAATTCTGCAAAGACTAAATTTGCAAAGACTTTTAAATGTCATCATTATTATTTCTAACAGAGTACCATTGAAATTTTCTTCTTTTTAAGATTTGTTATGCATATTTAAGGCATACAAAATATGTCAGGAATAATACAGTGAAGGCCAGACACAGTGGCTCATGTCTGTAATCCCAGCATGTTGGGAGGCCAAGGACAGAGGATTGCTTAAGCTTAGGAGTTTGAGACCAGCTTGGGCAACACAGTGAGACCCCATCTCCACAGCAAATTTTAAAATTACCCAGGTGTGGTGACACACGCCTATAGTCCCAGCTTCTCAGGAGGCTGAGGTGAGAGGATCAGTTGAGCTTGAGAGGTTGAGGCTGCCGTAAGCCATGATAGAGCCACTGCACTCCAGCCTGGGTGAAACAGTGAGACCCTGTCTCAAAATTAAAAAAAAAAAAGGAAAGAAAGAAAAAGAAAAGAAAAAGAGAAAAAATACATTGACTACTTGGGTATCACCACCCAGCTTAAAAAATGTTACTAATACAATAGAAGGTATTATACCTCCTACTACTCACAATCCCCAGAAGTTGTTGATTATCATTTCATTCTAGTCAATGTTTCCTCATATCTTCTCTCTTATAGTAAGAAAAGACAAATTTTTAGTTTTCATATTTATATTGTAAATTTTCTAGTTTATCATTCAATTTTATTCACCCTATTGAAATAAAGTGTTTAAAAGATAGAGATGAGGTGGGGCATGGTGGCTTATGCCTATAATCTCAGCACTTTTTGATGCATATAATCTCAGCACTTTTTGATGCCAAGGTGGAAGGATCACTTGAGGCCAGGAGTTCAAGACCAGCCTGGGCAACATAGTGAGACCCTGACTCTACAAAAAAATTTAAAAATTAGCTGGGTATGGTGGTGCATGCCTGAAGTCCCAACCACTCAGGAGGCTGAGGCAGGAGGATCACATGAGTCCAGGAGTTTTGAGGCTGCAGTGAGCTGTGATTACACCACTGCACTCCAGCCTGGGTGACACAGGGAAATCCTATCTCTAAAAAAATAAATTGAGGCCAGGCGTGGTGGCTTAAGCCTGTAATCCCAGCACTTTGGGAGGCCGAGACGGTGGATCACGAGGTCAGGAGATCGAGACCATCCTGGCTAACACGGTGAAACACCCCGTCTCTACTAAAAAATACAAAAAAAAAACCAGCCAGGTGAGGTGGCGGGCACCTGTAGTCCCAGCTACTCGGGAGGCTGAGGCAGGAGAATGGCGTAAACCTGGGAGGCGGAGCTTGCAGTGAGCTGAGATCTGGCCACTGCACTCTAGCCTGGGCGACAGAGCAAGACTCTGTCTCAAAAAAAAAAAAAATTAAAAATAAATAAATAAATAAAATTGAGATGAAAGCAGACTCCTCTAGGAAAAGGTATGCTACTTAAGTTCAAAATAGGAAAACAGCAGTGACAAATAAGAAATGTCCGTAATTACATTTGAGGATGGGTTGCAGTCCCTGCAGCAAAGACACTATTTTAAGTAGCAGGGATTGAAATCTTCCTGTTTTTGTGCTGTAAGAGATTAAACCATTGTTTTATTTTCTTCAAATAGGAATCGAGTCACTGGCATTTACGAACTCAGCTTATGCAAAATGTCAGACACAGGTAGTCCAGGTAAGCTCTTGTGGATTGATGAGGTGATAGTTATCTTTGTGTATGTTTCAAGTATCCTGTGTTTAGGCTGGGCATGGGAGCACACACCTGTAATCCCAGCACTGTGGGAGGCCGAGGTGGGCAGATCACCTGCGGTCAGGAGTTGGAGACCAGCCTGGCCAGCATGGTGAAACCCCTTCTCTACTAAAAATACAAGAATTAGCCAGGTGTGGTGGTGTGCGCCTGTAATCCTAGCTACTTGGGAGGCTGAGGCAGGAGACTTGCTTGAACCCAGGAGGCGGAGGTTGCAGTGAGCCAAGATTGTGCCACTGCACTCCAGCCTGCCTGGGCAACAGAGTGAGACTCCGTCTCAAAAAAAAAATAAGTAAATAAAAAATATACTGTATATAAAAACTGGAGAGTCTACCCAAGTAGGATAGATATAAAACCTTTTAGAAACCATGTGTGTCTTACAAGCCAGTTTGATTGAGGAGGGGTGGTAGGAGTTACCTTTTTCAGAGTTGCAACATTGTTTGGTTTATAATGTACAATTGTATTTTTTTTTTTTTTTTTTTTTTGAGACGGAGTCTCGCTCTGTCGCCCAGGCTGGAGCAGGCTGGAGTGCAGTGGCGCGATCTCGGCTCACTGCAAGCTCCGCCTCCCGGGTTCACGCCATTCTCCTGCCTCAGCCTCCCGAGTAGCTGGGACTACAGGCGCCCGCCACCGCGCCCGGCTAATTTTTTGTATTTTTGGTAGAGACGGGGTTTCACCGTGGTCTCGATCTCCTGACCTTGTGATCCGCCCGCCTCGGCCTCCCAAAGTGCTGGGATTACAGGCGTGAGCCACCGCGCCCGGCCAACAATTGTATTAAAATTATATCACAGTATCACTAGGCTATGAGTAAAATTTGAGTTAAAAAATTCATATGGGCCGGGCCTAGTGGCTCATGCCTGTCATCCCAACACTGTGGGAGGCCGAGGTGAGCAGATCATGAGGTCAGGAGTTCAAGACCAGCCTGGCCAATATGGTGAAACCCTGTCTCTACTAAAAATACAAAAATTAACCGAGCGTGGTGGTGGGCGCCTATGGTCCTAGCTACTCAGGAGGCTAAGGCAGAAGAATCACTTGAGCTGGGGAGGCAGAGTTTGCAGTGAGCCAAGTTCGTGCCACTGCACTCCAGCCTGGGTGACAGAGTGAGACTCCATCTCAAAAAAAAAAAAAAAAAAAAAAAAAATTCATGTGAATTAGAATGAGTTTGGTTTAGAAAACTTCGTAACTATTTCTCTGCCCACTTTAGCCCAAAGATGACTTAGCAGTATATAGATGCCATCAGACTGGAATTTAAATTTCCCATGTTTTAGAAAGTCAAATTATTGGCTGTGCATGGTGGCTCACACCTGTAATCCCAGCACTTTGGGAGACCGAGGTGGGTGGATCACCTGAGGCCAGGAGTTCAAGAGCAGCCTGACCAACATGGTGAAACCCCTCTTTCTACCAAAAATACAAAAAATAGCCGGGTGTGGTGGCGTGTGCCTGTAATCCCAGCTACTTGGGAGGCTGAGGCAGGAGAATGGCGTGAACCTGGGAGGCAGAGCTTGCAGTGAGCCGAGATTGCGCCACTGCACTCCAGCCTGGGTGACAGAGTGAGACTCCGTCTCAAAAAAAAAAAAAAAATTGATTTTTATTTTTTTTAGACAGTCTTACTCGGTCACCCAGGCTGGAGTGCAGTGGCACAATCTCAGCTCACTGTAACCTCTGCCTCCCAGGTTCACGCCATTCTTCTGCCTCAGCCTCCCCAGCAGCTGGGACAACAGGCGCACGCCACCACGCCTGGCTAATTTCTTTGTATTTTTAGTAGAGATGGGGTTTCAGTGTGTTAGCCAGGATGGTCTTGATCTCTTGACCTCATGATCCGCCCGCCTCTGCCTCCCAAAGTGCTGGGATTACAGGTGTGAGCCACCGTGCCCGGCAAAAAATCAAATTATTAAGTCAGATTTGTTCTGTATTCTTTTTAATGTGTTTTTAAACTGCTCTTGTTCCTCTAGCTAGGCGAACTTAAGCAGCACTTAGCATTTCTATGTTTGTAAACTGAAACATGAACAAAAGTTAAGGTTTTCTAATAGCATTTGATTAGTATGAGTTTGAGTCATTTTATAGAATATACATGGAAAACAAGTCAGGGCCCACAGGCAAGACTTAGGTAAGTAAAGAAGACTTTGAGTATGAATCCAAGTAGCAGTTAATTATTATAATATCCAGATAGTTCCTTGAGGAATTTTTTAAATTAATATAAATTATGTATTTAATATGTAAAACCAGCATAATACTAAAAAAATTAACAGGAAATAATAGAGGCTAAAGCTGTCTGTCATCTGTCAGCCAGTGAACTACTGAGTGTGTGTATGTGTGTATGTGCGTGTGTGTGTTCCCTTTGGTCTTTTAAAAATTTTTTATTTTTAGGTACAGGATCTTACTGTTGCCCAGGCTGGAGTGCTGTGGTGTGATGAGAGCTCACTGCAGCCTCCAATTCCTGGACTCATGCCACTACACCTGGCCAATTTTTTAATTTTTGGTAGAGGTAGGGTCTTATTTACTATGTTGCCCAGGCTGGTCTTGAACTCCTGGCCCCAGGTGGTTCTCCCACCTTGGCCTCCCAAAGTGCTAAGATTACAGCATGAGCCACTGTGCCTGGCCTTCCATACTTGTTTCATCTAGGTGTATTTTTATTTATTTGCAATCATAGTGTATAGACTTTTTTTTAAAGATGGAATCTTGCTGTGTCATCCAGGCTGGAGTGCAGTGGCGCCATTTCAGCTCACTGCAACCTCCGCCTCCCAGGTTCAAGCGATTCTCCTGCCTCAGCCTCCTAAGTAGCTGGGATTATAAGCACCCGCCACCACGCCTGGCTAATTTTTATATTTTTAGTAGAGATGGGGTTTCACCGTGTTGGCCAGGCTGGTCTCGAACTCCTGACCTCAGGTGATAGCCCACCTCAGCCTCCCAAAGTGCTGGGAATGAGGCATCGTGCCTGGCCCCATAGTGTATAGACTATTATAGACTATTTAATATTTCTACATTTTCACCTAACATCATAATTTTATCATTTTCTTAAATTGCATCCCAGTCTTATAATTATCAAAGAATGTAAAACTCAGTTTTTAAAAACGTTCAGAGAGTTGCTTTGGTATTTAAACAAAATCCCATGTATCTTGAGACCAAACTGTCTTAGTTTGCTACGTATAAGAATTATTAATTCGTTTTGACTTAAACTTGGAATTGAATTTTTTTCTGAAACAAAAACTTGTTTCCTCTTGTCTTAGGCATGCAGAGAAGGAGAAGAAAAATCTTAGATACCTCAGTGGCATATGTGCGGGGAGAAGAGAACTTAGCAGGCTGGCGGCCCCGTGGAGACAGTCTCATCCTTGAGCACCAGTGGGAGCTGGAGAAGCTGGAGCTCCTACATGAGGTATCCAGGGGGCAGGGTTGCTCAGATGCAAGAACTCTGGGACAAGATTGCCAAAGTATCAGTCTTCCTTCCCCCTGCTGCATGTGATCATAGCTTTTTACTTTTCTCTCCTGAGATCTTAACGAGCTCTGTGTTTGCTATAGCAGTAGTATTGATCTTCTCAGGTGGAAAAAACCCGCCACTTTTTGCTGCTGCGTGAGAGACTTGGTGACAGCATCCCCAAATCCATGAGTGACTCGTTATCCCCCAGCCTCAGCAGTGGGACCCTCAGCACCTCCACCAGTATCTCCTCTCAGATCTCAACCACCACCTTTGAAAGCGCCATCACACCCAGCGAGAGCAGTGGCTACGATTCAGCAGACATCGAAAGCCTGGTGGACCGAGAGAAAGAGCTGGCTACCAAGGTGTGAATCCCTTCCTCTTTGCTGAACGTCTTCCCACAAGGCTCCACAAACTAGCCTCTCAGTTTATTCATTTTCAACAGCTTTGTTTGAGGTGTTTGAAGGCCTGTGATAATCCTGTGAATGTAGAAATAAAAAGTAAGACCCAGTTCCTACCCTCAACAAGCTTACAGGGCCAGGCGCACTGCCTCATGCCTGTTACCCCACCACTTTGGGGAGGCTGAAGCAAAGGGATTGCTTGAGCCCAGGAGTTCAAGACAAACCCAGGCTAACATAGTGAGACCTTGTCTCTACAAAAACAAAAATTAGGCCAGGCTTAGTGGCTCACGCCTATAATCCCAGCAATTTACAGGGCTGAGGCAGGCAGATTACCTGAGGTCTGGAGTTTGAGAGCAGCCTGGCCAACATGGTGAAACCCTGTCTCTACTAAAAATACAAAAATTAGCCAGGCGTGGCGGTGGGCGCCTGTAATCCCAGCTACTCAAGAGGCTGAAGCAGAAGAATTGCTTGAACCCGGGAGGCAGAGATTGCAGTGAGCCAAGGTAGCTCCACTGCACTCCAGCCTGAGCGACAGAGTGACACTCCATCTCAAAAAATAAAATAATAATAAATTTAAAAATTAAAAAATATAAGGGCTTACAGAATATTAGGTCACAAGCATATAATAGAGGTGTGTGTTTCAAATGCTATGGGAGTCAGAGGAGAAGCATCTGTAGTGGGGGCGCTCATGAGCTGACCTTGGAAGGATGCGCAGGAGGGAGGCAGTGGTGTCCTGCATGATCAGTCTTGGGGAATTCATGTGGGACTGGAACAGAAGGTGTGTAGTGAAGAATCTTGTATATTGCACTGAAGAGTTTAGAGTGGATGATGGGAGCAATGCAGAACTATTTTAAACAGGAACTTGTGTTTTAGAAAGATTTCTGGCCAGCCGCGGTGGCTCATGCCTGTAATCCCACCACTTTGAGAGGCCGAGGCGGGTGGATCACAAGGTCAGGAGCCCAAGACCATCCTGGCCAACATGGTGAAACCCCGTGTCTACTACTGAAAATACAAAAATCAGCCGAGCATGGTGGCCTGCTCCTGTAGTCCCAGCTACTAAGGAGGCTGAGGCAGGAGAATCGCTTGAACCTGGAAGGTGGAGGTTGCAGTGAGCCGAGATCGCGCCATTGCACTCCAACCTGGGCGACAGAGTGAGTTGCCGTCTCAGAAAAAAAGATTTCTCTAGCAGCAATAAAGAGAATGGATTGATGGTGAAGAGATATGCTGAGGAAGGGAGAATTCTTTATCTTTATTACAGTAATCCGATGAGAAATGATAAAAACTTAAAAAAATTTTTTTTTTTTTTTGAGATGCAGTCTCGCTGCCATCACGCAGGCTGGAGTGCAGTGGTGCGATCTCGGCTCACTGCAAACTCCGCTTCCCAGGTTCAAGCGATTCTCCTTCCTCAGCCTCCCAAGTAGCTTGGAGTACAGGCATGTGCCACCACATCTGGCTAATTTTTGTATTTTTAGTAGAGACGGAGTTTCACCACATTGGCTAGGCTGGTCTCCAACTCCTGACCTCAGGTGATCCACCCACCTCGGCCTCCCAAAGTGCTAGGATTACAGATGTGTGGATGCCCGGCCAGATAAAAGCATCTTAAAGAAGGCAGAGGTGGCCGGGCGCAGTGGCGCATGCCTGTAATCCCAGCACTTTGGGAGGCTGAGGCCGGCAGATCACCAGGTCAAGAGATCACCTGAGGTGAGGAGTTTGAGACCAGCCTGACCAACATGGCAAAACCCTGTCTCTACTAAAAATACAAAAATTAGCCGGGCGTGGTGGTGGGCACCTGTAATCCCAGCTACTCGGGAGGCTGAGGCAGAGAATTGCTTGAACCTAGGAGGCGGAGGTTGCAGTGAGCCGCGATCGCGCCACTGCACTCCAGCCTGGGTGACAGAACGAGACTCCATCTCAACAACAACAACAACATAAATAAATAAATAAAATAAAAAGAAGGCAGAGGTATGTGTGATGAAGAGGAAGGGGAATCTGGTTGGATACTGCCTTCTTTCAAAGGAGGCAGAGGTATGTGGGAAAAGGCAGAGGGATTGTTGAGGATGTCTCCCAGGTTTGGTTTCTGGGCAGTTGAAAAGAAAATACAAAAATGAGAGGAGTTTTATGTTTGGTTTGTTTTAATACTCAAATAGTCTTCTGGTTTATTTAGGAAAATATGTCCATCCAGAAGCCTTCATGCCTTTTAGCACCAGAGTGAATTGAGAATTAAAGAGGTAGCTGGCTGTGGTGTCATGCACCTGCAGTCCCAGCTACTCAGGAGGCTGAGGTGGTAGGATTGCCCAAGCCCACGAGTTCAAGCCCATCCTGGGAATGTAATGAGACCTTGTGTCTAAAAAAAATAAAAAAAAAAAAAAAACGAAAAGGAGTGCTATTGACTTTTTTGTGTTTTGTTTTTTTTTTTGAGACGGAGTATTGCTCTTATTGTCCAGACTGGAGTGCAATGGCACGATCTCAGCTCACTGCAACCTCCGCCTCCCAGGTTCAAGCGATTCTCCTCCCTCAGTCTCCCGAGTAGCTGGGATTGCAAGCATTTGCCACCATGCCCAGCTAATTTTGTATTTTTAGTAGAGACGGGGTTCTCCATGTTGGTCAGGCTGGTCTTGAACTCCCAGTCTCAGGTGATCCTCCCGCCTCAGCCTCCCAAAGTGCTGGGATTACAGGCAATGAGCCATGAGCCACCGCACCCAGTGCTTTTTTTTTTTTTTTTTTTTTTTGAGACAGAGTTTAGGTCTTGTGGCCCAGGCTGGAGTGCAATGGCATGATTTCCGCTCACTACAGTCTCTGCCTTCCAGGTTCAAGTAATTCTCCTGTCACAGCCTCCCTAGTATGTGGGATTACAGGCAGGTGCCACCACGCCTGGCTAATTTTTGTGTTTTTAGTAGAGGTAGGGTTTCACCATGCTGGTCAGGCTGGTCACAAACTCCTGACCTCAGGTGATCCACCCGCCTTGGCCTCCCAAAGTGCTAGGATTATAGGTGTGAGCCATCGTTCCCTGCCACCTATTGCATTTTTAAGTACTTCTAAACTATGGTGTTTTTATTTTTTATTTATTTTTATTTTTTTAATTTATTATTATTATTATTTTTTGAGATGGAGTCTCACTTTGTCACCCACGCTGGAGTGCAGTGGTGCAATCTCGGCTCACTGCAGCCTCCACCTCCCATTTTCAAGCGGTTCTTCTGCCTCAGCCTCTCAAGTAGCTAGGATTACAGGTGTGCACCACCATTGCCAGCTCATTTTTTGTAGGGTTTGTTTTTGTTTTTGTTTTTGCAGAGGGGACGGAGTCTCACTCTGCTGCCAGGCTAGAGTGCAGTGCTGTGATCTCGGTTCACTGCAATCTCCACTTCCTGGGTTCAAGTGAGTCTCCTTCCTCAGCCTCCCGAGTGTAGCTGGGATTACCTGCGCCCACCATGACGCCCAGCTGATTTTTGTATTTTTAGTAGAGATGGGGTTTCACCATGTTGGCCAGGATGTTCTTGATCTCCTGACTTTGTGATCCACCTGCCTCAGCCTCCCAAAGTGCTGGGATTACAGGCATGAGCCACCATGCCCGGCCCATTTTTTGTAGTTTTAATAGAGACAAGGTTTCACCATGTTGGCTAGGCTGGTCTCGAACTCCTGCCTTCAGGTGATCCTCCTGCCTTGGCCTCGAAAAGTACTGGGATTACAGGCATGAGCCATCCACACCCAGCCAAAACTATGGTGTTTTTAGTAATTCACTTTGGTAATCTTGAGAAAGGCTTTTTTAAGCCGCTTGCTTTATCTTTATTAGACATACATAGAACTTCCCTTGCTATATACTTAATTTCTAGAGCTGTTAGGGCAACATCTGAGCTGCACTGTGGGTTTAGGACATGTTATTTCCCCTCCTACCTTGCATCCAGGGCTTCATTAAGTCATTGAGGTGTTTGTTTGTTTTTACATTTACTGGTTTATTAGAAAGGACAGTGCAGAGGAGACTAATGAACAGCAGATGGACAAATGCATAGGGAGAGATGTGGAGCTTCTGTGCCCTCCCTGGGAACTCAGCCCTCCAGTAGCCTCCACGTGGTCAGCTATCCCAAGGCTCCTGGCTGTTGACATTTTACATTCAGCTTGTACTTCTCTTTCTCTTCTTTAGTGCCTGCAACTTCTCACCCACACTTTCAACAGAGAATTCAGCCAGGTGCACGGCAGCATCAGTGACTGTAAGGTGAGCACATTGAAGCTATAATTTTTAGCCAGTGTGTTGATAACTGATTTCTCCACAGCATCCCAGATTACCTGTTCCTGGTTTTTGCTGCTTTTAAGCAACTTGACATGGGCATAGCATTGTATTTGAAAATTTATGACATACTGCTCTGGTAGTCATTCTAATTTTTCAGTGTCCGAACACTGACTTCTGAAGATAAAAGTACTCCTTTGTGTCTCTTAGAGTGTGTCAAAATGTTCAGATGGGAAACATTTTGACTTTTTCATGACTCCTTTGGAGGAGAATATTCTATAGGGAGGTGGTATGTTATTCTATGCCAGGGTGCAAGGAAACCCTGAGGTTCTTGGTGGCATAAAGTTTTATTGACTTCAACAAAGAGTGAAGTAAACACTTCAGAGAATTTCTGTGTTATTCACTCAATTCTAGTCAGCTTGACCTTAAACCCTCCCAGCTCATTCCTGCCTTGGGGTCTTTGCACACCTATTTTTTTGCCTGGAATTGCCTTTCCCCAGGTATTCCCGTGGTTGGCTCTCTTACCTCTTTCATTTTTCTACTCCATTTATCGCCTCCTGTGAGTGGACTCTGTTAACACCTGGTAATCAGACAGCTCTCTGAAACTTTCTACCCACCCCTCTTTCCAGCTTTATTTTTTGCTGTAGCGCTAATTGCTTCCTGATGCTTTTAAAGTGCTTGGTGAGTAGTTTATTGTCTGTCTTAAACTCCAGGGAGGCAGATCCTCTGCCATATTATTAGAACAATGCCTAACACATGGAAGGTGCACCACTGTAGTACCACTCATTAACTCAGGGGCTGGGTGTGGTGGCGCATACCTGTAATTCCAGCACTTAGGAGGCCAGGATAAGAGGATAAGAGGACCGCTTGAGGCCAATAGGTTGAGACCAGCCTGGGCACTATAGCACAAATACACTATCTCTACAAAAAATTTTTTGAAAAATTAGCCAAATGTGGTGGTACACGCCTATAGCCCTAGCTACTCAGGAGGCCAAGGCAGGATTGCCTGAGCCCAGGAGTTTGAGGCTTTAGTGAGGTATGATCGTGCCATTGCACCCCAACCTGGATGACAGAGTATTTTTTTGTCTCTTAAAATAGTAATAACGGACCCGGGGGGCCAGGCGCGGTGGCTCACGCCTGTAATCCCAGCACTTTGGGAGGCCAAGGCAGGCAGATCACCTGAGGTTGGGAGTTTGAGACCAGCCTGACCAACATGGAGAAACCCCATCTCTACTAAACATACAAAATTAGCCAGGCGTGGTGGCACATGCCTGTAATCCCAGCTACTCAGGAGGCTGAGGCAGGAGAATCGCTTGAACCTGGGAGATGGAGGTTGCGGTGAGCCGAGATCACACCATTGCACTCCAGCCTGGGCAACAAGAGTGAAACTCCGCCTCAAAATAAACCCAAAACAAAACAATGGGCCAGGCGTGGTGGCTCACGCCTGTGATCCCAGCTACTCAGGAGGCTGAGGCAGGGGAATTGCTTGAACCCGGGAGGTGGAGGTTGCAGTGAGCTGAGATTGCACCACTGCACTCCAGTCTGGGCAACAGAGCAAGGCCTTGTCTCTTAAAATTTTATCTATGTATTTATTTATTGATAAATAATAATTGTACATATGGGCTTGTTTTCTTAAATGACTTTCTGAAACAAGATGTATCAAAGTGAGGCTCTGGTTGTTGAAACTTGCTATTGTTATTGTAGAGGCAGCTTTTTTCAGCTGAATGTAACTTGTAGTGTTTGGTTTGCTTTCAGTTGTCTGATATCTCTCCAATTGGACGGGATCCCTCTGAGTCCAGTTTCAGCAGTGCCACCCTCACCCCCTCTTCCACCTGCCCCTCTCTGGTAGACTCTAGGAGCAACTCTTTGGATCAGAAGTAAGTACCCAGATTTCACTGAGAGAAGTCAATCAATCTAAGAATCAAGGTAAATGTCAACCTTCCTTTAGCTCAATGGTTCTTGACTGAAGGCAGCACCTTCTCCCTAGGCAGCATTTGGAAATGTGTGGGAGCCTTTTTGGCTATCATGGTGACTGAAGAGGTGCTAGCTATTGGCAGCTCTTCACATATTGGCTTACTAATCTTCTGCATCATCAACTCATGATGACTGTCTTCTTCATCCCTTTCTGCTAGTTTTGTCCTCCATTCCTACCCCTGCTTGTCTCCCCAGTCATAATAACAGACATAGGAAGTCCTATCTTGGGAAAAATATTTTGAAACTGTTTTGGAAAAAAATATTTTGATTCCACAGCAAATTATGTAGGTAAGAAAAATAAAGACAAGGCCAGGTGAGGTGGTTCCCAGCACTTTGGGATGCCAAGGCGGGAGGATTGCTTGAGGCTGGGAGTTCAAGACCAGCCTTGGCAACATAGCAAGATGCCATCTCTACAAAAAATAAATAAGATAGGCGTGGTGGCCTGTGTCTGTGGTCCCAGCTACTTGGGAGGCTGAAGTGGGAGGATTGCTTGAATCCAGGAGTTCAAGGTTGCAGTGAGGTTTTATTATTGCACGACTGCATTCCACCCTGGGTGACAGAGCAAGACCCTGTCCCTAAAAAAAAAGAGAAAGAAAAAGACAAATTTAGTCTAGAGTCCATGATTCATCATCATAATCCGTTCTTTGCAACACACCCTCACTCTTGTGCATCTCCATCAATTATTCTCATCTGGTTATCCACCTGTCTATCTTATTGTACCAACACTGACCTAGGCAAAGGTGACTGGAGAAAATAACACAACCAGGTAATTTCATTAAATTTAGGATGCCACAGACTGTAGGGACTATTCTATGTCACTAAGAAGAAAAAGCACTGACAACTAACTTCAGCATGCCATCATTTATAAGATGAATCCCAATTTAATAAATGGTGGCTGAGTGCAATGGCTTATACCTGTAATCTCAGCACTTTGGAGAGCTGAGGTGGGAGGATTGCTTCAGCCCACAAGTTTGAGATCAGCCTGGGCAACACAGGGAGACCCTCATCTCTACAAAAAATAAATAAAATAGTTAGGCATGATGGCATGCACCTGTGGTTCCAGCTACTCAGGAGGCTGAGGTGGGAGGATTGCTTGAGCCTGGGAGGTTGAGGCTGCAGTGAGCCTCCAGGCATAGGGGCATGTACCTGTAATCCCAGCTACTAGGGAGGCTGAGGCAGGAAGATTGGGAGGCAGAGGTTGCAGTGAGCCGAGATTGCACCACTGCATGCCAGCTTGGGTGACAGAGTGAGACTCTATTTCTTTTTTTTTTTTTTTTGAGAGGGAGTCTTCCTCTGTCGCCCAGACTGGAGTGCAGTGGCGCGATCTCAGCTCACTGCAACCTCCACCTCCCGGGTTCGAGCAATTCTGGTGCCTCAGCCTCCTGGGTAGCTAGGATTACAGGCGCCCACCACCATGCCCAGCTAATTTTTGTATTTTTAGTAGAGACGGGGTTTCGCCATGTTGGTCAGGCTGGTCTCAAACTCCTGACCTCAGGTGATCCACCCACCTCGGCCTCCCAAAGTGCTGGGATTACAGGCGTGAGCCACTGCACCAGGCCAACTCGATTTAAAAAAAAAAAAAAAAGAATAAAGTATAAAAAAATGTTAAAATGGGCTTTTTAGAATTAGTGCGATACAATGCTACATTGCTGTACAAAGATACCTAACAATACAGAGTATAGGAATTTATTTATCACACAGTAGTCATGAGGGCTGGTCCAGGTCCAGGTCAGTGGTGCAGGTCTACTCTGCATGACCATTCAGGAACCCACGGTCTTCCCATTTGTTTGCTTTCTCTTCCATTTTCTAAGGCAGTGGCCCTCTGAGACTTCAGTGTACCTCATCATCCCCTGGGAGGCTTGTTGAAGCCCCCATGGCTCAACCCCACCCAGAGTTTCTCATTCCGTAGGTCTGGCTTGGAGTCTAAGAATTTGAGTTTTTGAACAGTTTTCCAGGTGAAGCTGATGCTGCTGGCTGGGAGCACACTTTGAGAAACATCACTTTTGGTGTGGCCATGAGACTAAAAAGAAACATATAAAGGAATAGAGTTCATATTCCAGATAATGTGTTCAGACGGCTTTAATATAGGCAGATAGACTGTGTGACCCAGTGGTCATCAATGATCAGTTTCCTTTCATAACTTCAGAAGGATACCAGTTGAATTCAGAGTTAACTTTCTGAAGCCAGCTCGTCTCCTCAGCTGAGATCTCTGAAACTCAAGTTTGTAGCTGGGGTTTAGGGAGGGGCACTGTATTCCTCCCAGTGAGACACTACTCAGTGTGCCTTGATCGTAACTGATACTGTTGTTACCCTTTTCTTTCTAATCTCTTTTAAAGGACCCCAGAAGCCAATTCCCAGGCCTCTAGTCCCTGCCCAGAATTTGAACAGTTTCAGATTGTCCCAGCTGTGGAAACGCCCTATTTGGCCCGAGCAGGAAAAAACGAATTTCTCAATCTTGTTCCAGATATTGAAGAAATTAGACCAGGGTGAGTACTATATTAAGCAGGAATCCCGTCTATAAAAAACACATCCACAGGAAGAATTGACTGGACAGCTCTTCTGTGTGAGGTCTGTACTGTAGTCTAATGCAGGTTGAGTCTGGGGTGAGAGGGCTGGCCCGGGTTTCTCCAGTTGGGTCTCATGATGCATCTGCACCCTGGCGCAGCAGGTTGCCATGGCATGGTTTCTCTCTTTTGCTGCATTACTTTGGCAGATAAGATTCTAGGCCAAAGAGGTCATTTGCCTGTTTTGTTGAATCTTGGCCTAGGTGTGGCATATTTTGATGGTCCTCAGCACATGATTATTTTCTTTTTGTGAGAAACTAACTTTATGTCATATTGTCCTTTTTAGCTCAGTGGTCTCTAAGAAAGGATACCTTCATTTCAAGGAGCCACTTTACAGTAACTGGGCTAAACATTTTGTTGTCGTCCGTCGGCCTTACGTCTTCATCTATAACAGTGACAAAGACCCTGTGGAGCGTGGAATCATTAACCTGTCCACAGCACAGGTGGAGTACAGTGAGGACCAGCAGGCCATGGTGAAGGTCCGTCCTGCCCTGTCTTGGTTTCTTATCGCCACATGTGCCCTTCCTTCCCTTTTGAGTTCTGCACTCTCTGTTTTGTGGTGTGAAATTTCCCCTTTCTCTCTGGTCTTGAACTTCCTTTGTGAAGTGCTATATGCCTTGGGAATATGGCAAGGGTCCCCATCGCTGTCTTTGTAGTAACTTTCTTGTCTACCTGCATTTTTCTTTCAGACACCAAACACCTTTGCTGTCTGCACAAAGCACCGTGGGGTCCTTTTGCAGGCCCTGAATGACAAAGACATGAACGACTGGTTGTATGCCTTCAACCCGCTTCTCGCTGGCACAATACGGTAAGAAGTTGTTTTTGTTGTTGTTTTTGTTGGTTTTTTTTTTTTGAGACGGAGTCTCACTCTATCTCGCTGAAGTGCAGTGGCTCACTGCAACCTCTGCCCCTTGTTCAAGCGATTCTTCTGACTCAGCCTCCCCAGTAGCAGAGACTACAGGCACGCGCCACCATGCCTGGCTAATTTTTATATTTTTTGTAGAGATGGGGTTTTACCACAATGGCCAGGCTGGTATCGAACTCCTGACCTCAAATGATCCACCCAACTTGGCCTCCCAAAGTGCTGGGATTATCGGCGTGAGCCAATGCACCCAGTCTAGAAGTTGTTCTGTGTTTTCTTTCTCTCTTTGGCTTTTGGCTTCAGGAATATCAAGATGAATAGGAAAGGAAGTATTTTTCTTTTTTTTTTCTTTTTCGAGATGGAGTTTCGCTCTTGTGTGGCCCAGGCTGGAGTGCAATGGCACTATATTGGCTCACCACAACCTCCACCTCCCAGGTTCAAGCCATTCTCCTGCCTCAGCCTCCCGAGTAGCTGGGATTACAGGTGCCCGCCACCACCACATCCAGCTAATTTTTTTTGTATTTTTAGTAGAGACGGGGTTTCACCATGTTGGCCAGGCTGGTCTTGAACTCCTGACCTCAGGTGATCCGCCCTCCTTGGCCTCCCAAAGTGCTGGGATTACAGGTGTGAGCCACCATGTCTGACTTGAAAGGAAGTATTTTTCAAAATAAATTTAAAAGAGAAGAAAGACAGGTGTGTAAATTGGTTGTGGGGTGGTAATGAGGCCTCTGCATCTTGTAAGACATCGTCATGTTCTGAACCACCAGGGACACTCTGGTGACACATGTGCACCAATTATTTTTCTTCTTTGTCTTTTTGTTCTCAAGAGGTCTGCATATGGGGCCCAGGGCAGAGAGTAAAGGGAAGACAGTGAGAATCTTAATGGCCTCCCAACCTCCAGCCCTGTGATTCAGCCTCAGGCTCTCTAAGGGCTTGTGTCACGGGGTCCCGGAGTAGAAAGTTTAGAGGCCTAGGCCTGCGGTGCCAAATAGGAAGATGCTCCAGGAGGGAGCCTCAGAGGGAGAGGACTGTGAGGGGCCGACACTTGTACCCAGACTTCTAATCCTACCTCCCCGTTTGTCCCCCATAGGTCAAAGCTTTCCCGCAGATGCCCGAGCCAGCCGAAATACTAAGTGACTCTGCCGAGTGCCCTCACTCACCTTCGAGAGATAAAACGTTACCTCTCATTTCTCTTTGTGATTCTTGACGGTGACTCTTGTATGTAATCCTGTGGCTTAACTACTTCTCCCTCCTTGTCCAGCACTTTTCCAGCTCTCCCGTCCCCATCTCCATTGCTCTGTACTCTTTTCTTTTTTCCTGTGCTGAGAATCTTGTTAGTAGCATGTGGCCTAACAAAAGGAAAAAATGTTTTTAAATACACACAAACACACACACACAAACACAAAAGCGCTGAGGGGATCTGGTGAATCTCCAAATAATTGTGGGTGTACTTTGGCTTCCTTTTGTATGATAGGTCCCCATCATGACCACCTCTGATGTCTGTGCTGCTGTCACCAGACACCTTTGTCTGTTTTTGAAGACAACATGATACTTTTTTCTCCTTTTCTCTGTTTGTGATATCACTTTAATTTTTCTTGGGTGGCTTAGAGACTAAGGGAGGAGACATCTGGCCTTTTTAGAACCTGAGAGGAAAAAAACAATCGTTTTTTCCCCCTCTGTCTCTTTTTGCCAAGGCTAATCCCTGCATTTCCATTCGGGGAAAAGGTAGTGGTGAGCATAGAACTGGAACAGTTATATTCTGAGTCAAAGTTGGGGCTTTTTAGAGCATAATTATGGAATTTTTATTTATTGGTAGAGAGGAGAAGAGAGGCTTTTTCAGTGGGCCTGGGACAGTGGCTGCTCTTGACCTCGTGTGAAGGGAAATGCCAAGGATGCTTCGGGTAGACTTCAGGGGACCCCAGGGTTTGGCTGTGGGCCATGAGGGCAGCAGGTGGTGGGATGCTTGTAGCTCCTCACAGCAGGATTCCTGCCCACTGTTTTTTCTCTGCTGGGAGGGAAGCTCTTTTCTAGGAGTGTCTCAGTTCTGATTTTGGCATTAGTGATGGTGGTGGTACAGTTGGAATTAGTGCCATGTCATACATAAATGTTCCACAAGGCGGGAGTGTTTCACTTTCTGGTGATAAACTTGATGGTCACTGTTATGATTAAGATAATGCTGGGTAGGCTGGGCACAGTGGCTCACGCCTGTAATCCAAGCACTTTGGGAGCCCAAGGCGGGCGGATCACGAGGTCAGGAGTTCACGACCAGCCTGGCCAATATGGTGATACCCCGTCTTTACTAAAAATACAAAATTAGTCAGCATGGTGGCGCACTCCTGTAATTCCAGCTACTTGGGAGCCTGAGGCAGGAGAATTGCTTGAACCCAGGAGGCAGAGGTTGCAGTGAGCCAAGATCGCACCACTGCACTCCAGCCTGAGTGACAGAACAAGACTCCATCTCAAAAAAAAAAAAAAAAAAAGATTATGCTTTAGTGACCTTGTGATTGTTACAGCTCCCTTTGATCAAAGAAATGTAGCTTTCAGGCATACACTTGGAAGTCTCCCTCTGAATCCAGCAGTCATTTTCATTGATGCTTGTCAAGTTGAAAATGCTTTCAGTGATGCTCTCTATACTCATAAATAAGCAAATGTGGCAGGCTTTGCTTTCTGGATCCCAGGATTAAAACTAACCACGACCACTACTCCCAACAAAACACAATATGCCTAGGGACACAGAAGAGCGTCCAGGGAGCCTGGGCCCCAGCGTTTGTTGCGTATTCCCTGCTCCTCTCCATGTGGTGTGGAAACTGCCCAGGGAGAACGGAGGATGCTCACTGTGGACAGAGTCTTCTTTCCTTCTGACAGACCAGGTCATCTGGCTTCTGAGACCATCAGAGAAGATAAGTCTGTCTCTTTCAGCTGCCAGTAAGTTTTCCAGGATAAGAGGGGAAAAGGAAAGCCTCCAGAGACTTCCGTTGTTTTCCAGGATAAGAGGGGAAAAGGAAAGCCTCCAGAGACTTCAGTTGCTTTGCCAGTTGTCTTGGGATTGTTTTACACCATCCTTTACTTCCCTTGCTCAGACCTCTCTGTGTCACCATCGCTCAGGCATTCAGGAAAGTATCTGCTTGCTCCTACTTGGTGAGGTCCTCGGCCTTGAGGTTGCTGACTCTCAGGCGATAGGTAGCTGGATGACCTCCCGCTTCATGCAGCAAAGGCCAGGGCCTCGCACGCCTCTGCAGAGTTGTTGCTAGGGAGACTTGTGTCATCGTCCACACCTTTGTTTCTCACTTCCTGGTTGGGCTCATCTCTGAAGAACAGGTCTCCCAGCTTCGATCCTTATCACTGCATTGTGAAGAGGAGGAAAAGTGAATCACGGAGAGAGAAAGGAGAGGATAGAATCACAGGCTGTGTCTATACCTGAAAAGTGACCAGCAGAAACTCTATGGTGGATTTTTTTTTAAATTTTCTTCCTCCCGCTAAAACATAGGTCACTAACTCTGATGTTATTTGTTTTCTAAGTGGTATGTGAGATTTTTTAACGTAGTTAGAAGTTTCATTGTCTGATGGACACAATATGCCCTTCTGGTTCTATTCAAACCAGCAGGATCTGTTGGTGCTTAGAGATGGCTGCCTGGACTGGAATCAAATCTAATTTCAGGGAAATGAAGATGGAATTTGAAGGTCACTTTTAAAATTAAGTCATTGATGCTGCTGTTACAAAGTGTGACAGAGGATCCATGTCTGTGACACAGGACGGTGGGAAGCCTGAGAGTTTGAAATTATGTGATACACTGAAATGACTTTGGTTTTTCTTCCAACTCATGCAAAACTGGTTTGGTAAGTCTTTGCTTTGGAAGTATCAGACATTAGAACAGGCCAAACTGGACTGTCTGTTCATAGCGAGCCCGGATAAGAAGGCCTCTTAGGGAGCCAGAAGGAGCGGAGTGGTCGTGTTCTGCATGCTCTCCACCCCCTGGGGAGCCCCTGCTGCGGCTGGCAGGTGCAGACAGCCTCTGCTGGCCCCCAGCACGTCCAGGGTGGGTGCTCCTTTGCCCGACAGGACCATCCCCACTCTGAAGCTCTGAGAGAAGATTTGTGGCAGGAACGGTTTATGAGGCTCTAGTTGTTGCTGTTGTGGCGGAAAAGTTAAGAAACCCAGCCCTTAAGGAAACCACCTTTATTTATTTATTTATTTTCTTAAAGAACGCCTTTAAATAAGCAAAAAATGTAAAAGGCAGGAAAGAGAATTCTTAGGCAAATTCAAAGAAATGAGTGCTAGTTAAAACTAATCACCTCCTCCTCTCTCTCTCATCCTCCTTTCTCCCGTTAAAGCAAAATATGGCCTCACTACCAGCCCCAAATCAATGCTCAGACCGTCTCTGTGTCTGTGTCCCCTTCTGGGAGTCAGTCAGCGCTCAGGCCAGGACTGTGCAGGGTCGGCCAGCCCATGCGCTAGTCAGGAGCACAGGCAAGGGCTGCCTGTGGCAGTGGCCGGGCACCTGAGCCCCAGCTCGTTATTAAACGTGCTGACCGCAAGGGGCAATGGAGTGAGTTTCCCAACTAAAAAACCACTATTATATGTTTTTTTTCCCTACAGTCATATAGACTTCAGATAACTGCTTCTAGTTTTTGTGGATTTTTCAGCTCATTTCAGATGAAGGAACTAAGTCATTGTGAACTGTCTCTTGGGATCTAAAAACAAGATGACTTTGCCTGGCACATATTCCAAAGCAAAGACTTTGTTGCCTGCTGCTTATTGTCTAATTTACAGGGATATTTAATTTTGTCAGGTCTATGTATATTTATCCAGCTATACTTACTTGCACAGTAGATTGGAGAGAAGAGATCCTCCAGTGTGCACACTCATCGCTACTCTTTCCGCATTTCCCTCATGCTGTGTCCCGCTCGGGTTCCAAGGGACAGTATCAGGGCTTGTTTCACTTGGGTCTTTCAGTTTTTCTTTTGGTTCCCTTTTAAAATGTGATTGTTGGCCGGGCGCGGTGGCTCACGCCTGTAATCCCTGCACTTTGGGAGGCCGAGGCGGGCGGATCACAAGGTCAGTAGATCGAGACCATCCTGGCTAACACGGTGAAACCCCGTCTCTACTAAAATACAAAAAGTTAGCCGGGCGCGGTGGCGGGCGCCTGTAGTCCCAGCTACTCCGGAGGCTGAGGCAGGAGAATGGCGGCGAACCCGGGAGGCGGAGCTTGCAGTGAGCCGAGATGGTGCCACTGCACTCCAGCCTGGGCGACAGAGTGAAGACTCCGCCTCAAAAAAAAAAAAAAAAAAAAAAAAAAAATGTGATTGTTAACCTGCCCCTTAAAAAGAAAAAATTCAGCCGGGTGTGGTAGCTCACGCCTGTAATCCCAGCACTTTGGGAGGCCAAGGCAGGTGGATCACCTGAGGTCAGGAGTTCGAGACCAGCCTGGCCAACATGGTGAAATCCCGTCTCTACTAAAAATACAAAAAGTAGCCGGGCGTGGTGGCGTGTGCCTGTAATCCCAGTTACTCGGGAGGCTGAGCCAGGAGAATCGCTTGAACCTGGGAGGTGGAGGCTGCAGTGAGTTGAGATTGCACCATTGCACTCCAGCCCAGGTGACAAAGCAGGACTCTGTCTCAAAAGAAAAGATTGATTTTGCTGCTGCTCCCAGAAGGTTTGCTGGATGTGTTTACATAGGACTCTAACTTGTGTGCACTACAGTTGTTCACCAGGGCCAGTGATTCACCCTGGTGTGTGGCCAGACCATGACTGTGTAGGAGGAATGTTTTAATTTGTGCTTCCTTAGTAAATTGAAATATCAGCTGAGAGATTATTTGCTGCTATTGTTCAAAAGGCCATTTATGAAGTTAGTATTTGAGCCCCATAGGATCTTTAAAAAGCCTCCAATCATTTAAAGGAAGAAATCAGAGTTGCTATAAAATTCATGTAAAAAGCTCACAGCCAAACGGCTGTGCTTGGATGGAAAGTCTGAGCTGAGGTTGGTCTCTTGCCAAACCCTGGCTGTTGTGTGTTGTTCTTCATGTCTTTGAGTTCTTTTTTTTTTTCATTCTGCGTATTCTGGCATCAGTTCACCTGAGGAGTCCACCAGCCTTCTTGTATTTAAGGCATCGTCTTAGACTTTGTGGCTCTAAAGTACTTGTCTGTTGAGATTGCAAGTCTCTTGTCACCATCCTCACACATGACAACAAAACCCATAATGCATAAGTGGCCTTTTTGAACCAAGACTTTGCAAACTGATCTCTCCCCAGTGAAGGAGTTGAGCACATTAGCAACAATGTACATTATTAATTTTGGATTTTCATTTTCATGTTTTATTTTGTAAATATGATCTGATGTTTGGAGCTTGAGTATACAGACTGTAAATATAGTTCTTGTATTTGTACTAATTCTGATTCTTTTGCTGTATAGCCTTAGATGTGCAATGCAGACATTATCTAACTCTGTATGGTAACCTTGCATCACGGAACTATTAGTGAACGAGGTAAAAATAATAAAGGTACAGCCAGTGCATCCGAAGGCTCTCGATGTGCATTTATTCTTGCACCCCTTGAAAGGTAATTACACAAAGATTTCTTTTCTTGACTTGCAAAGATAATACCTTTCTAAGACAGAAGTCACGATATCATCACTTAAGTGTTCCTTTCTGATATTCAAAGTGGTGGTTTTTATATAAACAAGAAAGCTAATATGGTGCTGTTTCTTTGAAAGTACTTTTCTCCCAGGCCGGGCGCGGTGGCTCAAGCCTGTAATCCCAGCACTTTGGGAGGCCGAGACGGGCGGATCACGAGGTCAGGAGATCGAGACCATCCTGGGTAACACAGTGAAACCCCGTCTCTACTAAAAATACAAAAACTTAGCCGGGCGAGGTGGCAGGCGCCTGTAGTCCCAGCTACTCAGGAGGCTGAGGCAGGAGAATGGCGTGAACCCGGGAGGCGGAGCTTGCAGTGAGCTGAGATCCGGCCACTGCACTCCAGCCTGGGTGACAGAGCGAGACTCCGTCTCAAAAAAAAAAAAAAAAAAAAAAAAAAAAGAAAGTACTTTTCTCCCAAAGATGTAAGTGGTTGTTTTGGCTGGAAGATTTGTCGTTTTTCTCCTGAAGCCTCCTTGTATGCCTTCCAATAATTCTGTAGTGTTGTGTTGGCTTTTTTTTTTTTTTTTTTTTTTTGAGACAGAGTCTTGCTCTGTCACCAAGGCTGGAATGCAGTGGCATGATCTCCGCTCACTGCAACCTCTGCCTCCTGGGTTCAAGCGATTGTCCTGCCTAAGCCTCCTGAGTAGCTGGGATTACAGGCGTGCGCCACCACGCCTGGCTAATTTTTGTATTTTTATTTTTATTATTATTTATTTATTTTTATTTTTTTTGAGATAGAGTCTCACTCTGTCGTCCAGGCTGGAGTGCAGTGGCGTAATGTCAGCTCACTGCAACTTTCCACCTCCCGGGTTCAAGCAATTCTCCCTGCCTCAGCCTCCCAAGTAGCTGGGATTACAGGCGCCCACCACCACATCCTAGCTGATTTTATTTTTAGTAGAGAAGGGTTTCAGCATGTTGGCCAGGCTGGTCACAAACTCCTGACCTCGTGATCCACCCGCCTCGGCCTCCCAAAGTGCTAGGATTACAGGCGTGAACCACCGTGCCCTGCCTATTATTTTTTTGAGACGGAGTTTCACTCTTGTTGCCCAGGCTGGTGTACAATGGCACAATCTCAGCTCACTGCAACCTCTGCCTCCCCAGTTCAAGCAATTCTCTTTCCTCAGCCTCCCAAGTAGTTGCAATTACAGGCGGCTGCTACCACACCTGGCTAATTTTTTAAAAAATATTTTTAGTAGAGACGGGGTTTCAGCATGTTGGCCAGACTGGTCTCCACCTCCTGACCTCAGGTGATCTGCTCACCTCGGTCTCCCAAAGTGCTGGGATTATAGGTGTGATTACACTGCACCTGGCCATGTTGTTTTTTTGGGATGGGGAAGGGTAAATGAGGATTTGAAAATTCCAACATGTCAATTTAATTTAACAAGCTCTCATCATGAGCAGAGCATGAGCAGGGGCCGCTGTCCTGGGTGTTTGGGGAGAAACAGAAGAAGGGAGGGAGGAGCAGCCCTCAGGTTAAAAGCAATGATTTGTTCCAACAAATATTTTGAGTACCCACCCTGTGCCTGGTGTGCTGCTGGGTGCAGTAATTCAGCAGCAAACAAAGCAAGCCCACGCACTTGTGCCCTCCCATTCCAGTGGGGAAGACATTGTTTAAACAAATTAACAACATCACTCGTAAGTATTTTGGAGGAAAGCAGCTAAATAAAAGGATGAAAGAGGGATGGGAAGGAGGGATGTGTTTAGATGGCACAGTCAGGGAAGGCCTCTCAGGAGATCACATTGGAGCAGACTCTGGAATTAAAGGATAAGGTAAACCATGCAAACCCCTGGGCAAAGAGGTCTCCAAGTAGGGAAATGAATCCCTTGAGGCAGCAGTGTCCTCAGTAGGTTCCAGAAATAGCAAGGTAACTGGTATGGAGTCAGGGACTGGGAGCACAATAGAAGACATCAGAAAGTAGCCAGGGACCAGGGTATTTAGGGCTGAGGTGAGGACTTGGAATTTATCATTAGAGTGAATGGGAAGCCATTGAAGGCTTTGGAGCAGAGAAGTCACAGGGGTTTATTTACATTTTTAAAAGACCATTCTGACTG
This sequence comes from Macaca nemestrina, assembly GCF_043159975.1. Classification (NCBI taxonomy): domain Eukaryota; kingdom Metazoa; phylum Chordata; class Mammalia; order Primates; family Cercopithecidae; genus Macaca; species Macaca nemestrina. The sequence continues at coordinate 223,662,740 of NC_092125.1, read as the reverse complement.
CTGAGTGGAAAACAGTCTGTACTCAGGCAGGGACAAGTAGAAAAAAGGGACAAAATAAGATTGTTACCCCAACATTCCAGGGGAGGAGACGGTGGCTTAGACTAAGGTAGTAGCAGTATAGGTAGGATGAAATGGGGCAGATTCAGGGTACATTTTGAAGTTAGAACTAACAGTTCTCTGAGAGACTTCATGCAGAGTTGGAAAGAAAGTAACTAAAAGGGTAAGTGCCTGAGTGAAAGGAACAGCATTGCAGTTTCCTAAGGTGAAGACAATTGATAGAACAAAAGCTGAGAATAGTATGCCTGTAATCCCAGCACGTTGGGAGGCCAAGACTTCGAGACCAGCCTGGGCAACGTAGCGAGACCCCATCTCTACAAACAATTAAAAATTAGCTGGGCATGATGGTGCACGCCACTAGTCCCAGATACCCAGGAGGCTGAGGCAGAAGGATCGCTTGAGCCCAGGAGTTGGAAGCTACAGTGAGCTGTGATCTTGCCACTGCACTGCAGCCTGGTCAACAGAGTGAAACCCTGTTAAAAAAAAAAAAAAATAGCATTTTGGGAGGCCGAGGCGGGCAGACCACCTGAGGTCAGGGATTCAAGACCAGCCTGGCCAACATGGTGAAACCCTGTCTCCACAAAAAATACAAAATTAGCCGAGCGTGGTGGCGGGTGCCTGTAATCCCAGCTATTTGCGAGGCTGAAACAGGAGAACCACCTGGACCCAGGAGGCGGAGGTTGCAGTGAGCTGAGGTCATGCCACTGCACTGCAGCCTGGGCAGCAAAGAGCGAAACTCCGTCTCAAAATACATAAAAATAATTTGATTTGAGTCATGTTCACTTTCAGATGCCAACACATGCACCCAAGTGTGTAGTCAACAAAACAGCTGGCTGGACTAGCGGGATTCAAGGGGAGTGGTTGGGGCTGGAAACACACATTTGGGAGTTGTCAGGATGAAGACAGCAGATCGAGGCTCAGGCAGGGAAGGAGACTTGGAGAGTGTGTGTAGCTGACAGAAACCAAGGATAGATCTTGGAGCTTGGTGCGTTCCGACACATAGAGGTCAGGGAGAGCAGTCCTGCCAGGAGGACAAGCAGTGGCCATGGAGGGAGAGTGTGGAAGACTGAGGAAGTGGTCACTTTGTCCAGGGCAACCATTAGGTTACAGTAAGGACTGAGCAGGGACCACAGGTTTTGGCAACTTAAAGGTGTAAGAAGTCCGAGGGAACCAGGGAATACCCTGATTTTTCCCAATTTCAGAATCAATTGAGAAAAAATAAGACAGATGGGAGATGGAAGACCAAAATACCACCCCTGTTAGAAAATGTGGTTACATCTGGGATTGGGAACAATGGATTTGTTTCCTTTTCTTTTTTTTTTTTTTTGAGATGGAGTCTCGCTCTGTCGCCCAGGCTGGAGTGCAGTGGCACGATCTCGGCCCACTGCATGCTCTGCCTCCCGGGTTCACGCCATTCTCCTGCCTCAGCCTCCCCAGTAGCTGGGACTACAGGTGCCCTCCACCACGCCCTGCTAATTTTTGTTTTGTTTTTTTTGTATTTTTAGTAGAGATGGGGTTTCACTGTGTTAGCCAGGATGGTCTTGATTTCCTGACCTCGTGATCTGCCCGCCTCAGTCTCCCAAAGTGCTGGGATTACAGGCGTGAGCCACTGCGCCCGGCCTGGATTTATTTTGTAAGACTGAACCTGAGAATGAGGCAGTTTAGAGTAGTACTTCTTGAACTTTATTGTGCACCAGAATCACCTGGGGATCATACTAAAATGCAGGTTCTGACTGAGTAGGGCTTGGGTGGAGCCTGAGATTCTGTTCTTCCAATAAGCTTCCAAGTGATGTCAGTATTGCCATCGTGGGGATCACTCTTTGAGTAGCAGAAGTTAAGAGGAACGCGGTGCATATGTCCCCTGAAGGCAGCCGAGGTTCTGAGAGGGAGGAAGTGGCTGGGCAGTCTATACCTAACGCCTCCTTCCAGACTCACAGGAACGTTCCAGTAATGGGGCTCACTTCCCATGGAGGGAGGCATCAGGAGTACTTCTACACTAGCAAGGTCATTGGTGAGCAGAGCATTTGTTTGAGTGGTGCCTAATTGGAGTAGGTTCTAGGGGAAGTGGGAGGAGAGGAAGGTGAAACAGTACAAACAATTCCTTTTTTTTTGAGACTGATTTTCCATCTTTTTGCCCGGGGAGTGCAATGGCACGATCTCTGTTCACTGCAACCTCCGCCCCCCCCACCCCGAGTTCAAACGATTCTCCCGCCTAAGCCTCCCAAGTAGCTGGGATTACAGGCATGTGCCACCACACCCAGCTGATTTTTGTATTTTTAGTAGAGATGGGGTTTCTCCATGTTGGTCAGGCTGGTCTCGAACTCCCGACCTCAGGTGATCCACCCACCTCAGCCTCTCAAAGTGCTGGGATTACAGGCGTGAGCCACCGCGCCCGGCCACAAACAATTCTTTCAGAGACTTTTCTGTAAAAGGGAGAAGACAAATGGAGTAACTGGAAGGGGATATGGGGTAAAGGAGAGGGTTTTGCTTTAAAGAAGGGAAATAGCATAGTTTGTGCATGTGCTAACTGGAATAAATGAACTGGGAGAGAAAATGTGGCAGTGGGGCAGACAGTAGGGCAGAGAGAGTTGTGGAGTGGGCCTGAGGGACTAGGGGCCAGTGCACAGCATAGAGGTAGATCCTAGATCCAACTGATCACCCTGGCTGATCCGCAGTGCTGCAGACAGCTCAGCTACAGGAACACTGCAAGTCTCTGGATTGCTAGGACTCTTCAGTCTTAAAAGTTAATGTCTAGCTGGGCGCGGTGGCTCACACCTATAATCCCAGCACTTTGGGAGGCCGAGGCAGGTGGATCACTTGAGGTCAGGAGTTCAAAACCAGCCTGGCCAACATGGTGAAACCCTGTCTCTACTAAAAATACAAAAATTAGCTGGGTGTGGTGGTGGGTTCCTATAATCCCAGTTACTCGGGAGGCTGAGGCTGGAGAATCACTTGCACCCAGGAGGTGGAGGTTGCTGTGAGCCAGGATCAGGCTATTGCACTCCAGCCTGGGCTACAGAGTGAGACTCTGCCCCCCGCCCCCAGAAAAAAAAAAAAAAAAGTTAATGTCCGCTCTAGGGCTTATGTCAGGCCACGTCTTCCTGAAACTGGACTTGCAGTTTAAACTGGGAGATCATCCCCAAATCAGTGCTTATTATGCTGGTTGTGCCCTCAACTAGACCTCACCCAGAAGCACGTAGGATTGAGTCCTCACTAGGGTTGTGCGCTTCGTAAATCCCCATGTCTCTTGCAAAGCTGATAGTTTTGGGAAGTCAGGTGACCCATGGAAGTGTGCACGAGTCTGGTGTACTGCTTTTCTTTTCTTTTTTGAGACGGAGTCTCACTCTGTCGCCCAGACTGGAGTGCAGTGGCGCCATCTCGGCTCACTGCAAGCTCCGCCTCCCGGGTTCACGCCATTCTCCTGCCTCAGCCTCCCGAGTAGCTGGGACTACAGGCGCCCACCACCAGGCCCGGCTAATTTTTTGTATTTTTTAGTAGAGATGGGGTTTCACCGTGTTAGCCAGGATGGTCTTGATCTCCTGACCTCGTGATCCATCCGCCCGCCTCGGCCTCCCAAAATGCTGAGATTACAGGCGTGAGCCACCGCGCCGGCCTGGTGCGCTGCTTTTCTATCTGGTTCTTGTTATTCCACTTGTGGTTGGATGGGGAGATATTCCACTTTCCCTTAGGAACTCCTTGTCCCTGCACAGACCATTTTAGCTATTCTGAGCATATCACAAGCATACTCCTCTGACGTGAGAATATATAGCCTCTGGGCTTTTTCAGAATTGCTCCTTCTGCTAGTCTGGAAGCTGACGTGGAAGGATTGCTTGAGTCCAGGAGTTCAAGGCCAGCATGGGCAACAAAGCAAGAAGAACCTGTTTCTTAAAAAAAAAAAAAAAGTTGGGGAGCAGGCATGGTGGCTTACACCTGTAATCCCAGCACTGTGAGAGGCTGTGGCAGGAGGATCACTTGAAGCCAGAGTTCAAAACCAGCCTGGGCAACTTAGTGAGCCCCCATTTCTACAAAAAATAGAGAACTAACTGGGCATGGTGGTACACACCTGTAGCTTCAGCTACTCAGGAAGCTGAGAGGAGAGGTAGAGCCCAGGAGTTTGGGGCTGCAGTGAGCCATGATGGTGCCACTGGTGCCTGAGTAACAGAGCAAGACCCTGTCTCAAAAAAAAAGAAAAAAGGAGCTGGGCATAGTGGCATGTACCTGTAAATGAAAGGCATCATTTCATGTAAACTCCTCTGAACCCAGGAGTTGCAGACTAGCCCAGGCAACAGGGCAAGACCACGTCTCCAAAAAAAAAAAAAAAAAAAAAAAAAAAAAAAGTACTCTTTCTACCTAAAATATATTGAGGTCATTTGAGTTCAATGTGAGTTCAGCTATAAGAATTATGTAGCGAGTGAGTGTCAGAGCTGGGATTTTCAAATCTGCCCTTACTGGTATGTTGCTTTACACACCCTCTTACGTAAGTCAAACAAGGATTCCACCCTTGGAGGTTTGCATAGAGGGCTGTTTTTGTAGAACTTGTGCTCATGCTTTGATTTGGGATTTGGGGAGTTAGGGCAAGCCGGAAAGTTTTTCTGCTGGATAATCATGTGTGTTGACTTTCTTAAGCATTTTAAGCCAAGCACTTGAGGAGTTTCTAAAAACTAAAAAGCGAAAAGTCAGCCTGACACAGCCCTAGCACGCCCTGGCTTGATTCTGTTCATCTCCAGGGGGAGACTTGCCCTTGTTCCAGCCCTGCTCTCCCAAGTACAGTTTGCTGTAGTTTTCCAGCAGTTCTGGGAAGCAGTTATTTTTTACTGCTGATTAGAACCTTAACATAGAAATGGAAAGTTTGTGTAGCATGTAACATTATTTAAAGGGAAAACATGACTATATGATTAGATACATATTGATTTTATGCAGTATGTTTGCATAAAGTGTCTCTTCAGTAATAACTTGGTTAAATTAGTCACATTGACTCAGCATAATTTCTCCCTTGCTAAATCTCAGACTAGAGCAATCAATTTGTTGCTGCAAGAAAGTCTGATAGTAGGCTTTCCTTGTAACTGAGCCTCAAAGAAAGAGGAAGTAGTTGCAACAAAGTTGAAAAGGATGCCTGTCATCAAGGTTCTCTTAAGGGAGCCACTGTGTGAAGTTCTACTTGTGAAATTTCTGCAAGTACTGTTTGTTCTCCAAAACCCAGCTTTCCGTTGAAAGTCAGTAAAACATCTCTAAAATGCAGATATACCCAGGTTCACTGGGAACATAGTCACGGAGTATACATGATTATGTTCTGCTAACCCTATTGGGAAAGAATGCTGGGCTTGGCCCTAGTAGGTAGACCTGGGTTAAAGTTCACCTCTGCCACTAACTAGCTGGGTAGTTCAACTTCCCTGAGCTGAGTTTGTCACGTTAGAGACTATTAATAAATCTGAAAATTGTGGAGCAGTCTTAAGTGTACAAGGAACTTTCATGGACGTTAGCTCATTTTGCTGTGCCCACCCTGGGAAGGAAGCAGGACAGGTAGGCAGTGGCATCCCTGTTGTCAAGCAGGCTGAGGACTGCTGTGAGCCTCTGGAGCAAGGCAGGAGTTTGAGGACGCTCTCAGTCCTTTTTTTTTTTTTTTTTTTTTTTTTGGGATGGAGTCTCGCTCTGTCACCCAGGCTGGAGTGCAGTGGTCGGCCGGATCTCAGCTCACTGCAAGCTCCGCCTCCCGGGTTCACGCCATTCTCCTGCCTCAGCCTCCCGAGTAGCTGGGACTACAGGCGCCCGCCACCTTGCCCGGCTAGTTTTTTGTATTTTTTAGTAGAGACGGGGTTTCACCGTGTTAGCCAGGATGGTCTTGATCTCCTGACCTCATGATCCGCCCGTCTCGGCCTCCCAAAGTGCTGGGATTACAGGCTTGAGCCACCGCGCCCGGCCGCTCTTAGTCCTTTTGTCCTTTTTTTTGAGACAGAGTGTCGGCAGAGCGAGACTCCGTCTCAAAAAAAAAAAAAAAAAAGACAGAGTGTCATTCTGTTGCCCAGGCTGGAGTGCAATTGCGTGACCTTGGCTTACTGCAACCTCTGCCCCCTGCCCCCCACTGGGTTCAAGCAGTTCTCATGCCTCAGCCTCCTGAGTAGCTGGGACTATAGGACATGCGCCACCACGCCCAGCTAATTTTTTTTTTTTTTTTTTTTTTTGAGATGGAGTTTCGCTCTTGTGGCCCAGGCTGGAGTGTAGTTGAGCGATCTCGTCTCACTGCAACCTCCGCCTCCTGGGTTCAAGTGATTCTCCTGCCTCAGCCTCCCGAGTAGCTGGGATCACAGGTACCCACTAACACGCCCAGCTAATATTTTGTATTTTTAGTGGAGACAGGGTTTTACCATGTCAGTGGTCTCAAACTCCTGGCCTCAGGTGATCCACCCACCTTGGCCTCACAAAGTGCTGGGATTACAGGCATGAGCCACCGCACCTGGCAATTTTTGTATTTTTACTAGAGATGGGGTTTCACCATATTGGCCATGGCTGGACTTCAAGTCTGCCCCACCTCGGCCTCCCAAAGTGCTGGGATTACAGGCATGAGTCACCACTCCTGGGCCTTTCGTCCTTTCTATTGATGCTTCTCTCCGCATTTTCTGATCCTCAGTCCTTGTTTCCTACAAGGCTGAGGTCCTAAATCCAGCCTGTGAAAGAGAAGTGCCAGCAGAGGCAGCACCCAGCACAGGATCTATTATTGCACCATGCCCTGTGGTCAGGGCCTTCAGTAAAAGCCCACAGACCCTGACTACTTTCTGGCGGAATCTGGAGGAAGGCCTTAACCACCCACAAAAGGACAAGGACAGAGCTGTGGAGGGACTGCTGGCTGCTGCAGTGTGAAGAGAATAGGTAATGCACTCTACAAAAATAAAAAAGCATAAAATTGGAAAAAAATATATACCAAAAATATTTCAAGGTTCTGGAAATCAGCCAAAGGCAGGCAAATTAAGAAGCATTTATTCTTGGAAAAAACTGGCTGGGCACGGTAGCTCGCGCCTGTAATCTCCCAACACTTTGGGAAGCAAAGGTGGGAAGATGGCTGGAGGACAGGAGTTCAAGGCCAGCCTGTGCAACAAAGCAAGACCCTGTCTCTACAAAAAATAATAATGAATAATTAAAAGAAAAAGAGTGGCCGGGCGTGGTGGCTCACGCCTGTAATCCCAGCACTTTGGGAGGCCGAGGCGGGCGGATCACAAGGTCAGGAGATCGAGACCACGGTGAAACCCCGTCTCTACTAAAAATACAAAAAAATTAGCCGGGCGCGGTTGTGGGCGCCTGTAGTCCCAGCTACTCGGGAGGCTGAGGCAGGAGAATGGCGTGAACCCGGGAGGCAGAGCTTGCAGTGAGCCGAGATCGCGCCACTGCACTCCAGCCTGGGCGACAGAGCGAGACTCCGTCTCAAAAAAAAAAAAAAAAAAAAAAAAAAAAAAAGAGTGGCTCATGCCTGTAATCCTTGCACTTTGGGGGGCCTAGGCAGGTGGATCACCTGAGGTCAGGAGTTTAAGACCAGCCTGACCAACCTGGTGAAACCTGTTTCTACCAAAAATACAAAAAAATTAGCCAGGCATGGTGGCACATGCCTGTAATCCCAGCTACTTGGGAGGCCGAGACAGGAGAATCGCTTGAACCGAGGAGGCGGAGGTTGCAGTGAGCCGAGATGGCACCACTGCCCTCCTGACTGGGCAACAAGAGCGAAATTTTGTATCAAAAAGAAAAGAAAAGATAAAGAAAAAAAAAAGGGCTAGAACTTAGGTAAGAGAAGCAGATATCTGCCACCCTCTTGCCTGGGACTGCTCCCAGTACTGCTCCCCTTTCCCCCAAACCCTCTCTATTGGCAAGAACAGTCTTACCATGTCAGGCTTGAGGGTAAACTTGATTCTGTTTGTGTGTGAAGGGGCTGGAATATTTGGGAGGAAGGAGAAATGTATTTTTTTTTTTTTAGACGGAGTTTTGCTCTTACTGCCCAGGCTGGAGTGCAATGGCACGATCTCAGCTCACTGCAACATCTGCCTCCCGAGTTCAAGCAGTTCTTTTAGGCCGGGCACAGTGGCTCACGCCTGTAATCCCAGCACTTTGGGAGGCTGAGGCGGGCGGATCACAAGGTCAGGAGATCGAGACCAGCCTGGCTAACACGGTGAAACCCCGTCTCTACTAAAAATACAAAAAATTAGCCGGGCGTGGTGGTGTGTGCCTGTAGTCCCAGCTACTCGGGAGGCTGAGGCAGGAGAATGGCATGAACCCAGGAGGCACAACTTGCAGTGAGCCGAGATCGTGCCACTGCACTCCAGCCTGGGCAACAGAGCGAGACTCCGTCTCAAAAAAAAAAAAAAAAAGAAAGAAAGAAGAGGTTTTTTTAGTGTTTTTTTTTTTTTTTTTTTTTTTTTTTTTTTTTTTTTTTTTGAGACAGGGTCACCCAGGCTGGAGTGCAGGCACAATTATGGCTTCCTGCAGCCTTGACCTCCCCAGGTTCAGGTGATCCTCCCACCTCAGTTTTTCTATTTTTAGTAGAAGCCTCCGCCTCCCAGGTTCAAACAATTCTCCTGCCTCAGCCTCCTGAGTAGCTGGGATTACAGGCGTGTGCCACCACGATGGGTTAATTTTTGTATTTTTAGTAAAGACAGGGTTATACCATATTGCCCAGGCTGGTCTTGAACTCCTGGGCTCAAGTGATCCACCTGTCTTGGCCCCACAAAGTGCTGGGATTACAGGCGTGAGCCCCCATACCTGGCCAGCAGTTTCTTAAAAAAGTTAAACTTGGCTGGGCACAGTGGCTCACGCCTGTAATCCCAGCAGTTTGGGAGGCTGAGACGGGCAGATCACGAGGTCAGGAGATCAAGACCATCCTGGCTAACATGGCGAAACTCTGTCTCTACTAAAAATACAAAATATTAGCCGGGTGCGGTGGCGGGCGCCTGTAGTCCCAGCTACTCGGGAGGCTGAGGCAGGAGAATGGCGTGAACCCGGGAGGCGGAGCTTGCAGCGAGCCGAGATCGAGCCACTGCACTCCAGCCTGGGCAACAGAGCAAGACTCCGTCTCAAAAAAAAAAAAAGTTAAACTTACCTTAAAACCCAGCAATCCACTCCTAAGTATATGTCCAAAAGAAAAGAAAACAATAGGCCGGGTGCAGTGGCTCACACCTGTAATTCCTGCACTTTTGGAGGCTGAGGCGTGTGGCTCTTCTGAGCTCAGGAGTTCGAGACCACCCAGGGCAACATAATAAAACCCCGTGTCCACTAAAAATACAAAAAAATTAACCGGGTGTGGTGGGGCACGCCTCTAGTCCCAGCTACTTGGGAGGCTGAGGCAGGAGAATCGCTTGAGCTCCAGAGGCGAAGGTTTCAGTGAGCCGAGATCGTGCCACTGCACTCTAGCGTGGGCTACAGAGTGAGACTCCATCTCACACACACTAAAACAAGAAATGAAAACAACAATTTGTACATGAGTTCAAAACAGAATTATTTATTTATTCCCCAAACTAGAAACAATCCAAATATCTATCAACAAATGGATAAGCAAATGATGATATAATTGCATTATGGAATACCACTCAGCAATGAAAAGGAACCAACCACTCACACCTACAACAGCACCGACGAGCCTCAGAAATGTCACGCTAAGTGAAAGAAGCCAGAGCAAAAAATTACATGCTATTCCATTTCTATGAAATTTCGGGAAAAAGCAAAACCATGCAAAGTAGATCAGAGGTTGGTTGGGGGTGAGAGCAAAGACTGACTACAAATAGGCCCAAGGGAACATTTTGGGGTGATGGGAGTTTCTAAAAGTGGATTATGGTGATGGCCACACAACAGTATAAAGATCATCCAAATGTATTCTTACAACGTTTGAATTGTATGACATGTAAATTATCTCATTAAATCTGTATTTTTAAAAAAGAACTGTGCTGTGAAGTCTGACATATTTTAAAGTAGGATGTCTTAGCCAGGCGTGGTGTTGCGTGCCTGTAGTCCTAACTACTCAGGAAGTTGAGGCTAGAAGACTGCTCGACCTCAGGAGTTCAAGGTTGCAGTAAGCTATGATCATGCCACTGCACTCCACCCTGGGCAACAGAGCAAAGACCCTGTCTTTAAAAAAATTAAAAACTTCCTGGGCACAGTGGCTCACACCTCTAATCCCAGCACTTTGGGAGACTGAGGCAGGTGGATCACTTGAGGTCAGGAGTTCGAGACCAGCCTGGCCAACGTGGTGAAACCCTGTCTCTACGAAAAATAAAAAAATTAGCTGGGTATGGTAACATGTGCTTGTAGTCCCAGCTACTAGGGAGGCTGAAGCAGGAGACTCGCTTGAACCTGGGAGGTGGAGGTTGCAGTGAGCCGAGATCACGCCACTGCCCTCCAGCCTGGAGACAGAGCAAGACTCCATCTCAGCAACAACAAAAAAAGCCGGGCATGGTGGCTCATGCCTGTAATCTCAGCACTCTGGGAGGCCGAGACGGGCGGATCACGAGGTCAGGAGTTTCAGACTAGACTGGCCAAAATGGTGAAACCCCGTCTCTACTAAAAATACAAAAATTAGCTGGGCGTGGTGGAAGGCGCCTGTAATCCCAGCTACTTGGGAGGCTGAGGCAGGAAAATTGCTTGAACCCGGGAGGCGGAGGTTGTAGTGAGCTGAGATCACACCACTGCACTCCAGCCCGGGCAATAGTGCGAGACTCCGTCTCAAAAAAAAAAAAAAAAAATCTAAAACTCAAACTTTTGAATAACAATTTCCTCCTAGCAAGAAGGGACTCAGTAAGATGAATAGCGCTGCTTGGCCACTTTGCAAATATCTTTAATGTCTGGCTTAAGATGGCTGGATTTTCATATCTGCCTCTGCATTTAACCCGGTCCATCTCGCGGGTCACATAGCCTCTGCAAAATGCGAAGGGGTTCAGTGCCATTATCTCCGGGCCTGGGTAAAAGACTCAAGTCCTGGCCCCATCATACTCCCACCAATACATACCACGCCTGCGCTGTCTGCGCCTGGGTCTCGTCACCCGCAGTGAGCGGTCGCACGGCCCCACATCAGGATCGCCCTGAGGCTCAGCCTTTCCCGGCCCCATTCCGAGTGCGTACAGGACAGAACCAGCACGCCAGGCCTCTGCCCCAGAGCAGAGGGCCACGATGCGGACCCGCACAGTGCACCGCAGTGACCTGAGGAAGGAGCGACGGACGCTGGCGCCAAAGGCGTCCGAGTGCCTGGTAAACTGTAAAGCGCAGTCCTGCGTGAGTTGCTATAGCTACGGCTGCGCCAGACGCACAGCTTGCAGGACCGAGGTGCAGGTGGGAGGAGCGGAAAACTCTGCGCGTGGGCGGGGAGCCCCGACCCTCGCCGGGGCCACGTCAATCTAGGTGCTCGGCGCTCTACTGATCCGGCCCCCGGGAGTGGGCGGGCACGTTTGCCTCGGATGGTCTAACAGGCGTCGGAGAGAGCCAATGGCGTGGCTCACAGCTCCACCCCTTCTATTCGATTGGCCGGCGCCGAAAAGCCGGGCGCGAGGGCCGCAGCCTCTGGAGGGAGCCGCAGCGGGTCTCTCCCTCACTCACTCTCCGCGCTTCCCCGCTCTTCGGTTCTGCTCTGTCCGCCGCCATGGCCCAGTGAGTGACTCGCCAGGCGCAGCCGGGCTCGGCCTTAGCGGGCGGGGAACTTTTGGGGGGTCGGGATCTCCCTCGTTCTCTCCGACGCCTCCCATCCTGGAGGTCGCCTGAGCTCATTTGGGGTTCTGGGACCCTCGTCCGGCGGCGTCTCGGGCCCGGAGCTCCTTCCCTGCGGGCCCGGCCCCCTGCTCTCTTGGCCGCGCAGGCTCGGGGCGGGGCGGGTCCTTTCGACGGCCAGGGAGGAGGCGCGGCCAGGCCTCGCCGAGTCTGCAGGGACACCTGCGGGACGCGTGCCAGCCGGAGTCGGGCGCGAGGGCGGGGCTGGGGGCCGCCTGCCCGGCAGAGGCTCTGCAGCTTGCGCGCCCGGCTTCGGGGGGCCCCGGAGGCGCGGAGGAAAGTGCAAACTCCCACTCACGGCCAAACGGGGAAGGACCGGGCCCCTGGATTTCAGCGCGTCGAGCGGCGCTGACTCTTTCCTTTGTTCTGTTTCTGCCTCTTCAGAGCTGACATCGCGCTGATCGGATTGGCCGTCATGGGCCAGAACTTAATTCTGAACATGAATGACCATGGCTTTGTGGTAAGCCGCGCGGGCGCATTGTCTTCTCTTTGGTGCCCGGGCTAAGAGGCCGGCGATGGGTCTGGGAGCTCACGGGTCTCCTGGCCGTGCTTTGCGAATGCGCTCTGTTGCTGCTCATGTCTTTTTGTATGGAAAGGAGAAGCACCCTGTAGGCTTGGGCGGGCCGATCCCGACCTTAGTCCGGCGGAGTGTGCCTGTGGGTCCGTGAGGTTCACAGCCCGAATGAACGGATTAGTGTCTAGTAGAGACGAAGGGTGCGGGAGGAGAACCCCTGCTGGCTGTGTAGAGCTCTAACTTGATTGCCTGATGAGATCTGGGGAGAGTGAAAATGTTTCTTCTAAATGCTAAAGTGGCTTAGACGGCAGGATGATCAGTAGCAACAGACAGAGCCTGTTGAACCAGCCGGTTCCTGGATTTGATTTTGAGTCCTAACAGGTTGGTTGTGGATTCTACCTGATACGCCGGGGGTAGTTGGTCTTCGCCTCGGTTCTCTGCCAGTTTCATTCTACTGAGGTGACATAACTTTACAGTGAGCCTCCCACAGCTTGGGGAGGAAAAGGCAAAGGCAGATCTGACCTCCCCAGAGCTTGGGCTGAATGGAAAGGTCATTGTTACTTGGGCCACAGTCTGAAGGTCTTATGTGTCCTGGATCTCCTACTCAGGCCTTTTGTCCTTCTAGGTCTGTGCTTTTAATAGGACTGTCTCCAAAGTTGATGATTTCTTGGCCAATGAGGCAAAGGGAACCAAAGTGGTGGGTGCTCAGTCCCTGAAAGAGATGGTCTCCAAGCTGAAGAAGCCGCGGCGGATCATCCTCCTGGTGAAGGCTGGGCAAGCTGTGGATGATTTCATCGAAAAATTGGTGAGGCCAGCTCTGCTCTCAGCTGCTACCACGATAACAGCTGGTTTTGGTTTCTTCCTTTCTCCTTTTAACTCCAGAGATTTTGTTTTTCCAATTTATGCTAAATTCTGACCAAATGATTGCTTAACTGTCGCAGTGTTGGTTAACTTGATCGGCACTTATGAAGTAACTTTGTGCTTTGCTGGTAGTAATTCTGAGAATACTAACAGACATTTCAAGAAAAATTCATTAAGGCAGGGCACAGTGGCTCAGGCCTGTAATCCCAGCACTTTGGGAGGCTGGTTCAGATGGATCACTTGAGCCCAGGAGTTCGAGACCAGCCTGGGCAACATGGCGAAACCCTGTCTTTACATAAAATAAAAAAAATTAGCTGGGTATGGTGGTGGAAGCTTATGATCCCAGGTTCAAGACCAGCCTGGCCAGCATGGTGAAACCCCATCTCTACTAAAAATATAAAAATTAGCTGGGTGTTGTGGTGCACACCTGTAATCCCAGTTACTCGGAAGGCTGAAGAATGAGAATCACTTGAACCTGGGAGGCAGAGGTTACAGTGACCTGAGATCGTGCCACTCCAGTCTGGGCAACAGAGTGAGACTCTGTCTCAAAAAAAATGAAAATAAAATCAAGATCTTCTTAGGGAATCCTAGGGAACTGGATGCTTATTTTTGTACCAAACAATTTGTTGGCTTTAGCAGGTGTATCTTTTTTGGAAAAAAAAATGTAGGGGAACCAGTGAAAATAATGTATTTAGATACCCCAAAATAATTCTGTAGTAACAGCCCTGAAAAAACCCAGGCACTACCCATTTAGAAGAAATATTTTGCTGTAAGCAGTGCAGTGGTACCTCAGGGGAGGCTGAGCATTCCTTTTCTAGAGGAGTGACTCCTTTTCTAGAGGAGTGGCATCAACGGTGAGGTTGTTTCCACAGGAAGATGGATTTGTAACCAGTATGCCACTGTTTTTCAAACAGATGACCTAGAAAGGAAGAACACTGAGTTTAAAAAAAGGACATAGTAAATTTTTTGTGTGGCAAGCTGCCTGTGCTCAGTTTTAGACAGAGAAAACTGAAAAATGGTGGATTATTCTTCAGTATAGGAAAATAGTAAGTAATGTTAACTGGAGCCTTGTAGGGGGAAGATTGAGTAATAAATAATAAAGCCCAGCCTGGTTGGTGTGCTGTAGGTAGATATTCATGTTCAAGGCTCTGTCTCTTCCTGATCTCTGAACTGTGGTCATAAAATCATTCATTCATACACTAAAACATTTGATATGTATTTACTGAATCCCCACTCTCTTCTAGACACAGACATTACAGTCAGTGTTTAATCTATTTACTTACTTAAAAATAGAAACGGGGTCTTGCTATGCTGTCCAGGCTGGTCTCAAACTCCTGGGCTCAAGCGATTGGCCTGCCTCAACCTCCCAAAGTGTTGGGATTACAGGTGTGAGCCACTGAGCCCCGTCAGCCCTAAACTTTTAAATAGAGTCCAACTCTAGCCACAGAGAGGATTATTGAAGATTAAATAGGCTGGGTCCATTGGCCCCCTGCCAAGCCAGGAGGATCTTTTGATTTTGAGCCCAGGAGTTTGAGACCAGCCTGGGCAACGAGACCAGCCTGGGCAATGTGGTGAGACTCCATCTCTACAAAAAAAATTTTTAAACTAACTGGGCATTGTGGTTCAAGGAGTTCAAAGTTGCAATGAGTCATGTTCACACCACTGCAGGAGTTCAGGGTTTCATTGAGCCATGTTTGCACTTCTGCATTTCAAGCTGGGCAACAGAATGAGACTCTTTTTAGACTATATTTATTTGGAATAAATTCTTGTTTTAATTTGCCAAGGTATGTTTCATTTCTGGTCCGTCTTAATGCTGGTGTCTGGTTACAGGTACCATTGTTGGACACTGGTGACATCATCATTGATGGAGGAAATTCTGAATATAGGGACACCACAGTAAGTGTTCTTCAGTCCAGATTCTTCCAGGTTCTGAGAACATTCAAAAAAAGTGTCAGCATTGCATATGTGACAGTAGGGTGAACTGCCCTGTGGTCCTGAGTTTTGTGAGATTGCTACTGATGTGATAGTTCTCAGCCTTTTTTTCTGTTAAGACACACTTGGGGGCTGGGCGCGGTGGCTCACGCCTGTAATCCCAGCCCTTTGGGAGGCCGAGGTGGGTGGACCACGAGGTCAAGAGATCGAGACCATCCTGGCTAACACGGTGAAAACCCGTCTCTACTAAAAATACAAAAAATTAGCCTGGCATGGTGGCACGCTACTCAGAAGGCTGAGGCAGGAGAATTGCTTGAACCCAGGAGGCAGAAGGTGCAGTGAGCCGAGTTCGTGCCACTGCACTCCAGCCTGGGCAACAGAGTGAGACTCCATCTGGAAAAAAAAAAAAAAAGACACACTTGGTGGGTGAGATTCTCAGTCACACATACATCTCAGAGGATGAATACTCAGATACAGCGGGCCGAGAATTATGTTTTAACTCCTCCCCTTCCCCTTCCAAGTAATCCATGATATGTCAGTCTCTAACTGGTTTAGAACCACTCCTCTAATGGTATCAAACGCTGAGGGAAGTCCTGTGTGCTCTGAAGTACTGAGTGGCATTAAGTTGTATTAAACCTACTCTTAATTGAGTCTTATTCAAGGTCTTTTCCAGTAAAATGCCAATGTGTGTTTGGCTTAATTATTTCACTTTGGGGAAGAGGTATGTATCTTGAATGTCCGTAGTTGTTTTGTTTTAACTTCTACACATAGGGGATTAACTTTTCTGAGTCATCAGTTATTCCTAGATTCTTGGGTCATTTCCTGTCAAATGTAGGCTCTCCATACCTATCTTATACTTCCTCTCAGTTATAAGGGAAACATTTTTTGGGAGCATAATGAAACATGGAAGCATAATGAAATTATTTTTCTGTCCTTCAGAGACGGTGCCGAGACCTCAAGGCCAAGGGAATTTTATTTGTGGGGAGCGGAGTCAGTGGTGGAGAGGAAGGGGCCCGGTATGGCCCATCGCTCATGCCAGGAGGGAATAAAGAAGCGTGGTGAGTGCCGTCAGCACTGTATCCATCTCTGTACAAGGGAGCTACACTTTGAGAACAAATAAGCCAGGAGCAGTTCTGCCACCCTGATCTCTGTGGTGCCCTGAGGGTGAGACCTAGGAGATGCCGGCAATTTCTTTTATCGCTTTGATATAATGTGCGATATGTGCACAATCCTCTTTTGCCTTTTTTCTTCTGTTATTTCTATCAAGACTGATACCTGAAGTTCTAAATAGGCTTTTTTTTTTTCTTGCCCAGGCAGGAGTGCAGTGGTGAGATCTTAGCTCACTGCAACCCCCATCTCCTGGGCTCAAGCAATTCTTATTCCTCAGCCTCCCAAGTAGCTGGGACTACAGGCGCATGCCACCATGCCCGGTTAATTTTTTGCCTTTTAGTAGAGACAGGGTTTCACCATGTTACCCTGGGTGGTCTCGAACTCCTGACCTTAGGCGATCTGCCTGCCTTGGCCTCCCAAAGTGCAGGGATTACAGGTGTGAGTCACCATGCTCAGCCTCTAAATAGGCTTTAAGGAAGCAGTTTAGATACTGTTCTGTGCAATGTCCAGATGTAGGAATAAGGTCTGCCTCTTTTTGCTGATATGTAGCCCAAAAGTAACTTTATGTAATAATCATGGGTGGGCATAGTGGCCAATGCCTATAATCCCAGCACTTTGGGAAGCTGAGGTGGGAGGATCATTTGAGCCCAGGAGTTGAAGACTAGCCTGGACAACAAAGCGAGATCTTGTTTCTACAAAAAAAAAACAAAAAAAAAATTTTTTTTGTTTTTTTTTTTTTGGAGTCTTGCTCTGTTGCCCAGGCTGGAGTGTAGTGGCGCGATCTCGGCTCACTGCAAGCTCCGCCTCCCGGGTTCACGCCATTCTGCTGCCTCAGCCTTCTGAGTAGCTGGGACTACAGGTGCCCACCACCATGCCTGGCTAAGTTTTTGTATTTTTGGTAGTGACGGGGTTTCGCCATGTTAGCCAGGATGGTCTTGATCTCCTGACCTTGTGATCTGCCCGCCTCGGCCTCCCAAAGTGCTGGGATTACAGGCGTGAGCCACCACGCCTGCAATATGATTCTTTAAGCCTGGGCACGGTGGCTCATGCCTGTAATCCCAGCACTTTTGGAAGCTGAGACAGGAGGATCACTTGAGGTCAGGAGTTCAAGACCAGCCTGGCCAACATGGTGAAACCCCATCTCTACTAATAATACAAAAATTAGCCGGGCATGGTGGGGGGCCCCTGTAATCCCAGCTACCCAGGAGGGTGAGGCATGAGAATCACTTGAACCTGGGAGGCGGAGGTTGCAGTGAGCTGAGGTAACACTACTGCACTCCATCATGGGTGACAGAGTGAGACTCGGTCTTAGTAAAAAAGAAAAAATGATTCTCTAAATTACCTTTCTGGTGAATGAGTCTGGGGATTCTCTTCAGTGTGTTACTAATGAAACACAGAAGTAGAGAGACTTTCCTGCTTCTCAGAAGTTTAAACTGCTGCGTGTGCAGTGGCTTGCACCTGTAGTGCCAGCTATTCAGGAGACTGAGGTGACAGAACTGCTTGAGACCAGGTGTTCAAGGCCAGCCTGGACGACATAGTGAGACCCTGTTTCTTAAGAAAAAAAAAAAGGTTTGAAAATACCTCAAAGCACCTGCACAGTGAACAGTTAGAAGGGCAACCAGAAGACAATGCACATAAAAGTATTTGACATACGGAGTGCTCCAGTTGTTTCCATCAGTTCTCTTTCCTCATACTGTGCTGGCAGAAGTACAAATGGCACCTTTACCTGAAGGACACTGTAAAAGTTCAGTAAAGCTCTGCAGTTTCCAGTGTAGCTGTCTTCATCCCTAATCCTAAATGTTAACTTTGCAACCCTGTAAGATTTCATGTCTGCACCAAGAACTTTTTGTGAGGAAGCCCTGACTGGCCAATAGGGAGCAGAACAGCGAGAGAAAGCCTCAGGAGTAATACATCCCCGTGCTGAGCTGTGGAAAGAGTGAACAGCGGCCTTTCTCTGAATGGTAATGTAGCTCTCAAAAACGCTGCCTGGTTCTTAATCCAGATGTCCAGAACCATTCTGTGCCTGGCAGCACACATCCAGACAAGTAAAAGAGGGTCTCTTCACTTGCTAAAAGCCATTATAAGGAGAAATCAAGAAAAGGGAAAAAATTAAAAGAGGATCTCTAAAGGAACTTTGGTATTGCTTGCTGTTTGCAATCATACCATCTGCTGCTGCTGTAATAGAAGTTTCTGAGCCGGGTGTGATGGCTCATGCCTGTCATCTCAGTGACTCGAGGCTGAAGTGGGAGGAGTGCTGGAGCCCAGGAGTACAAGACCAGCCACATCAACATAGGGAGACCCCGTCTCTGCAACAACAACAAAAAATTTGCCAGGCATGGTTGCTCATGCCCATGGTCCCAGCACTTTGGGAAGCTGAAGTGTGAGGATTGCTTGAGGCCAGGAGCTCAACACCAACCTGGGCAACATAGCAAGATCCTGTCCCTACAAAAAAATGTTTTTAATTAGCTGGCTGTGATGGCACACACCTGTAGCCCCACCTACTTGGGAGGCTGAGGCAGGAGGATCATCTAAGTCCAGGAGTTTGAGGCTGCAGAGAGCTGTGATTGCGCCACTGCAGTCCAGCCTGGGCAACAGAGTGAGACCCTGTCTCTAAGAAGACATTTCTTCTGGTGCTTTGGTGATGCTTCTGCTCAGCCTTTCTGTCTGTAGTCTCAGTCTGATAGTCTAGTCTCTGCTCTGAGAGTCCGCCAGGATCTGGAGAAGGGCGCCAGTTTCAGTCAAGGGTCTGAAGTTTAGCTTGAGAACTTAGCACATTCATTATCTTTTTTTTTTTTTTTTGAGACGGGAGTCTCGATCTGTCGCCCAGGCTGGAGTGCAGTGGTGCCATCTCGACTCACTGCAAGCTCCGCATCCCAGGTTCACTCCATTCTCCTGCTGAGTAGCTGGGACTACAGGCACCTGTCACAACACCTGGCTAATTTTTTGTGTTTTTGTTAGAGACGGGGTTTCACCATGTTAGCCAGGATGGTCTTGATCTCCTGACCTTGTGATCCGCCTGCCTCGGCCTCCCAAAGTGCTGGGATTACAGACATGAGCCACTGCGCCCAGCCCATTCATTATCTTTTTGTAGGCACTTCCACCTCCCATTAGAAACAAAAAGATGGGCCTGGTGCGGTGGTGGCTTATGCCTGTAATCCTAGCACTTTGGGTATCCATGGTGGGTGGATCACTTGAGCTTAGGAGTTTGAGACCAATCTGGGCAACATGGCAAAACCCCATCTCTACAAAATCCAAAAAAATTAGCTGGGCGTGGTGTCACACACCTGTAGTCTCAGCTACTTAGAGGGCTGAAGCAGGAAGATCACTTGAACCTGGGAGGTTGAGGAGGCTGCAGCAAGCTGAGATCACACCACTGCACTCCAGCCTGGATAACAAAATGAGACTCTGTCTCAAAAAAAAAAAAAAACAAAAACGGAAAAGATGGGGGTTGGTGTCTATGGGTATATAATTGGGCTCTCAGCCTGTCTCTTCTCATTAGCTGAACCGCACTGTTTCTTTCCACAGGCCCCACATCAAGACCATCTTCCAAGGCATTGCTGCAAAAGTAGGAACTGGAGAACCCTGCTGTGACTGGGCAAGTTCTGGGCTACTCTTTAAAGCCAGTTTGCAACACGAGCGTGTCTAAGTGATCAAGTGTGCAGAGAAAGGCCATCATGGTCTCCCAGTGGTTAGCTTGGTGACATAAACGTCTCAATCTTTGATTGCTAGCATAGCCAACGCCTAGAATGCATGCCTGCTGTTCACATCTTTGTATCTTAACTGACTGTTCATAGCCTTGAGGTTGATACTAAAAGCAGCCTTCTGTAATTCATCTAAAAGATGGATCCCTTAAAAAGGAATAGGATGAAGTGAAGTAACATTTTTTTTTGAGCCATATTATTTCACGGCCAAAGGAAAGAATGTCAGAATCAAAAGTGGCGTTTGCTTGCATGGGTGAAAGGAAGAGGACTGAATGTACTGTTGCCGTGTCAAATGTCCTGGCCATGAATGTGGAAAATTCCCCTTCCCATACTGTGGGATTCAGGCATTCTGTGCTTGAACAAAGTCACTTGTGGACTTGCACCCTCACTGAATGCGAAGGAGGCCTAGCCTAGTTCATAGTGCAGTGGCACCATCTTGGCTCACTGCAACCTCTGCCTCCCAGGCACCCTCCTACCTCAACCTCCTGAGTAGCTGGGACTGCAGGTGCATGCCAGCACGCCTTTCCAATTTTTGTATTTTTTGTAGAGATGGGGTTTCACCATGTCGCCCAGGCTGGTCTCGAACTCCTGGACTCTCAAGTCATCTGCCTGCCTTGGCCTCCCAAAGTGCTGAGGTTACAGGCATGAGCCACCATGCCCGACCTCATGTTGCTGTTAAAGTAAACTTTATCTCATTTGTAGTTCAGCCCATGCTGTGGAAGGAAAAAAATAGGCTCAGGAGACCCGAGTGGCAATTCTGGCTTTCTGTTAACTGTGACATCAGGCAAGCCATGTCCCTTCATGGACCTCAGTTTCCTTATCTGTAAGATACGGGGTTGGACTGCATGATCTCCAAGCTCTCTTTAGCTCCTGATTCCCTTTAATTTTATATTAGCAATTTTAATGCTAATTTTCAATTTTATTTTATATCAGATGAACAGTGAGGTTGAAACAAGGACTCCAGAGTCCAGGCCTCTGAGGAATCCAGGAAGCCTCCCTCCTGGGCCTGCCAGTGCTTGGCTTTGGCTTCAGCAGCTCACCTGTCCTTATCTTTTCACCAGTGGTTGGCCATTGAGCTCAGTCAGAATCTGCTTAGGGTAGAAAGAGGCTGGTGCTGGGACTGACTTAAAGGGCTGAGTAATCTTCTCATTAGTATGAAGGATTGGAAAGGGACTTCTGTTCCCTGATAGTAGATGACCGTGGTAAAAGGCTGGGCGCAGTGGCTCATGCTTGTGATCCAGCATTTTGGGAGGCTCCCTTGAGACCAGGAGTCAAGGCTGCAGTGAGCAGTGATCATACCACTGCACTCCAGCCTGGGTAACAGAGTGAGACCCTGTCTCTTAAACAAAAACAAAAAGATCACTGCAGTAAAAGCAAGTGGTAGCAACTTCTTCTTCTTTTTTTTTTTTTTTTTTTTGAAACAGAGTCTTGCTCTGTCATCCAGGCTGGAGTGCAGTGGCGTAATCTCAGCTCACTGCAACTTCCGCCTCCCAGGTTCAAGTGATTCTTATGCCTCAGCCTCCAGTGTAGCTGGGATGACAGGCATGTGCCACCATGCCTGGCTAATTTTTGTATTTTTGGTAGAGATGGGGTTTCACCATGTTGCCCAGGCTGGTCTTGAACTCCTGGCTTCAAGTAATTGGCCACCTCGGCCTCCCAAAGTGTTGGGATTATAGGTGTGAGCCATCGCACGCAGCCTGCAATTTCTTTTTATATACACACACTTAGGACAAAGTCATGAAGAGAAGCACCGTCCTTGCTTCTGCGTGTGTTGATCAAGCAGGTGCTCCTTAGTTCATGGCTGAAGTGGCAGGAAGGGTAAGGTAAAGTAAGATATTAGTAGCCATGTTACTGTATGACCAGAGTGTCAAAATCAGAAGTCGGCGGGGGCAGCAATAGAAACATGGACAAGGCCAGGCATGGTGGCTCATGCCTGGAATCCCAGCACTGTGAGAGGCTGTGGTGGGTGGATCACCTGAGGTCAGCAGTTTGATACCAGCCTGGCCAACATGGTGAAACCCCATCTCTACAAAAATACAAAAATTAGCCGAGTGTGGTAGTGTGCTCCTGTAATCCCAGCTCATCGGGAGGCTGAGGCGTTAGAATTGCGTGAACCCAGGAGGCAGAGGTTGTGGTGAGCCAAGATCACACTGCCACACTCCACACTCCAGCCTGGGCGACAGAGTGAGACTCCGTCTCAAAAAAAAGAGAAACATGGACAGTGGAGTCCTGATGTAAGCGTCAGTTGTATTGGTCCAGGTGCTGACAGCCAGGAGAGAGACTGCCACGTCATCCAAACACCTGGCCTCCTGGGCAGGTGGCTCCCTGTCATGGAGCTGGGTGTAGATGACTGAGAGCCTGATGCCATGAACTGTTTGGCTCTCATCACTCCCTTTGTTCCAGTTCCTTGATAACTAAATCATTTTCAGATAATCTGGCTTCCCAGTTGCTTGTCTGTAGGGATAGACTCTGTTGACCAGACTAACATTTGTAACCACGAAGATCCATAGTTAAGGTTTTCATCCTACATTCATAAGCTGGTATTCTGATCTTATATATCTTGCCAGCTTATCAATAAAGATCTGGTCAATGATGGGGCCTTGGAAGGACTCCTTTCTGGGCTTACAAGGTTGAAACCTTGGATCTAGGGTCATTTTACTTTTCAGTAGCCATTAGAAACAACTACATTTATATTTTGAAAAAACAAAAGTGATTTAATTAGCCAATATATTTTAACCTATAGTTGCTAGAAAAGTGGTAACTTTGGGGAAAAAAGGACTTTTTTTCTTATGGGTAGGGGCTGGGAAGGCGGGGAGTTGCTTTGAATGATGAGAAAGACTAGAAAATACAGGCTAGAGAGCTATAGGTATTGAGAGTGAATTCAGGGACTTTGAGGAACCTTGAGAAGAATGAGTCTAGAATTAGTGTTAAATAATACTGTTCTGGATTGAAGCTCGTATTGAATTGCTATATGATTCTTGTATCAAAAATACTGTATTCATTTTATACTTGTTATTTTTTGTGTGGAGAGGTAGCCTTGCCAGGGACGTTGGCGTCAAAGCTGATGTGGACTTCTCTGGTGTGTCACCTGTCTCTCTGAAGGCCTCTTGGTGCTTGTCCTGACAGGTGGGAGATGAGGGAGCAGGCCACTTCGTAAAGATGGTGCACAACGGGATAGAGTATGGAGACATGCAGCTGATCTGTGAGGCATACCACCTGATGAAAGACGTGCTGGGCATGGCGCAGGACGAGATGGCCCAGGTGAGGCCCCGGCACTGCCTCTGTGTCCATTCTGCAGGGAGTGCTCACTTTGCCATGGACACTGAATCTTTTCTTCATTCCTATCCCCTTGGCCGTTCTGGTGGCCTGCATGGACTCAGCCTAATTTAAGGGAAACTGTTAGTAATAGGGCTGTACGCTATGCTACTTAGTCACTAAGCAGAAAGTCCCCACAGAGTCTGGGTGGTTATCATCGCCACCGTTTAGCGTAACTGACCTGGTGTCAGGCACTGTGTCACTCCACATACCTGTCTCATGTACTCCACAGTTGTCCCACATGGCAGGTGCAGCAGCAGCTTTCTTTTCTCATCCAGTTGGGATTGGCATTTTGATAGTTAATCCAAACAGTCAGTCCACGTAGGGGCACCAAAGCATTTCCCCCAATATTTTATTATGAAAACATCCAAACATGCAGCACAGAAGCTGAGAGTTTTACGGTGAACACCTGGACACACACCGCCTCCTTTCTCCCGCCACAGCTTCCTGTACGAGCCTTATCAGTGTCTGTCCACCGCCCACCAATTTCATCTCAGTTTTTGGATACATTCAAAGTAAACTGCAGGTATCCATACTTTTGTTTTCCCTAAATACTTTAGATGAATGTATCTTTATCATGAGGGAAACATAGATTTTAACTGAAAACACAGGAAAGGACCTTCATTCACCCATCATTTTTTGTAGGGCCAAGGCCTTCTCGTTAAGTATGGTTTGCTGATGCGCTTTCTAGTCATGTCTTACCATCTAGAATTTCTAGTTTCAGTTATTTCTAATGGGAAATGATTTACAGACACTAGCAAGGCATACAGGATAGAAGCTTTCCAGGTTTTTTGTTGATTTCCTCCGAGTTTTTTATTCGTGTCATCCTCACTTATTTTGACTATTGTTTGTTCCACTGGCTTGCTGTTAATTGTTCTAAAACATTACCTTAGTTTTCTTTCACAGAAAAAATGCTTTTCTTTTTGTGTTCATTTTTAATTGGTGTATATAATATTTAATGTGTTCGCTTAGCAAACACACGAGTGCTTTACTATATGCCAGGCATGATTCTAAATGCTGGGGATATACTAGTGAAGAAAGCAAAGTGCCTGCCCTCCTGGAGCTGGGAAGACAGAGAGAAATAAACAAACAATATCAAACTAGTTAGCGATGACTGTGAGAGTGAAGAGTAAACTGGGGCGAGATCGGGTGATTGCAGAAGGCTCCTGGGGAGGCGACCGCACAGAGACGTAAGTGAAGTGAGGAGCCCTTGGCTCTGAGGAGACAACACTTCTGGTGGCCAGAAATTCAGCATAACCAGGTTCAGAACAAACACAACTGACTCTGGGTTAGCATAAAACTCAGCCAGCAGGAGCAGAAGTCCCCAGGCAGACGCGAGCAGAGCCTGCTGGCAACCGTGAACACTGGTCAGCATGGACATTGGACAAGGGGCTTCCTTGCACAGCCCTCATTCCTCTAACATGGTTCTCTCCTGTGTTCTGCACATAGGCCTTTGAGGATTGGAATAAGACAGAGCTAGACTCATTCCTGATTGAAATCACAGCCAATATACTCAAGTTCCAAGACACCGATGGCAAACACCTGCTGCCAAAGATCAGGGACAGCGCGGGGCAGAAGGGCACGGGGAAGTGGACCGCCATCTCCGCCCTGGAGTACGGCATACCCGTCACCCTCATTGGTAATGTTATGCTTTTCACTTGGGCCCTTTTGTCCACTGTTCTGATCTTGATATCTGGAGGACTGATACAGACTGGTCTTTAGAGAATCTCTTCAGCCTTCTTCAGCTTTCAGAGTGCCTTTTGCTCTTTCTTGTGTTGAAGAAGCTGACAGTGTGAGAGAGGCTGACACTGCTTTTGATTCTCTTCTTTGTAGTTCTTATCTTATTCATACAAACGGTGAGGTAAATTCAGAAGTGACTGTCCTTCCTATCCAGTTTTATCTTTGGAATATTTTAGCATTAGTGATGTAATTGTAGTCAGTGATCTAAGATCTTATTTATGAGGCAGGTAACTTCAGTGAAATTTTTCATAGAAAAGTTCATCAATAACAGGGCCAGGCACAGTGGTTCACGCCTGTAATCCCAGCACTTTGGGAGACCGAGGCGGGTGGATCACAAGGTCAGGAGATCGAGACCATCCTGGCTAACACAATGAAACCCCGTCTCTACTAAAAATACAAAAAATTAGCTGGGTGTGGTGGCAGGAACCTGTAGTCCCAGCTGCTCGGGAGGCTGAGGCAGGAGAATCACTTGAACCCAGGAGGCAGAGGTTGCAGTGAGCCGAGATGGCACCACTGCACTCCAGCCTAGGCGACAGAGCGAGACTCCATCTCAGAAAAAAAGAAAAATTAGCCGGGCATGGTGGCAGATGCCTATAATCCCAGCTACTCAGGAGGTTGAGGCATGAGAATCCCTTGAACCCAGGAGGCAGAGGTTGCAGTGAGCAGAGATCGTGCCACTGCACTCCAGCCTGGGCATCAGAATGACACTCCATCCCCCCGCCAAAAAAAGTTCATGAATAACATAGGCTTATGTACTCAGAAATTATTAAAATTTTCCTTTTTTCCCCCTAGATATTAAAAAAATAAAAATTACCTATCCATTTGAGTCCTTGTTGTTTTGCTAAGTTCCTTCCCCTTCCTCTTTTAGAAGAAAGCCACTATCCTGAAGTTGGTCTGTATCCTGCCCACTTGTTTTTATCTTACATTAATGAGCTAAGCATCAAACTCAGATAAGGAAATAATAAAATAGAAAACAAGAGGGGATTAACAATATCAAAATCTTGGCAGTGGGTGGGGGGGGGTTGGTTTTTTTGTGTGTATATGTTTGTTTCTTGAGACAGAGTCTTGCTCTGTCGCCCAGGCTGGAGTTCAGTGGCATGATCTTGGCTCACTGCAACCTCCGCCTCTCAGGTTCAAGTGATTCTCCTGCCTCCGCCTCCCGAGTAGCTGGGATTACAGGCATGCGCTACCATGCCTGGCTAATTTTTGTATATTATTAGTGGAGACGGGGTTTCACCATATTGGTCAGGCTGGTCTCGAACTCCTAACCTCAGGGGATCTGCCCGCCTCGGCTTCCCAAAGTGCTGGGATTGCAGGCATGATTCACCGTGCCCGGCAAAGTTGGTTCTTTAAGAGTAAAATGGCCGGGCACGGTGGCTCAAGCCTGTAATCCCAGCACTTTGGGAGGCCGAGACGGGCAGATCACGAGGTCAGGAGATCGAGACCAGCCTGGCTAACACGGTGAAACCCCGTCTCTACTAAAAATACAAAAAACTAGCCGGGCGAGGTGGCGGGCGCCTGTAGTCGCAGCTATTTGGGAGGCTGAGGCAGGAGAATGGCGTAAACCTGGGAGGCAGAGCTTGTAGTGAGCTGAGATCCGGCCACTGCACTCCAGCCTGGGTGACAGAGCGAGACTCTGTCTCAAAAAAAAAAAAAAAAAAAGAGTAAAATACATAGACTTCTGGCAGGAATGAAAAGGGAGAATGAAAGATGCCTCTCGTGGTTAATGAAAGGCTGATCTTTGCTTCTGGCAGAATGTTCTCACTATATTAAACAGAATTGGGCCAGGCACTGTGGCTCATGCCTGTAATCCCAGCACTTTGGGAGGCTGAGGTGGGCGGATCACGAGGTCAGGAGTTTGAGACCAGCCTGACCAACATGGTGAAACCCCATCTCTACTAAAAATACAAAAATTAGGTGGGCGTGGTGTTGCGCGCCTGTAATCCCAGCCAGTCAGGAGGCTGAGGCAGGAGAATCACTTGAACCCGGGAGGCGGAATTTGCAACGAGCCGAGATGGCACCACTGCACTCCAGCCTGGGTGACAGAGTGAGACTCCACCTCAAAAATAAGAAAACAGAATTTTTCCTGTTTGCTCCTCTAGATACAGGTTGCCTTTCTCTCCCTAGACTCTTCTCACCTTTTGACCTCCCTGTTTATTGCGCCTTGCCTTATTGATGAACTGTGGTGTAAGGCAGAGTAAGGAGGGAAGTCGGTGGTTTCTACAGTTTGGTGCTGTGTAGGAGGAAGTTGGCTGCTTTTAGCAGATCTGAGCCATAACATAGGTGAGGAGGGAGGGGCCAATAGCTAGGAGCATGGACTCAAGTATATGTGGATGAGGGCCGGGGGCCAGAAGGGGAGGGGTATGTGGGGATGGCTGAGGGGCAGCCCAGATAAGACTTTCAACACTGGGCAGCAGCGTCTACACAGGCGGTCTGTGTAGATCCCTGCATCTCACTTCCCGCAGGGCTGACCAGTGGCCAGAGGTGGGACTGGCCAGGTTCGGCCCAGCCAAGTCTGGGAGCAGAGGACACTGAGTGAGGGATCCCCCGGGCCACCCTCACTGGGCTGTGGCTCTCCTGACACCACAAGAGAGGTCCAGGAGCTCCTACTCTCCTCCTGTGGATCCATATACCCCTTCGCCCAGGGTGGCTGGGCCCACCCCCTGGCTGAGAGCCATCATTTGTGAACTAACAGGGAAGTCTTCCAGCTGCCCTCTTCCCCCTGTAACAGGAAGGGTTTGCCTCATCACCCGTTGCACCAGTCATCTTACAAAGCTTCCTTCTAGAAATGCTAAGTCATCCTGTGTGTGCATTTGGGCCAGGAGAGAGGTAGCTGCTTTCGTGTGTTTTGAGTAGGGTTAGCAATCTCAAGCCATAGCTGCTCCTCTTTCCTGAGAAATACAGTCCTCTGTTAGTTCCCCGAGATTTTACTTCATTTTGTCTGTGGGGGAAGAGTGGCTGAAGAGTCATAGATTCTAACAATAAATTGTCAGTTGGGCAAGTAGTCTTTTATAAGGCATACTTTCTGAAAATACTAAACGTCTTAATGTTAAAGTACTACGTTGACTTTTTAATTCAAATGAAGTAAAGTGGTGAAACTTTAATGACTACAGCTATACTGAAAACCGTAAAATATAAAAAACCTAACATTTCTTTGAGAGCTGTCTGTAAATGTGACTTCTCAATGTAAAATCTTAAAAAAAAAAAAAAATTAAAGTCCTCTAAATTGAATTTGAAATTTTACTCATGGACCAACACTGAGTATTCTACATAACAGTGGTTTTTATTTTATTTTCCTGGTTTTAGAGACAGCGTCTCACTCTTGCCCAGGCTGGAGAGCAGTGGTGGGATCATGGCTCACTGTAGCCTTGAACTCCTGGGCTCAAGTGATCCTCCCACCTCAGCCTCCCAACGTGCTGGGATGACAGGTGTGAGC
This sequence comes from Macaca nemestrina, assembly GCF_043159975.1. Lineage (NCBI taxonomy): Eukaryota > Metazoa > Chordata > Mammalia > Primates > Cercopithecidae > Macaca > Macaca nemestrina. The sequence continues at coordinate 223,634,347 of NC_092125.1, read as the reverse complement.
CACCACGCACAGCCATAACAATGGTTTTTATCTCTTCATTTTCCCTCAAAACTCCCTTTTGAATGTCACGTTCATCTTTGTGGTTGGATACTCATATTTATATTGGAAGATTGTCTTGGAGTTTTGGTTATCAAATTAACTGTTTAGAGCTTCTGATAAAAGTTCCTTCTGATCCATGTCAACTTTCGTGGCCTAAGGTTGAAACTTTCAGCGCTTTGTATAAACAGACTTTCCTGCTCCATCTTTCATCTGGTTGCTATGTGAACTTTGGTAATTTTCACGCACGCCCGTGTGAAAAGACCACCAGACAGGCTTTGTGTGAGCAATAAAGCTTTTTAATCACCTGGATGCAGGTGGGCTGAGTCTGAAAAGAGTCAGCGAAGGGAGAGCAGTGGGGCCGTTTTATAGGATTTGGGTAGGTAGTGGAGAATTACAGTCAAAGGGGGTTTTTCTCTTACGGGCAGGGGCAGGGGTCACAAGGTGCTCAGTGGAGGAGCTTCTGAGCTAGGAGAAGGAATTTCACAAGGTTAATCGCTCAGTTCCGGTGGGGCAGGAGCAAATCACAATGGTGGAATGTCATCAGTGAAGGCAGGAACCGGCCATTTTCACTTCTTTTGTGATTCTTCACTTACTTCAGGCCATCTGGATGTATTCGTGCAGGTCACAGGGATATGATGGCTTAGCTTGGGCTCAGAGGCCTGACAGTAATCTGTTTCCTCTTCCCGATCCCCCCTTGTAGGAGAAGCTGTCTTTGCTCGGTGCTTATCATCTCTGAAGGATGAGAGAATTCAAGCTAGCAAAAAGCTGAAGGGTCCCCAGAAGTTCCAGTTTGATGGTGATAAGAAATCATTCCTGGAGGACATTCGGAAGGTGGGACACAGTCCCTGGCAGTGGTCTTTGTTGGTCCCGTGGAAGGCAGTGGGGGTGGGGATTGTTGTGGGAGAACACGCGAGGCCACGGGATGCCAGGTGGAATGAAGTTCAACCTTCACTTGGATCTTGACTTACAGCTTTTTCCTAGAATCTTGTCCCTTCTGGGATCTCCACTGCTGATGAGAATAAGACTGATAGACACGAGGCGGTCACTCTCCTAATGGCAATCCTAACAGGTCTCTGTGTCACTCTTCAGGCCCTCTATGCTTCCAAGATCATCTCTTATGCTCAAGGCTTTATGCTGCTAAGGCAGGCAGCTACCGAGTTTGGCTGGACCCTCAATTATGGTGGCATTGCCCTAATGTGGAGAGGGGGCTGCATCATCAGAAGGTAAGTGAGAGGCAGCCCAGGGTCCGACGGGAAGGATTCATGCTGCTGTGCAGAAGTGCGATCTTAGGACACTCAGCTTGATCAGTTTCCAGGGGTGGGCAATTAGCCCCGTCACTGGGCACAGGCAGCAAGATAGGTTTAGATTTTGTGGCTCCCTTCTTCACTATACCTCAGTTGCTCTACCTAGATTGTCCACACTACACCTTTTTTTTAAGTAGTTCTGTGAGAACTGTCATGCCCTCTGGCCTTGCCTCTTGGGACTTTTGCTGTGTATTTTCATTGGAAATGTCAAATCATAGAAAACGTAGCATTCCTACACATGACGTTACATCATTCTCATGCTGGCTGAAGATTCATTTGATGAATCTGATTTTTCTGAAATAGATGATTCTGGTGATTCAGATGATTCTAATATTAGTTCTCTTTAGAAATAACTCCAAGAATAGTTTTTATATTTTATTTTCACATTGAAAATCAGTCAGATTTGCTTCAGCCTCAAAAAGCGTGTTTAAGTAAAATTAAATGAGCGCTGGCAGGGAGCTGCACTTTAAACAGGAAAAGGGTTAACAGCTAGCTCGAAGAGATAAGAAATGTAACTTTGTACTTCACTAGGGTATACATCGGCTTCCAACTTACTTCCCTGTTAGAGTTAAGATTCATTGCTTTCGGCCTGGTGCGGTGGCTCACGCCTGTAATCCCAGCATTTTGGGAGGCTGAGGCAGGCGGATCACAAGGTCAGGAGATCGAGACCATCCTGTCTAACATGGTGAAACCCTGTCTTTACTAAAAGTACAAAAATTAGCTGGGCGTAGTGGTGCGTACCTGTAATCCCAGCTACTTGGGAGGCTGAAGCAGGAGAATCGCTTGAACCTGGGAGGCAGAGGTTGCAGTGAGCTGAGATCATGCCACTGCATTCCAGCCTGGTGACAGAGCGGGACTCCGTCAAAAAAAAAAAAAAAAAAAGACTCATTGCTTTTTTCCCTCCTCGATTATTTCAGTGTATTCCTAGGAAAGATAAAGGATGCATTTGATCGAAACCCGGAACTTCAGAACCTCCTACTGGACGACTTCTTTAAGTCAGCTGTTGAAAACTGCCAGGTACGTAGCCTAGAGCTGGCGCCATGGTTACTCTACCTCCCTGGGGCCATCAGTTGTGTTTTTTTGTTTGTTTTTTGAGACGGAGTCTTGCTCTGTCTCCCAGGCTGGAGTGCAGTGGCCCTGCAATCTCCACCTCCTGGGTTCAAGTGATTCTCCTGCCTCAGCCTCCTAAGTAGCTGGGATTACAGGCATGCCACCATGCCCAGCTAATTTTTTTTTTTTTTTTTGTATTTTTACTAGAGATGGAGTTTCACCATGTTGGTCAGGCTCATGTTGAACTCCTAACCTCGTGATCCACCCGCCTCAGCCTCCCAAAGTGCTAGGATTACAGGCGTGCGCCACCGTGCCCAGCCTCACCATCAGTTTTTCATTTACCCACATTGATGTGAATAAAAATCTGTCAGCATCACCAGGGGCAGATCACTAACCTCTGGCCATGCATTTTGTGCTCAGGACTCCTGGCGGCGAGCAGTCAGCACTGGGGTCCAGGCTGGCATTCCCATGCCCTGTTTTACTACTGCCCTCTCCTTCTACGATGGGTACAGACATGAGATGCTTCCAGCCAACCTCATCCAGGTAAGCCTGTGGAGCAGGGGTTAACCTGGCTGGCCGCTGGGGGACGTGTGCCATGGACTGTCCTGACTCCCTCGTTTCCTAGGCGCAGCGGGATTACTTCGGGGCTCACACCTATGAACTGTTGGCCAAACCAGGGCAGTTTATCCACACCAACTGGACAGGCCACGGTGGCAGTGTGTCATCCTCGTCATACAATGCCTGATGGTGCTGCTCCTGTCACCCTCCACGATTCCACAGACCAGGACATTCCATGTGCCTCATGGCACTGCCACCTAGCCCTTTGCCCTATTTTCTGTTCAGATCTTTTTTTAAAGTGTTGTTAGAGACTCCTGAGGAAGACACACAGTTTATTTGTAAAGTAGCTCTGTGAGAGCCACCGTGCCCTCTGCCCTTGCCTCTTGGGACTGAGCAGGAGCTGCTCATGTGCGTGAGAGTGGGAACCATCTCCTTGCGGCAGTGGCTTCCGCCTGCCCCATGTGCTGGTGCGGTTCCCATCACGCAGTCGGGAAGGATGTTTGTGCACTCGGATCAACTGGAACCTCTATCATGCGGCTGAATTCCCTTTTCCCTTTACTCAATAAAAGCTACATCAGACTGATGCTCTTTCTCCAGATTCTTAGTCTCGCCTCGGCCGCATGGAGCCATTATCCCCATTGGCAGAAAGATTTTTCTTTAAAAACAAAGACTAGAATAACAAGAAACACCACATTTAGGATCATGCTTCACTCGGAGGTGGCAGGCAGGGAGGGCGCACCAGAGGCTGTAATACACTGGGCGTGTTCTCTTTCTCCAGTTGGGCAGTGGGTACGTGGATGTTCACTGTAACGTGCTTTTTCTTTCGTCTTTTTTTTTTTTTTCCTGCTCCTGGCAAGCTGTGCGTGACATTCGTTATGCCTTTTTGTATGTCAAATACTTCATAATAAACTTTCTAGAGAATTACGCTTTAATGAATGGCTCAGCTTGGTCTGATTGATTTCCTTTCCCACACCTGTCTCTACTTGCTTTAAGTCAGGCCCAGGGATTCAGCGTGGGATTTTGAACAATCTAAGCCTGCTCCTTAAACTAGGCTTTTCACTTTTATCTTATTTACTCAGAAAAAATAAACCCTGCCGGCAAACTGATACGGTTGTGTGGCCTGGGGCCAATGTAACTGTTTCCCTGCCACGGTTTGACTTCATGATGATTTCCCTGGAGTGCTAAGAAAGTCCTAAGAGTTGCCTAAGCGGAGCAAACAGCGCCTGTGCCTCAACAGCTGGTGTCTACAGTATGACCTCTCACCTCTCAGGGCTAATGTGAAGGAGACAGTTTTCATTAAATCAATGTAAAAAAATTTTTTTTTTTTTTTTTGAGATAGAGCCTTGCTCTGTCTCCCAGGCTGGAGTGCAGTGGTGCGATCTCAGCTCACTGCAAGCTCCGCCTCCCGGATTCACGCCATTCTCCCGCCTAAGCCTCCCGAGTAGCTGGGACTACAGGCACCCGCCACCTCGCCCAGCTAATTTTTTTATATTTTTAGTAGAGACGGGGTTTCATCGTGTTAGCCAGGATGGTCTCGATCTCTTGACCTCGTGATCCGCCTGCCTGGGCCTCCCAAAGTGTTGGGATTACAGGCGTGAGCCACCGTATTTTAAAATTTTGTTTAGAGATGTCTCGCTATGATGCCCAGGCTGATGTCAAACTCCTGGGCTCAAGCGATGCTCTTGCCTCGGCCTCCCAAGGTGCTGGGATCACAGGCAGGAGCCACCGTGCCCCGCTACCAACTTTTAACTCAGCCTAGATGTGAGTTCTTCGCTAGATCAGCCCCCACTCACCCCTCCTGCCCTCCCTGTACGATTAAGAGAAGCCTGAGTAGCCGCATGTGACGGGATTGTTCTTTAAGGGTTGTGAAAGGCACTGTTCAGTGGGGATCTTTTGACCTGGCTCTGAGGGTGATGGATGGACGCTGCTGGAAGGGAGAGAGAACAGCAGGAGGTCAGAGACTAAGTGTCAAAGGGCCCATGATGTTTGAAATGGTAATGATCAGAAGGGAATCCACTCAGGCCCTTTCCGCTTACCTTCCAAAAAGCTGTGAGTGGTGGAGTTTGGTTTCAAATTCAGCCCTCTTTGCTTACTAGCTATTAGACTTTGGGGAAATTATTTACTATCTGCTGTGTTCTCAGTTTTCTCATTTATAAAATGGGAAATAAGCACCTGTGTCCTTGAGGCTATTCTGGGGTTTCACCAAGGGAAGACAGAACGGTGCCTGGCACATAGTAAATACCTACACAAGTGGCAGCAAGGCTGGGTGCGGTGGCTCACACCTGTAATCCCAGCACTTTGGAAGGCTGAGGTGGGAGGACTGCTTGAGCCCAGGAGTTTGAGACCAGCCTGGGCAACATAGTGAGACCCCCATCTCTACAAAAAATAAAAATTAGCTGGGCGCAGTGGTGCACACCTATGATCCCAGTCACCTGGCAGGCTGAGGTGGGAGGATCGCTTGAGCCCAGGAGATCCAGGTTGCAGAGACCCATGATCACACCACTGTACTCCAGCCTAGGTGATAAAGCAAAACCGTCTCAAAAAAAAAAAAAAAAAAAAAAAAAAAGGGGCAGCAATTACTACCATTGAGTGTGCCTGACCCCTGGACCCCTGGAGCAGTGGTGGGTTTTTAAACTGGGTCTTGCTCTTGCCCAGGCTGGAGTGCAGTGATTTGATCACTGCTCACTGCAACTTTGAACTCCCCGAATTCAGGGGGTCCTCCTGCCTCAGCCTCCCGAGTAGCTGGGTCTACAGGCATGTGCCACCACGTCCCATTCATTTGTTGTATTTTTTGTACAGACAAGGTCTGGCCATGTTGCCTAGGCTGGTCTCGAACTCCTGGGCTCAAGTGATGCTGCACCCACCTCGGCCTCCCAAAGTGCTGGGATTTCAGGCATGAGCCACCGCGCCCGGCTGCAGTGGTGTTTCTACAGACAGAAACCAGATGTTACCGCTCAGCACCAGTGATGAATTTGCTTTGCACCCCAGTCTTCAAAAGGTTTCTAGTGGGGGTGACTCTGTGTGCTGCGCAGCAGGTGTAGAGGTTAAGAAAGGTCAGAGCTGGCCGGGCGCGGTGGCTCAAGCCTGTAATCCTAGCACTTTGGGAGGCCGAGACGGGCGGATCATGAGGTCAGGAGATCGAGACCATCCTGGCTAAAACGGTGAAACTCTGTCTCTACTAAAAAATACAAAAAACTAGCCGGGTGAGGCGGCGGGCGCCTGTAGTCCCAGCTACTCGGGAGGCTGAGGCAGGAGAATGGCCTGAACCCGGGAGGCGGAGCTTGCAGTGAGCTGAGATCCGGCCACTGCACTCCAGCCTGGGCAACAGAGCAAGACTCCGTATCAAAAAAAAAAAAAAAAAAAAAAAGAAAGGTCAGAGCTTCTCAACCTAACCTGCTTGCGACTCCCCCACTCCCACCCTGCCACCCCACTGAGATTTGAAAAAATACAGATTCTTCCATCCTGGCTAACACGGTGAAACCCCGTCTCTACTAAAAAATACAAAAAACTAGCCGGGCAAGGTGGCGGGCGCCTGTAGTCCCAGCTACTCGGGAGGCTGAGGCAGGAGAATGGCGTGAACCCGGGAGGCGGAGCTTGCAGTGAGCTGAGATCCGGCCACTGCACTCCAGCCTGGGCGACAGAGTGAGACTCCGTCTCAAAAAAAAAAAAAAAAAAAAAGAAAAAATACAGATTCTGATTCAGCAGAATCCTGAAAATGGCTCTTCGTGGGGTGCAGCCCCATGTTCTGCATTTCTCTTTGAGACAAGGTCTCGTTCTGTGGCCCAGGCTGGAGTGCAGAGGCACTATCACAGCTCACTGCAGCCTCAACCTCCTGGGCTCAGGTGATCCTCCTAACTCAGCCTCCTGGCTAGCTGGGACTCCGCGTGCACACCACCATGTCTGGCTAATTTCTAAACTTTTTGTAGAGATGGGCTCTCCCTATGTTGCCCAGGCTGATCAACTCCTGGGCTCAAGCGATCCTCCGGCCTCAGCCTCCCAAGTGCTGAGACCACAGGCAGGAACCACCATGCCTGGGCCTGGGCTCCAATCTTGGCTCCGCCACAAATTCAGTCTTACTTCACAAGTTAGTTAACCTCTGTGTGTATCTTCTCATCTATATAAAAGGGATGATAATAACACCCCTCACAGCCGTCTTCAGGATGAAACACAAGGCACTTGCACCACAGCCGGCCACACAGTGAGCACCGTGTAAGGTTCACTGTTTATTACATGCCTCCTGAAGGGAGCTTGCTAGACAATTCTGAGTGTGGAAGGAGGTGGAAAGATGAAATGTGCACACCGACAGGTCAGTCTCAGCTCACTACAACCTCCGCCTCCCAGGCAAGCGATTCTCTTGCCTCAGCCTCCCGAGAGCTGAGATTACAGGCGCACGCCACCATGCCCGGCTAATTTTTGTATTTTTAGTAGAGATGGGGTTTCACCATGTTGGCCAAGCTGGTCACAAACTCCTGACCTCAGGTGATCCACCCGCCTCAGCCTCCCAGAGTGCTGGGAATACAGGTGTGAGCCACCACGCCTGGCCAAGATTGATTTTTGTATTGACATTTTACAGTGCATTTTTTTTTTTTTTTTTTGAGATGGAGTTTCACTCTTGTTGCCCAGGCTGGAGCGCAATGTACGATCTCAGCTCACCGCAACCTCCGTCTCCCAGGTTCAAGCGATTCTCCTGCCTCAGCCTCCCCAGTAGTTGGGACTACAGACATGCAGCACCACTCCCGGCTAATTTTTCTTTTTGCATTTTTGTAGAGATGGGGTTTCTCCATTTTGGTCAGGCTGGTCTCGAACTCCTGACCTCAGATGATCCACCTGCCTCGGCTTCCCAAAGCGCTGGGATTAACAGGTGTGAGTGAGCCACCGCGCCCGGCCAATTACAGTGCAATTTTAAGAAAAACAAGTAATTGGCCGGGCGTGGTGGCTCAAGCCTGTAATCCCAGCACTTTGGGAGGCCAAGATGGGTGGATCATGAGGTCAGGAGATCGAGACCATCCTGGCTAACACGGTGAAACCCCATCTCTACTAAAAAATACAAAAAACTAGCCAGGCGAGGTGGCGGGCGCCTGTAGTCCCAGCTACTCGGGAGGCTGAGGCAGGAGAATGGCGTGAACCTGGGAGGCGGAGCTTGCAGTGAGCCGAGATCCGGCCACTGCACTCCATCCTGGGCGACAGAGCGAGACTCCGTCTCAAAAAAAAAAAAAAAAAAAAAAGAAAACCAAGTAATTGCTATTAAACTTAATATTTATGGAACCCTCCTTAATGCAGATGAAAAGGATGAAAGAAACCCACAAAGGTCTTTGTCTTATTTATGGTGAGGGCAGTGGACAAAGCGGAAGCTCAGAAACTAGCCTGCTCATAATCAAATCTGGGCTCTACCACTTCCCGGTAGTTTAGCCTCGGGCAGAGTTCTTTCACCCGTTTCCTCATGTAAAATGGGGCTAACAGCACCTACTTTTGAGGGCAGATGAGATATTAAATGAGTGCCTAGAGCGAGGACAGGTGCAAAGTGCTCAGTGTCACGGCAACATTGCCGGCGGGCATCCCTGGCCTTGTTTCACGCTGTAGTGCAACACTGACACCTAGTGGTCAGATTATACGGCTACTTCTTCAGGAAGAAAGTGTTTCAACCAAATATTAGTATATCCTTTTTTCATTATTATTTTTTTTTTTTGGAGACAGTGTCTCCCTCTGTCACCCAGGCTGGAACGCAGTGGTGCAATCATGGCTCACTGTAGCCTTGAACTGGGCTCAAGTGATCCTCCTGCCTTGGTCACCGTAAGTGTTGGGATTACAGGCTTGAACCAACACACCCAGCTCCATTTTCTGTAATGAATACCTCAGCCCTCGACCTATTTCTCAGACCCTTTTTTTTTTTTTTGAGACAGAGTCTTGCTTTGTCGCCCAGGCTGGAGTGCAATGATGCGATCTCAGCTCACTGCAACCTTCACCTCCTGGGTTCAAGTAATCCTCCTGCCTTAGCCTCCCAAGTGCTGGGATTACAAGCATGTGCCACCATGTCCGGCTAATTTTTGTATTTTTTTCGTAGAGACGGGGTTTCATCATGTTGGCCAGGCTGGTCTCGAACTCCTGACCTCAAGTGATCTACCCACCTCGGCCTCCCAAAGTGCAGGAATTACAGATATAAGCCACCGCTCCTGGCCTCTGAGACTCTTAAGTGCCTCTGTATTGCACATATGTCACTGGAATAATGTTCTTTAATCCTGGGAAGCAACTGCTTTAAAATGAGGGAACACACAGGTACGAAGCACAGGAACTGCCTGGGACGAACTGTTAACTATTTCTTTAGCTCTTATGGGAGGCAATTGTTCAAAACCTCACACCTGCCTTGTGAGGTTGGAACTACTGTCCCCAATTGATAAATGACGACATGAAGTTTGGCCAGGTCCTGTGACTTGCTTGGGGTCACCAGGTTCGAGGGAGGGAGCTGGGCTCTGCAGCCACGGTGTGCTCTAGAGTGGGACTGCTCACCAACCAGCGCCCGGCCTGCTCTCCTGCTGCAGGCTTGGGCTCACCCTGGATGGTCTGCCCTGCCCAGCCCCACACTGCCCACTAGGGAAATTCATCAGAGGCCTCCTCTGCTTGGGCTGGAGGACTGTCCAGGTAGACTGGGATGCCCACAGGGAGCAGCGGACAGAGGCGAGAAATGCCTGTCATTTCCAGATGCCACCCACAGAGCAGGGGCAAAGGAAAGTCCTCAGAAGGCTGATTGCTCCAATCAGCTTTGATCTGGGGTTCAGCCCTCGGCAAGCTTAGGGAACTTGAGGGATGTCTATGAGAAAGGAAGACAGGAATGGCTTTATGAGATTTCCTTCCGTTCTAAAAGTAGCACCTGCTCGTGACAAATGCAGAATACAGAAATATAAGCAATAAACAAAAAATAATGAAACAAAACAAAAACCTAGAAATACAGGCAGGGCATGGTGGCTCACACCTGTAATTCCAGCACTTTGGGAGGCTGAGGTGGGATTGTTTGAAGCCAGGAGTTTGATACCAGCCTGGGCAACATAGTGAGACCTGGTCTCCACAAAAAATAGAAATTAGCCAGGTGCGCTGATACGGGCTTGTGGTCCCAGCTACTTGGGAGGCTGGAGTGGGAGGATCACCTGAGCCCAGGAGGTGGAGGTTACAGTGAGCCTTGGTCGTGCCACTGCACTCCAGCCTGGGCGGCACAGCGAGACCCCTGCCTCTCAAAAAACAATGAAAACAAACCAAAATTGGGTTTGATGGTTTCACTTTATTGTTAACATAAAGGAAAAGCAGTAACCTTCGTGTCAGAATTATACTCCTGTCGATGGCAACAAGGCAGTTCCTGTTCCACTCGCTGAATGAGGTCACGGGGCGTTCATTCATTGTAGTCTGACTTTGTGACGCCATTGTTGGTGATAGAATGATAAAGCTGATGGTGGATTTTGCAAGATACACCTGAGGTACAGGTGCTTGGAGCTCTTGATAATGTGTACTGCGTTACATGATCTGTAAATCGTGGGCTATGCATCCTTTACACTAGACTGGAACACCTATGCACACACCTATGCACACGTGTTTCGCGGAGAGTGGTGCTCAGCGCTGTGCCAGGTGCTGAATTAGGCTCTGGGGTGCAGCAGTGACCTGGGTGGTCATGTCTCCGCCTCGCCCGGCCACCTCCGTTGAGAAACCTGAGCAGGGGGCTGGCTGGAGGCCGACGGCGGAGTTCTCTCAACGGAGCGCCGCCAGGGGGCGCGCGAGGCAGGGCGGAGCTGGGTACTTTGTCCGCCCGCGCAGCCCGTCGTTCGCGCCGCGGCGGGAATATCCGACCTGGCCGCGCACCACCGCCCCTTCTCGGCCTTCCTGCATTTGCCCAGGTTCAGCACGCAATAATGGAGGAGGAGGCGGAGACCGAGGAGCAGCAGCGATTCTCTTACCAACAGGTACAGGAAAACGGTGGTCGGGCTGGGCTGGGGCAGGACGGCGTCGAGTTTCAGGACAGAAAAGGACACCGAAGCCCAAATTGGCCTCTCATCGGGGCCCCCACGCCCACGGCGTCCCCCGCGGCTGCTGCTGCGCCTGCGTCGGCTCAACTGCCGCGGGTGGTGCTGGGAAGCGGTTTCCGCGGCAACGCGGCTGGACCCTGGCCTGCGCGGCCTGGGTAGGAAGCGGTTCTAGGGGAGTGCGCGGGCTCCGGGGTCCAGCGGGGAGAGGCCACCTTCTGGCTTTGCGATGAAGCCTCGGTTTCCCCTTCTCAGATGGGGTTGTTGTGAGGGTGGAACGTCGGCATTAGAGACACTCGAGGTGACGCCCGTAGCGCGGTGCGCGGTTCGGGCAGGAGCTCTGGAACGCTGCTGGAGGGGTCGACCCCTCGTTACAGATGCAGGGACGCGGTGCGGACCAGTCAGGACCAGAGCTCGTCCTTAGATGTGGGTTCGAATCTCCGCCGCGCCAACTTGTGATCGTACCGACTCGGCCCAAATGCAATTTTCTTCCCTGCAAAATCGTCGTAAGAATAACCACCTGTTAGGGTAGCTGCAGGCATCCCATTCTTTCCTTTTATCAGCGCGGGGCATACTGGGCGGCAGAGGCTGAGAACCTTACTGTGCTGTGAAGAGGCGAAAAGCAAGACCCGGAGTGGCGACTTTAAAGACGAATTGAAGAAACGCGGGAATGAGCTCCAGACGCGGGAGTTTCCTCTCTACAAAGTTACATTGTAGCAGCTGTCTACCCTGTCCCTTGTATTTTGAGAAGTTCAAACCTTCAGAAAAGTTGCAAGAACATGGTACAGAACGCCTAGATGCCCGTCACCTCGATTCACCACTAGTTAGCATTTTGCTCTGTTTGCTCTCTTGCTTTTTTTCCTCCCTGATTGGAGAATTAATTGCAGATATTTTGACAGTTCGCCTTTAGATTTTAATTCTTTAGTACACATCTCCCAAAAACAAGGCATTGGTTGGGCGCGGTGGCTCACTCCACACCCAGAACTTTGGGAGGCCGAGGTGGGCAGATCACTTGAGGTCAGGAGTTCTAGACCAGACTGGCCAACATGGAAACCGCCTCTCAACTAAAAGTACAAAAATTAGACGAGTGTGGTGGTGGGCGCCTGTAATCGCAGCTGCTTGGGATGTTGAGGCAGGGGAATTGCTTGAACCCGGGAGGCGGAGGTTTCGGTGAGCCGAGATCGCACCTTTGCACTCCAGCCTGGGTAACAGAGCGAGACTCCATCTCAAAAAAAAAGAAAAAAGAACAAGGCATTCTCCTACATCATCTCCATAAATTATCCCACTCAGGAAGTTTAATATTGATGAAACGCTGTTGAACGTGCAATCCATGGTCACGTGCCCCCACTTGTCCTAAGGATGTTTCTTTTAACTGTCTTTTTTCCTTCAGGATTCCGTTAAGGATGGCGCGTTCCATTTAGTCATCTTGTCTCTTTGGTCCTGCCTGCCCTATTTTTTTTTTTTTGAAACAGAGTTTTCGCTCTTGTCCAGGCTGGAGCGTAGTGGCTCCATCTCAGCTCACTGCAACCTCCGCTTCCCGGATTCAGGAGGTTCTCCTGCCTCGTGAGCAGCTGGGATTACAGGCGCCCACCACCACGCCCAGCTGATTTTGTGTGTTTAGTAGAGACGAGGTTTCACCATGTTGGCCAGGCTGGTTTTGAACTCCTGACCTCAAGTGATCTGTCCGCCTCGGCCTCCCAAAGTGCTGGGATTCCAGGTGTGAACCACTGTGCCGGGCCTGTTCTTAGTCCCCAGAACAGAGCCTGGCTCTCAACAGAGGAACAAATGCTTACTGATGAAATGAAACTGCAAAGATGGGCCGAGAAATTTGCCCCGCAGCTGTGATTAACCTGTAGAAGATTTCCCCCTGTTCATGTAACCAACTGTTCTTGGCACTTGGTAGGCAGCAGTGAACAAAATTGACAGGGTCCTACCCTTGAGGAGTTTAGTGATTTAGACTCTAAATGCAGTGATGCCCCCAGCCCAGCCATGGGGAACGGAGGAGGAGGGTCTGAGAAAAATTCCTGGAGCCAGGAGCATTCAGAAGAATTCATGTCCTGTACCCTGACGCCCACCCATAAGTAAAAAAGATGATGTTGAGCTGGGCAGGGTGGTGTTGAGCTGGGCAGCTACTCAGGAGACTGAGGCAGAAGGTTCACTTGAGCCTGGGAGTTGGAGGCTGTAGTGTGCAGTGACCACACCTGTGATCTTCATGCCTCCCAGGTCGATGGCACTTTGGCTTCTCCTACCAGAGGCCTCAGCTTACCTAGCCTTGTGAGGTCTGAAATTCAGAAAGGTAGATGCCCTCCTTATCTGCCTGACCTCTATCCTGAGGTCCTGGACTTGCGTTTTTGGCAGTTCCTCCTCCTCTTGCCTATGCGTTGAACACTTGCTGGTAGATTTTGTGCCCTCGTGGGTTCAGCTGTCATCATGTGCAGCTCAGCTCTTTGGCCCTGAGGCAGAGTACCCACACCTGGGCTCAACGGAACTCTGTCGACACGTGGGCGAGACCGTGCTTAGGTTGTCTTGCGCTTGAGGCTCATCCTCCCCTCGGTAATTTTCTGCAAGCGGCAGAGAGATCTTTTTCAGAACGACAAGGGTTGCCAGGGAGCAGTGAGGCCCCGTGGAGGTAGCCTCCCAATCCTCTGAATCGAGAGGGCTGGGTGTGCCCTCTTGAGCCTTTCCCGTGTTGTACTTTTGTCCTCTGTGACATGCAGGCCTGGGGCTGCCAGGGGCTTGCAGCAGAGGGATGGGATCCTTCTGTATTTACTTGATTAACCACAGTAAGGGCAAAGTTCCCTGCCTGGTTTTTCATTGTCTCCCAAACACCTAGCATATGCCTTTGCTCAGGCACATGTCCAAACTCCGCAGATAGTTTGGAATAAGGGAGTAAAACCACGCGGGGCCTTGGCAGGCACGAGTCTGATCTGTCTCCCCACTGACTTGCCATCCAATTCCTTATCTACCTGACGTAAATCATAACCATTAACAAGGAGGTAATGTTTCTACAAGTCACACTCCAGTGGGCCTCATTCACTGATTAGTACACTTGAAAAGCCACCCAGCCATTATGGAAAGCTCCGAAGGAATTGGGCTGAGCAGACCCTCTCCTTGGTCTTAATTTTTTAAGCCGTGAAAAGCTCTTATTTGCAACCTTACCCATGAAATATTTCGATTTTTTTCCCCAGAGGCTAAAGGCAGCAGTTCACTATACTGTGGGTTGTCTTTGCGAGGAAGTTGCATTGGACAAAGAGATGCAGTTCAGCAAACAAACCATTGCGGCCATTTCGGAGCTGACTTTCCGACAGTGCGGTATGAAGCTTCGGCCTCCCTAGCCATGTCTGTAAACCCCAAAGGTTGATTTCACCTGGGAGCAGTACGTGGGTGGGAGCTGTGGGGAGTCTGACCAGCAGACCGAGATATTATCATCATCATGTGTTCTTCATGAAACACTGCTCTTTTTGGCTGCGAGTTGTGGATATTTTATGGGAAGAACTATTTTTTTCCTATTACACTAACACTGGGGCATTAACGCCTTTATTTTATTGTTTTAAACTGCCCTGACGGCTGGAACATTAGACATCACATTTTTTGTTTCAGTGCTTTATAACATTTTTATATTACCCATAGTTTCTTTGACAGCTGAGCTTTAGCGTTGGTATTTGCTTGACTTCAGAGGGAAAACGAAAGACCTCACAAGCCTTGACTGTAGCAGAAGTTAAAGGATAGTTTCTAGAAACCAAAGGCATAGTCACAATTAATGGAAGACTTGCCATGAAGGGTGGAGGGCTCTGGGAAGGACAAGGAGGTCATCATGAATAAAAAAAGCCAAAGGCTCTTAGGGAATGGCGGGGCTCCTGGAAGCGCCTCCTTTCACCTTTAAGAGAGTTTGTTGTATTAGTCACTGTACTGGCTGTAAAAATCAAGGCTTCACTTTTCCTGCTTCTGAAATTAGATGGGAGGGTGCCTAAAGTGTGTGTCTTTCTCTTTCAGAAAATTTTGCCAAAGACCTTGAGATGTTTGCAAGGTGGGTAGAGAACTTGGTTATCCGACGCTGCGTCTGTGCAGCTCTTTGGGGCCTCTCCATCTGGTGGGTTATTTCAGGAGAGCTTTAGCTATTCAGTTTGCCGTGTGTTTTGTGGAGGCTTGTCTCTAATCATGGTTCTGCAAGAACATGACGCCTGCCTCAATCACGGTGATTCAGACTTATTTGAACATTTTTTGAAGTTTTCCGAGTATTTTTTATTAAAGAACCCAAGTTATTCAGTTCCAAGTTAAAAAGGTGTGAATGCCGTCTCCAGGACCCTGAATGGCAGTGCCTGTGTTAAAAGCCATGTCTTCGGGTGGTTTGATTGCTCAGGGTTTGAGAACATGGTGCCCGGGGGCGGCTGCCCCTCTGCGGAGGGAGCTGCCGCATGTCCGCGGTGGTAATTGCTTGCAGGTGTACACAGAATGGCAGGCAGGGCTTTTCATTTGCCGCATTTGTTCTGAGTAAGACGCACTCCTTGGAAAGAGGGTGACTTGCTTTCAGCTGCTAAAGCCTCAGCTTTTACAGATGATTTATGTTCAGCTCTTCAATTAGTACCGCAGGTAATTGAAAACAATTGCACCAAATTGCTTTTATGAAACAGTTTGAATGACGAAGGCCTGAAAGGGCGAAAGCTTTCTAATTTGCCGCCACTTGGATTCGGTGCCAGCCTCTCCCACACCCTTTACTTTTCACCTTGCTCCTGTTAGCTCTTTGTTTCTTGGATGCCTGTTTTGAATGAATTAAAGCAGTGGGTTCTCGGAGGGCAAGCTCTCAATCTGTCCTATTCCTGTGGCTATTCGTCCCTGAAAACCGCTTAGCATCTTCAGCTTGACCAAAAGGGATAAGATAGTATGAAGGGATACCGGTAGCTCATGTGGCTTAGTCATTGCTGATTCAGGTGGGAGTCCCTTATGTGTGGCCCTCCTCCCCGGTGAAAGATATTTATCACCTTTACTTGTTATTTCTTTGTTAGCTGTGGGGAAAAAAAAAACAATGAATGTTTAAAATACTTAAAAATAATAAATATATATATTAGAGATTCAGGGTCTTGGTATATTGCCCAGGCTGGTCTTGAACTCCTGGACTCAAGCAATCCTGCCTTGGGCTCCCAAAGTGGCTGGGATTATAGGTGTGAGCCACCATGCTCAGCCTGAAAATACTTCTGTAAAAATTCTATTAAAAAAATTAATAGAAAGAGTATGGTAACACATTAGGCTTTCAGATATTCTGTGTTTTTTAAAAAGTACATAAAAGGTAGATTTTATTTTATTTTATTTTATTTTATTTTTTTGAGACAGCGTCTCGCTCTGTCGCCCAGGCTGGAGTGCAGTGGCCGGATCTCAGCTCACTGCAAGCTCCGCCTCCCGGGTTCACGCCATTCTCCTGCCTCAGCCTCCCGAGTAGCTAGGACTACAGGCGCCCGCCACCTCCCACAGCTAGTTTTTTGTATTTTTTATAGAGACGGGGTTTCACCGTGTTAGCCAGGATGGTCTTGATCTCCTGACCTCGTGATCCGCCCATCTCGGCCTCCCAAAGTGCTGGGATTACAGGCCTGAGCCACCGCGCCCGGCCTTATTTTATTTTTTTGAGACAGAGTCTCACTCTGTCGCCCAGGCTGGAGTGCAGTGGTGCAATCTTGGCTCACTGCAACCTCTGCCTCCTGGGTTCAAGTGATTCTCCTGCCTCAGCCGCCCAAGTAGCTGGGATTACGGGCATGTGCCACCACACCTGGCTAATTTTTGTATTTTTAGTAGAGATGGGGTTTTACCATGTTGGTCAGGCTGGTCTTGAACTCCGGATCTCAAGTGATCTGCCCACCTCAGTCTCCCAAAGTGCTAGAATTACAGGCGTGAGCCACTGTGCCAGGTAAACGGTTGATTTTCTTTTGCTGGGTACTGGCGGGGAAAGGAGTACGTGCGTGTGTGTGTGTGTGTGTGTGTGTGTGTGTGTAGACCATAAGCTCCATAAGGAAGGACAACTTTTACATAAAAGTGTTCGTGGAGGCCAAGTGCGGTGGCTCACGCCTGTAATCCTAGCACTTTGGGAGGCTGAGGCGGGTGGATCACCTGAGCTCAGGAGTTCGAGACTAGCCTGGGCAACAGGGTGAAACCCCATCTTCTAAAATAAAATTTAAAAAAATTAGCCAGACATGGCAGTGTGCGCCTGTAGTCTCAGCTACTCAGGAGGTTGAGGCAGGAGAATTGCTTGAACCAGGGAGGTGGAGGTTGCAGTGAGCCGAGATTGTGCCACTGCACTCCAGCCTGGGTGACAGCGAGTCTCCGTCTCTTTAAAAAAATAGAGAGTTTGTGGAAAGGCTGCCTCTGAGAACTGAGTGAGTCCAGAGTCCAGTGATGAGGCTCCAGGAATCTGGGGTGCAGCCAGAGGCAGGGAAGCACCCCCTCTTCTTGGCACAACCCACAACTACAGGTTTTCTTTGAAGACTCATCCTTTGTGTGAATTCCAGTTTGCTTTCATACAAAAAAGCATTGTTTTAAAGTTGATCACTGAATAAAATTGATTCTCCTGGAAGGCCAACTTTGGTTATCTTGTGGATTTGAGTTGTCCCTGTCACACTTTCTCTACTCCCAAGACTATTGTTACCCCAGTTTGAGAAAGATGGACTGTTTCAAGTCCACAATATGTTACATAGCCTCTCTAGGCTAGCCTGGGAACCTAATGAGTATTTGTAACATTGTTTCATTAAGACAAATTTGTTTTTTCTTTTCTTTCTTTTTTTTTTTTTTTCCTTGAGACAAGATCTCTGTTACCCAGGCCAGAGGGCAGTGGCAGGATCATAGCTCACTGCAACCTAGAGCTCCTGGGTTCCAGTGATGCTGCCACCTTGGGCTTCCAGAGTGTTGGTATTACAGGCATGAGCTGAGCCACTGTGCCTGGCATCTTTTTTCTTTTTGGTGAACTTGTTATGAGAAGTTTCTGTGAGAATACACATTTAAATTCTTTTTTCTTTTTCTTTTTTTCTTTTTCTTCTTTTTTGGAGCATTGGAGCAAGAGGGAGACTTGAGAACAGGGGCTGGATTTTTTTTTTTTTTTTTTTTTTTTTGAGATGGAGTCTCGCTGTGTCGCCCAGGCTGGATTGCCATGGCGCGATCTCAGCTCACTGCAACCTCTGCCTCCTGGGTTCAAGGCATTCTCCTGCCTCAGCCTCCCAAGTAGCTGGGATTACAGGTGCGCAGCACTACGCCCGGCTAATTTTTGTGTTTTTAGTAAAGACAGGGTTTCACCATGTTGGCCAGGTTGGTCTCAAACTCCTGACCTCAGGTGATCCACCCACCTCGGCCTCCCAAAGTGCTGGGATTACTGGCATGAGCCACTGTGCCTGGCCAATTTTTTTTTTTTTTAGACAGAGTCTCTCTCTGTCGCCCATGCTGGAGAGCAGCAGCTCAATCTCGGCTCACTGCAGCTTCTGCCTCGTGGGTTCAAGCGATTCTCCTGCCTCAGCCTCCCGAGTAGCTGGGACTACAGGCACACGCCACCACTCCCGCTAATTTTTGTGTTTTTAATAGAGATGGGGGTTTCACCATGTTGGCCAGGCTGGTCTCGAGCTCCTGACCGCAGGTGATCCACCTGCCTCAGCCTCCCAAAGTGCTGGGATTACAGGTGTGATCCACCATGCCTGGCCAGAGAATACACAATTAAATTCTAAATCAATTCACTGGCAGACTTTGGAAAGCAACTGCCAATCTGAGTTGTTAATTTTTTTTTTTTTTTTTTGAGATGGAGTCGCACTCTGTCATCCAGGCTGGAGTGCGGTGGTGTGATCTCAGCTCACTGCAGCTTCCGTCTCCTGGGTTCAAGCAATGCTCCTGCCTCAGCCTCCCAAGTAGCTGGATTACAGGTGCCCGCCACCACACCCGGCTAATATTTGTCTTTGTAGTAGAGACGGGGTTTCACTGTGTCGGCCAGGCTGGCCTCAAACTCCTGACCTCAAATGATCCACCCACCTCGGCTTCCCAAAGCTATGGGATTATAGACATGAGCCACCACACCTGGCCTGAGTTGTGAATTTATTTAGCTTTGAAATCTGTAGTCTCCTAGTATTGTTAAACATTTTGAAGAAGATAGATATTCTATAGGAAATACATTCTGGGAACTTTTGGGAATCGTCTTTAAGGCCTGTGTTACAAAGCATATTATATGAAAAATTGCTTTTTATTTTCCCTAGCTAGAGTAATTTTCTGGAGTAATTTTCTGGAGTTGGAGGTTTGACTTAGGAGAGTCTACGATATGCAGTGGCTGGCAGAGGATGCCCTGCCCCTTCCATCAAGGGCCTTAGTGCAGAGATACCGGAGGCAAAGCTGAAGTGGCAGAGAGGACTGAGATCATTGTTTCCTAAAACTTTCTTGTCAACAGATAAGTTCGCTCTGTAAATGGTTCATTGTGCTTATTCCTTTTACTGTACTTTAAGAAGAATGTAAATCCAGACAGAGCAGCCTGGTTGTGAGGTTGAGACTGGGCCACCTTGTCCACGCACACTTAATATTTTCCACCCAGACAGAACATCAGTGTTCTGGCCTCATTCTTTGTGGCTGCTCTTATGTCACCTCTGTCTTTTTTCTCTCCTGTGTGGTCCTTGCAGGTTGCTAATTAGAAAATTATCTCTTGAAGTGGGTATTATTATCTCATGACAAGCAGATACTATCAATCACGATGAGATGACGTGATATTTGTATATTTAGCAGAATGTTAAGGATTAATTTGGCCAAATTATGGAGAATAATTTCTGTGTGAATTTATCTTTTAACTCAGCAGTTGTTCAGTGAGGACTCACCATGTGTGCTGGCTGCTTTGCTAGTTATTAAGGATGCAAAGATTCTTATTTATTCCTGCTTACAAAGTACCTGTGTATTTTGTGGGAAAGTTAGAAATGGAAAGAAAGGGTGTAATCAGAGTAATATATTATTGAATAGAGCTTATTATCTCAAATTACCTTTCCTAGCAAAGATGATAGGACTAGAATGAGAATTTGAGTCCAACTTGTGAGCAAGAAGCAGACTCCAGTTTAAAGGATGTTCTTTGTGGCTGGGCACGGTGACTCACGCCTGTAATCCTAGCACTTTGGGAGGCCGAGGCAGCTGGATCATGAGGTCAGGAGTTCGAGACCAGCCTGGCCAAGATGGTGAAACCCCGTCTCTACTAAAAATACAAAAAAATTAGTGGGGCATGGTGGGGGCGCCTGTAATCCCAGCTACACAGAAGGCTGAGGCAGAGAATTGCTTGAACCCGGGAGGTGGAGGTTGCAGTGAGCCAAGATTGTGCCACTGCACTCCAGTCTGGGTGAGAGAATGAGACTCTGTCTCAAAAAAAAAAAAAAAAAAAAAAAAAAAGAGGATGTTCTTTGTTCTGCCTGTGTTATTGTGGAGGGAGGGAATGCATTAACTGCCTGTTGGGAACGGGGCGTTAGGAGGCGTCTGCATATGCTTTTTCCTGTAAGTTAGCCCTTGGAGAACGTCAGAATCTTGACCTAAGTAAAGCCATCCTTTGTGGAGGTTCTCTTTGTTCTTCTATTTAGTGTCTATTTAAGCAGGTACCCTCTGTATCATGAGGCTCATTTTCTCTGCACTAGAGTTGTACACTGACCTTCTTGATTTTTCTGTGGCCTTAGCTGTGACCAAGGAAGCCAGGTTTGGAAGGACTCTAAGCCCCGAGCCTCCTGTCTGTGTTTGTACTCTTCAGGTACCCTTGGCCCTAAGCAGAGGTGGAGAGATGGCCTTTGCTTTCTCCATCTCTTTACTTAATTGGGGTCTTGGGAACTTCACAAATTTTTGTGTCACTTTTGCTTAATGCCCTTTATCTAAAAGGATGGGCTACTTAGAGATCCCTGCTCTTTTGAAGTCTGACCCTGAACTTCTGTGTTTCATCAAAACTTTAAATAATACCAAACATTTTGGTGACTTGCTTCTGCCCTTTCTGCAGACATGCGAAAAGAACCACAATTAACACTGAAGATGTGAAGCTCTTAGCCAGGAGGAGTAATTCACTGGTGAGAGATGAATTTCTTTCCTCACTTCCCTTTCCCATTGGAATACATTATTCCCAATCAATCACTTGAAGCCGTGAAGTTATTCCCCAGGGCACCTTGCATTAGAAACTAGAGGTGGCTGAACCATTCAGACTTACCTGTAATTTACAGTCTTGCTTTCATTATGATGGATCTTGCTAAGCCAATTTGAAATTTTCTAATCAGCACTCTCTGGTTTTTATAATTTGCCTTTTTTTGTAATACCTCAAAACTTTGGTCCCATGTTTCATTTACAACATGATGTCAGACACTGGTCACAGGCTAATCTGTAGGGATAGTTTTACGGTGTTCACAGTTCTCCAAATGGGCCAGGTATAGAAGGAGTTTCTGTGTGGCTAGATATGCAGGAAAAAGCACGTTTTCCATCTTTTTAAGTCTAGAAATCATTTTGACCAAGCCTCCGTTGTTCAGGTGAAGACTCAGCGATGCTCTGGTCATCCCAGGCTAGTGGCTTTGGCCAGTGGCAGAGCCAGCACGCCGGGGAGATTTCCTGACTGAGTCTAATGCTAGACATTGAAGCACTGTGGCTGTCGTAGAATGTGGGCCCCACAAGAGCAGGGGCTTTTGTCTCTTTGTTCTCTCTCCATCTGTGTTGCCTAGAACAGTCCTGGCACACAGGAGCAGCTCAATAAATAGTTGTTGAATGAATGAATTTGTATAGCAGTTTATAGGGGCTTTTCCAGATACTATTTTACATATATTATCTAATGCTCACAACTTTTTTTTCTTTTTTTTTTTTGATGGAGTCTCACTCTGTTATCCAGGCTGGAGTGCGGTGGTATGATCTCAGCTCACTGCAACCTTCACCTCCCGGGTTCAAGCAGTTCCCTGCCTCAGCCCCTCGAGTAGCTGGGATTACAGGCTCCCACCACCACGCCCGGCTAATTTTTGTATTTTTAGTAGAGATGGAGTTTCACCATATTGTCCAGGCTGGTCTTGAACTCCTGACCTCGTGATCCACCCACCTCAGCCTCCCAAAGTGCTGGGATTACAGGCGTGAACCACCACGCCTGGCACTTTTTATTTTTTATTTGTAATTGTAGACATGCGATCTCTGTGTTGCCAGGCTGGTCTTGAACTCCTGGGCTCAAGCAGTCTTCCCGCCTTGGTTTCCCAAAATGCCGGGATTCCAGGTGTGTGCCACATTTTTTTTTTTTTTGACAGGGTCTCACTTTGTCACCCAGGCCGAGTGCAGTGGCGCAATCATTGCTCATTGCAGTCCCTGTCTCCTGGGCTCCAGTGATCCTTCCACCTTAGCTTCTCAAGCAGCTGGGACTACAGGTGCATGCCACCACACCGACTAATTTTTGTATTTTTTGTAGAGATGGGATTTCACCATATTGCCTGGGCTGGTCTCAAACTCCTGGGCTCAAATGATCTGCCTGCCCTGGCCTCCCAAAGTGCTGGGATTACAGGCATGAGCCACTGCACCCAGCCACAACTCTTTTTTTTTTTTTTTTTTTTGAGATGGAGTCTCGCTCTGTCCCCCAGGCTAGAGTGCACTGGCGTGATCTCGGCTGACTGCAAGCTCCGCCTCCCAGGTTCACGCCATTCTCCTGCCTTAGCCTCCTGAGTAGCTGGGACTACAG
Organism: Macaca nemestrina; assembly: GCF_043159975.1. Taxonomy (NCBI): domain Eukaryota; kingdom Metazoa; phylum Chordata; class Mammalia; order Primates; family Cercopithecidae; genus Macaca; species Macaca nemestrina. The sequence continues at coordinate 223,611,734 of NC_092125.1, read as the reverse complement.
GCGCCTGCCACTGTGCCCAGCTAATTTTTTGTATTTTTAGTAGAGACGGGGTTTCACCGTGGTCTCGATCTCCTGACCTTGTGATCCAACCGCCTCGGCCTCCCAAAGTGCTGGGATTACAGGCGTGAGCCACCGCGCCCGGCCGCCACAACTCTTACTAACACAACTTACTGGCTAGGTGCAGTGGCTCATGCCAATAATCCCAGAACTTTGGGAGGCCAAGGCAGGAGGATTGCTTGAGCGTAGGAGTTTGAGACCAGCCTGGCCACATAGTGAGATCCTCATATCTACAAAAATTTTTTAAAAAAGAAGAAAAGGCCGGGTCGTGGTGGCTCACGCTTGTAATCCCAACACTTTGGGAGGCCGAGGCGGGCGGATCACAAGGTCAGGAGATCGAGACCATCCTGGCTAACACGGTGAAACTCTGTCTCTACTAAAAATACACAAAAAAAATTAGCCAGGCGTGGTGGCAGGCGCCTGTAGTCCCAGCTACTCAGGAGACTGAGGCAGGAGAGTGGTGTGAACCCGGGAGGTGGAGCCTGCAGTGAGCCAAGATCGCGCCACCGCACTCCAACCTGGATGACAGAGCAAGACTCTGTCTCGAAAAAAAAAAAAAAAAGAAGAAGAAAAAAATTGAAGCTGCATTTAATTCTAAGAAATGTAACCCAGGCTTTGGCTTTTCTACCCAAATTCTTTGAGTCAGAGGTGGTTGTGGAAGGTTTAGTTTTCTTTGTTTATTTGTTTAGGTTTATAAAATGGTTACAGCCAGATATAAATACAGATTTTTTTTTTTATAGCTAAAATACATCACAGACAAAAGTGAAGAGATTGCTCAGATTAACCTAGAACGAAAAGCACAGAAGAAAAAGAAGTCAGAGGATGGAGGCAAAAATTCAAGGGAGCCAGCAGAGGCTGGAGTGGTGGAAAGTGAGAATTAAAGCCCCTCGCCGCCTGGAAAATGCAATGCAGCCTTCTACAGGTAGAGCCGCCTAGAAATGCGCATGGCCGCCAAGGAGACTTCGAAGGGTTAGAGACTAAAAATACATAAATAAAAAGACTAGGCTAGGGGGCTTTTTGTGCTGAATTCTCCACATTGTTAACTGCAAAAGCTAGTTTTAGAGAATGGGAAAGTCTTAAGCAAAATACTCCCAGATCTCATTCCAGAACATAAAAATGGTGTGTGCTTGAATGGTATGTATTAGAAATTACATCTATTGTAATTAAAATTGTGTGCGCAGTTAAACATGGTTGACTTTTTCAAGCAAAAATCAGTTCATCTTTTGATGTAATTTTGTAGGCTAAATGACAATCTCTGAAAGATGAATAAAGTTATATTTATTTAGCTTTTCTGGTTACTAATGTTGTTTTTAAACATAGGCCGCCTTTGGTCACCAGGTAAAAGGGCATATGTTTGGGAATGGCCCTTTTTACTTTTTTGTTTTTGGAGAAGGAGTCTTTTTTTTTTTTTTCTTTTTTGAGATGGAGTCTCGCTGTGTCGCCCAGGCTGGAGTGCAGTGGCGCGATCTCGGTTCACTGCAAGCTCCGCCTCCCAGGTTCACGCCATTCTCCTGCCTCAGCCTCCTGAGTAGCTAGGACTACAGGCGCCCGCCACTGCGCCCGGCTAATTTTTTGTATTTTTAGTAGAGACGGGGTTTCACCGTGGTCTCGATCTCCTGACCTTGTGATCCGCCCGCCTCGGCCTCCCAAAGTGTTGGGATTACAGGCGTGAGCCTCCGCGCCCGGCTGGAGAAGGAGTCTTGCTCCGTTACCCAGGCTGGAGTGCAGTAGCACGATCTCACCTCACTGCAACCTCTGCCTCCCGGGTTCAAGCAGTTCTCTGCCTCAGCCTCCTGAGTAGCTGGAATTATGGGTGCATGCCACCATGCCTGGCTAATGTTTGTAGTTTTAGTAGAGATGGGGTTTCACCATCTTGGCCAGGCTGGTCTTCAACTCCTGACCTTGTGATCCACCCACCTTGGCCTCCCAAAGTGCTGGAATTGCAGATGTGAGCCACTGTGCCCAGCCTTTTAATTTTTTTTATATATTATTTTTGTGTGTGTGAGACACAGTCTTGCTCTGTTGCCAGGCTAGAGTGCAATGGTGTGATCTCAGCTCACTGCAACCTCCACCTCCCAGTTTCCCAAGTAGCTGGGACTACAGGCGTGCGCCACCATACCCAGCTAATTTGTGTGTGTGTTGTGTGTGTTTTGTTTTTTCTCATGCCTTTGGGTTTCTTAGAGGTCCAGGCACGCCTTTCCCTTTACCCTTTGGCAATGTGGTGAAGAGAAGGGGCAGGGGTTTGTGGAGCCCTTTCTGTGTGCCAGGCACCCACTGTGTAGTCCATGTATTACCTTGCTGGTCTCCACAACTTGATCGGCGTAGATCTGATTCTTCACCTTCTCCCGATGAGCAAATGGAAGTTTGATGAGGTTCATCAGCTGCCCAGGGTCACCCGGCCACAGTCAGGAGACAGTGTTCACATTTGGGGCCGCTCACTCTAGAATGGGTGAGAGAAAAGGGCATTCATTTGGAGTAGAATTTATACCATCTGTGCCCAAATAGGATCAGCAAAAGATGCCCCAAAGCTACCCTGACTCTCCAAGGGAGGTGCTAAGCTATGGCCGTAGTAGGGCGCCAAGTTCATACTTTGTGGTTTCGGGTCTGCAAATGGCTCAGCACTTGTTCTCATGTTAATTATAATATCTGTGTGTCATATCAGTGAATGAAAAGTGAATCATAAAGCCTGCCTTCCTAGTACGGTCAGCCAAAGACCTGTATGTTAGCAGTTTCATTTTCGGATAAGCACTCTTTGAACTCCTTATTGGCCAGGTGCAGTGGCTTGTGTCTGTAGTCCCAGCAACTTGGAAGGCTGAGGCAGGAGATTCACTTAAGTCTGGGAGTTTGAGACCAGCCCGGGCAGCACAGTGAGACCCCATCTCTAAAAAAAAATAAAAAATAAGTTAGTTAGGCATGGTGATGCCTGCCTGTAGACCCAGCCAGCTACTCAAGAGGCTGAGGCAGACGGTTGCTTGACCCCGGGAGTTGAAGGCATTAGTGAAGTGACTGTGCTACTGCACTGCAGCCTGGTGCACTGGGGTGACAGAACAAGACCCCAACTCTAAAAAATAAATTCGGGAGGCTGAGACAGGAGAATCGCTTGAACCCAGGAGGTGGAGGCTGCAGTGAGCCGAGATTGTGCCACAGTACTCCAGCCTGGGCGAGAGTGAGACTCAGTCTCAAAATAAAATAAATTAAAAACTCATCAAGAAGAGTTTAGGGAATAGATACTATAGACTTTCCAAAGGTTGAAAGATCTGGGTTGGTGTCTTAGGTTTGCAACTTTAGTAGCTGTATAACTTTCAGAGACTTTGTGCTTTTTTTTTTTTTTTTTTTCATTGAGACAGGGTTTCTGTCACCCAGACTGGAATGCAGTGGCACGATCATGACTCACTGCAGCCTCAACCTCCCAGGCTTAAGCGATCCTCCTGCCTCAGCCTCCTGAGTAGCTGGGACTACTGTGTGCTACCATGTGCTACCATGCCCGGCTAATTTTTTAGTTTTTTTTTTTTGTAGAGATAGGGTCTCAGAATGTTGCCCAGGCTGGTCTCAAACTCCTGGGCTGGACTCAAGTGATCCTCCTGCCTCAGCCTCCCAAAGTGCTGAGATTATAGGCTTGAGTCTCTGCACCTGGCCTTTTCTTTTCTGAGATGGGCTCTTGCTCTGTACAGTGGCGAGATCACAGCTCACTGCAGCTATGAATTCCTGGGCTCAGGCAATCCTCCTGCCTCAGCCTCCCAAGTACCCAAGACTGCAGGTGTGTGTTACCACACCGGGCTAAGTTTCTTTTCTTTTTGAGACAAGGTCTCACTCTGTCACCCATGCTGGAGTACAGGGGCTCAGTCTTGACTCACTGCAGCCTCCATGTCCCATGCTCAGGTGATCCTCCTACCTCAGCCTCCCAAGTAGCTGGGGCCACAGGTGTGTGCCACCATGTCTAGCTAGTTTTTGCATTTTTTTTTTTGGTAGAGGTGGGGTTTTGCACGTTGCCCAGGCTAGTCTTGAACTCCTGGGCTCAAGTGATCCTCCTGCCTCAGCCTCCCAAAGAACTGGGATTGTAGGCATGAGTCACTGCACCCGGCCTTTTTTTTTTTTTTTTTTTTGAGATGGGCTCTTGCTATGTCACCCAGGCTGATCACAGCTCACTGCAGCCACGACTTCCTGGGCTCAGTCAATCCTCCTGCCTCAGCCTCCCAAGTGCCTGAGACTGCAGGTGTGTGTTGCCACACCTGGCTAAGTTTTTCTTTTTTCTTTTTTGTCATAAAGTCTCATTCTATCACCCATGCCGTAGTGCAGTGGTGCAATCTTGGCTCACTGCAGCCTTGACCTCCTATGCTCAGATGATCCTCCTACCTCAGCCCCCCAAGTAGCTGGGACCACGGGTGTGCGTCTCCACGTCCAGCTAATTTCTGTAGAGATGGGGTTTTGCCATGTTGCCCAGGCTGGTCTTGAACTCCTGGGCTCAAGCAATCCTCCCGCCTCAGCCTCCCAAGTAGTCAGGACTACAGGTGTGCATTGCCATGCCTTGCTAAATTTTGTTTTTTGGTGGAGATGGGGTCTTGCTATGTTGCCCAGTCTGGTCTTGAACTCCTGGGCTTAAGTGATCCTCTCATCTCCACCTCCCAAAGTTTGCCACCTTCTTGAAACAGTCATCAGTTCTCATGACGTCTTCCCCAATTTGCAGCACATTCCCCTTCTTTGCACACTTCTTATCGCACTGAAAAATGTCCTTGTCTTTCATTTGTGTCCATGTATCCTATTTCTTTTAGGCTGCAACACCTCTGTCGGGGTGTGGGTGGCATGGGTCCCTTGTGGTATTGCAAGTTCCATGCTGGGTGCTCAGAATGTTTAATGAGCTCATGGAATAAAATTGGCACACTAGACTAACGATATAGGAAGTTGGTGAGGTCGGGTGTGGTGGCCTCATGCCTGTAATCCCAGCACTTTGGGAGGCTGAGATGGGTGGATCACTTGAGTTCAGAAGTTTGAGACCAGCATGGCCAACATGGTGAAATCTCTATTAAAAATACTAAAAATACAAAAATTAGCTGGGTGTGGTGGCTTGTGCCTGTAATCCCAGCTACTCAGGAGGCTGAGACAGGAGAATCCCTTGAACCTGGGAGGTGGAGGTTGCAGTGAGCTGAAGTTGTGCCACTGCACTCCAGCCTGGGTGACAGAGCGCGACTCTGTCTCAAAAACAAAAAGAAGCTGGCTGAACTGCTGTGAATGTCTCATCTGCAAGTATAACTCGATTTTTAGTGTCATTTATAGGAATTTTGGTACAGAAATAACAGATGAAGCAACATACGACATATAAGTCTCTGGCCAGCAGGCCATGCTGATCTTACCTAGGATTTTAACATAAGCAAAAAGACTGTGACAAATTCAAGATTGAGATTTCCCCCGTGAAGGTGTAAACCAGGACTCTGGAAAACTGAAAACAAGTATGTTCACTTCTAGAAAGTGCCATCAGTTTTGGGTTGTGTTACTTCAATTTACAGCCTTGCTTTGGATGTTGGTCATCTATTGTAGGTTTGGGTGGATGTTCCAGATTTTACTCGGTGTCCAGTTGGGTGCAGGGGTCTGTGCATTTGTCTGTGTGATTCAGCGATGAGGGCCTGTGAGGGAGAGCCAGCAGGTAGCACAGGGAGGGACTCCATGGTCTGCACTCTCAGCAGTGGCGCCAGCCTTGGGAGGACAGAGAGCCCTGGGAGTTGGCTGAGGGCAGGGCCGGGCATTGCTTCCCAAACTGTGACTGTGCCCTGCAGTAACAATACGTCTCACACCCGACACACACAATGTGAATCATTATTTATCCTCACTACGGGTGATGCACACTAATTTCAATTTCATTCTAAAGGAAAGTACTGGCCTGTGACCCACAAGCGGTGGTCAGGAGCAGTTTAGAAAACACTGGACTGGGCCGGGCGCGGTGGCTCACGCCTGTAATCCCAGCACTTTGGGAGGCCGAGGTGGGCGGATCACGAGGTCAGGAGATCGAGACCAGCCTGGCTAACGTGGTGAAACTCTGTCTCTACTAAAAATACAAAATTAGCTAGGCATGGTGGCACATGCCTGTAATCCCAGTTACTCAGGAGGCTGAGGCAGGAGAATCACTTGAACCCGAGAGGCAGAGGTTGCGGTGAGCCGAGATTGCACTCCATTGCACTCCAGCCTGGGCAATAAGAGCGAGACTCCATCTCAAAAAAAAGAAAACACTGGATGATCAGGAGTTCGAGACCAGCCTGGCCAACATGGTGAAAACCTGTCCCTACTAAAAATACAAAAATTAGCCAGGCATGGTGGTGGGTGCCTGAAATCCCAGCTACTGGGAGGCTGAGGCAGGAGAATCGCTTGAACCCAGGAGGCAGAGGATGCAGTGAGCTGGGTGTGCCATTGCACCCCAGGCCGAGTGGGCCAGAGCGCGGCTGCCCTGGGGCCAGCAGTACCTGGGTGCTTGTTGGAAATACAGCTCTCAACTCCTCCCTGCCCCAGCACATCAGGACCTGCCTGCAAAGCGATCGTCTGCACTTCAGTTTGAGAAGGCCTGGCCTAGAGGACGGTGGGTCTGGCCTGCTGGGCTGAGAGGCAGTACTGGGAGCGATTCTTGGGGCCTCCTTGCCAACAATTTGGTGAAACCAGCGGATACTATCGTAGCATCTCTGAGCTCCCACTGCCTCCTTGTTTCTCTGCCCGTAGTAGAAGAATGTCTTTGAAATTACTGGATGAGTTTCAGTCATACTTTCACATGGGCACAATTTCACATTCAAGCTCCTTATCCAAGGCTAATTTTATATTATGTTAAATCACTTGTTTTTGTTCTCACGGCTTCCTGCCTACTATAGGCATAATTACGAGGAAGCAGAACTTCTCCAGCAGCGAGCGCACATGCGTTCCAAAATAAGAGCAAATTCGCTCTAAACACAGGAAAAGACCTGAAGCTTTAATTAAGGAGTTAGATCCAATCCTAAAGCGCTTTTGTGGGCACTGATTGCTCCAGCTTCTGCGTCACTGCGTGAGGGAAGAGGATCCAGGCGTTAGACATGTACAGACACAAAAAACAGCTGGAGATTGGGCTTAAAATACCCACCAAGCTCCAAAGAAGAGACCCACGTTCCCAAAACATTGATTTCAGGGCTGCCAGGAAGGAAGAGCAGCAGCAGGGTGTGAGAGAAGCTCCCGTCAGCCCACAAGATGCCGTTGCCCCCTGGCCTCCTGCTGCTGCTGCTCTCTGGGGCCACGGCCACCGCCGCCCTGCCCCTGGAGGGCAGCCCCACTGGCCCAGACAGCGAGGTGAGTACAGTCCTGACGTGGCCATACGCTAGCCCACTCTCTGTCTCTTGTTGGCTTTTTGGCCTGCATGGTGAGTGTGTGTGTGCACGTATGTTGCAGTTCACAGCTTGGACAGGACACAGGGCTGAGCTTTGTAGTGCTCTTGGCTAGCTTGAGGTACTGGGATGTTACATTCAGATCACTGATCCTCAGTTACATGTCCCAACCCATGAAGCCTGCTGGAAACCTGTGCAGCTCAAGGAGGACCCTTCATGCCAGGGCTCCCTCCGTCGGGTGTCTGGGAAAGGGGAAGCGAGTGTACCGGTCCACTGCAGGGCAGGCGTGGAGCTGCGACAGCCCTTCCAGAGCCTTCAGTTACACACAGCACAGGCTCCCACTGGCTCAGAGTAACTGGCATCATTACATTTTCCGTTGTGAGAATTTGTTACTTCATGAGGTGATTGATTGTTCTTTTTTCCATTTTGAGAAAGTTCCAAGAAAGAGTATATAAAGTTGAGCATTAAAAATGGATTTTTCTCTAAAATTATCAGATGAGTTTCAGGCAGGCCATTTATCAGCAGATTACTCCCAGAAGCTTTCTAAGGAATTTGAAAAACCAGAATTCAACGTTTCAGTCCCATCGTCTCAGAAAGCAACTTGTGGACATCCAGGAGTGTGGCCAAAGGTGGGAGAATGAATAAATTAGCCTGATCCACCTTGGGGCTTCTCAGCTGCCAGTCACTGGGGGGAAAATGGCAGATTTCCTGACGTCTCCTAATTAAGGACCTTAGCAAAGAGTGTGGAGCAAAACCACCAGGTTTTTTTCCTTGACTTAAAATGACCAACTTTTCCTTTTCTTTAATTAGAGCAATTTATTTAAGGCGTTCGCTTCACTTTCTCATCCTCATCCTTTAAGTGGAAATGAGGCTTATTGCTATGGAGCATCTTTTCATTTTTTTCTTTTTATTTATTTATTTTTAATATTTTCTTTCTCTTTTCTCCAGGGTAGTCTTCTAGTAGATCTTTTTTTTTTTTTTTTTTGTGAGGAAATTGCATATCTTCGAATGCCTGCTGCCTGAGCCAGATTGCTGAGTTTTCTTTCCTTTGCCATCTGCTTCTCTTTAAAAGCATATGCAGGAAGCGGCAGGAATAAGGAAAAGCAGCCTCCTGACTTTCCTTGCTTGGTGGTTTGAGTGGACCTCCCAGGCCAGTGCCGGGCCCCTCATAGGAGAGGAAGCCAGGGAGGTGGCCAGGCGGCAGGAAGGCGCACCCCCCCAGCAATCCGCACGCCGGGACAGAACGCCCTGCAAGAACTTCTTCTGGAAGACCTTCTCCTCCTGCAAATAAAACCTCACCCGTGATTACTCACGCAAGTGTAATGACAGACCTGAATAAAATGTATTAAGCAGCAGCGATCTTTCCTTTCCTCCTTCCCAAGTCATTTGAAAAGTGTTTTTTATTTAAATTCCAATAATGCCCAATACTGACATGTCTTAAGTAATTTGGAACCCAAAGTGAACATCTTTGATAAAGATTGTTTTGTGGTTTGACTGAACCATGCTAAGTGCAGGCACTGGGCTTTCCTTCTGACGTTCATTATGGTGCTGGGAAGCTCTGTCTTTGATTTAAAATAAAATAGTTAAAGGCTACATAATTAAGAGTTCAGAATAACATCTTATTTCAGTTTATGAATTGATATGAATTGTCTAATTTAAAAAATATTTTCCTAACATTAAAAGGAAATTTTTAACATCAGGCTCAAAAAGCAAAATGATTATTCCTCATGTTTTAGCTGAAATTAATTTTAAAACATTACACAGAAAACATGCTGACATGCCTGCGAAACTTACACTCGAACTTGCTGTTAGGTACCAGTTTTAATTAGTAGCTTAATGGGTTGCAATTCTTTTCATGGGTTATAGCTTCAGATTTGCTTTGGGAGGAATGAAGTCTACTCACAGAATGTTTTTTTTTTTTTTTTTTTTTTTTTGAGACAGAGTCTAGCTGTCACCCAGGCTAGAGTGCAGCGGAATGATCTCAGCTCACTGCAACATCCGCCTCCCAGGTTCATGTGATTCTCCTGCCTCAGCTTTCCGAGTAGCTGGGACTACAGCATGCGCCACCATGCCTGGCTAATTTTTCTTTCTTTTTTTTTTTTTTTGAGATGGAGTTTCGCTTTTGTTGCCCGTGGCGTGGTCTCAGCTCACTGCAACTTCCGCCTCCTGGGTTCAAGTGACTCTCCTGCCTCAGCCTCCCATGTAGCTGGGACTAGAGGCACACACCACCACGCCTGGCTAATATTTGTATTTTTATTTTATTTATTTATTTTGAGACAGAGTCTCACTCTGTTGCCAAGGCCAGAGTACAGTGGCACGATCTCGGCTCACTGCAGGCTCCGCCTCCTGGGTTCATGCCATTCTGCCTCAGTCCCAGCCTGTAGCTGGGACTACAGGCGCCCGCCACCATGCCCGGCTAATTTTTTGTATTTTTAGTAGAGACGGGTTTTCAGTTTTCACCGTGTTAGCCAGGATGGTCTCGATCTCCTGACCTCATGATCCGCGTAATTTTTGTATTTTTTTTTTTTTTTTTTTTTTGAGACGGAGTCTCGCTGTGTCGCCCAGGCTGGAGTGCAGTGGTGCGATCTCGGCTCACTGCAAGCTCCACCTCCCGGGTTCACGCCATTCTCCCGCCTCAGCCTCCGAGTAGCTGGGACTACAGGCGCCCGCCACCTCGCCCGGCTAGTTTTTTGTATTTTTAGTAGAGACGGGGTTTCACCATGTTAGCCAGGATGGTCTCGATCTCCTGACCTCGTGATCCACCCGCCTCGGCCTCCCAAAGTGCTGGGATTACAGGCTTGAGCCACGGCGCCCGGCCAATTTTTGTATTTTTAATAGAGATGGGGGTTTCTCCATGTTGGTCAGGCTGGTCTCGAACTCCTGACCTCAGGTGATCCACCTGCCTCGGCCTCCCAAAGTGCTGGGATTATAGGCATGAGCCACCACGCCTGGCTGTGAAGGTTTTTAGATGCTAAACTTTATTGGAAAAACCAGCAAAGGCTGGCTGGAGGACATGGGAATATTCTCTTCTCTGGACACTGGGGAGTGGACTTCCTGAGAATGACTGCTGACCATTCCATTGTTTTCTGCCGAGCTGAGCTCATATTCATAATTACTAGTTGAATAAAGTATAATGTGATGGAAGAGACTTAATAGTATCCACGTTTCCAAACACAGCAGCTTTAGGAGACCAGTAATTGGGTCAGTGAACTGGTGGAAGCTGCCTGCCTGAAAGGCCAGCTAACCTTCCAGAACTTTAAGATTTTTCTAGAAAGAAGCCATGCTCATTGTTTTTGTTTTTAAATTGGGGTCGGCAGGGTGCAGTGGCTCATGCCTGTAATCCCAGCACTGTGGGAGGCCAAGGCAGGTAGATCGCTTGGGGCCAGGAGTTCAAGACCAGCCTGGCCAATGTGATGAAACCCTGTCTCTACTGAAAATACAAAAATTACCCAGATGTGATGGCGCATGCCTGTAATCCCAGCTACTTGGGAGGCTGAGGCACGAGAATCACTTGAACCTGGGAGGCGGAGGTTATAGTGAGCCGAGATCATGCCACTGCACTCCAGTCTGGGTGACAGAATGAGACTCTGTCTCAAAAATAATAGTAAAATAAAATAGGGGCCAGGTGTGGTGGCTCACACCTGTAATCCCAGCATCTTGCGAAGCCGAGGTGGGTGGATCACCTGAGGTCAGGTGTTCAAGACCAGCCTGATCAATGTGGTGAAACCCTGTCTCTACTAAAAATACAAAAATTAGCCGGGCGTGGTGGCACATACCTGTAACCCCAGCTACTCGGGAGGCTGAGGCAGGAGAATCGCCTGAACCCGGGAGGCAGAGGTTGCAGTGAGCCAAGATTGTGCTACTGTACTCCAGCCTAGGTGACAGAGTGAGACTCTGTCTCAAAAAATAAAATAAATTAATGAATTGGGGTCATCCATACAGACATTAAGATTGGGGGTTTTACCTTTTAACTGAGTAGTATCTGTAGGATTGTGAGGCTCTACTAGTGCTCCTGCCAGGAAATTCATCAAGTCTAAGCCTACCTTAGTTCAGGGGACTTACAACATTAACTGGCGTCAACTGCATGTTAGACCAGATGAATATGCTTGTGATTAATAAATCAAGGTAAAATGGTAATTTTCCCCCATGTGGTTTTTGGCGGACTTTTCTGTAGTTCAGTATAGTCAGGTGTGCAGATCTGGGCAATCAGACCCTGGGCAATTTTAAGTTCATTCTCTTGTTATTCTGTCCAGGATTTGGCACCAGAACAGCTCCTTAACTGCTGAGGAGGAATGAAGGATGACAGGCACTCACAGTTTTCCTATTTCAGGGCTGACAGCAAAGGATTCCAGGCTTTAGGAAACTCAGATTGGGAAGCTGAGGGGAGATACTTACCTTGATTTAAACAGCACCTGTTGAAGGGGCAGCCCATCTTTTTTTCTTTTTTCTTTTTTTTTTGAGATGGAGTCTCGCTCTGTTGCCCAGGCTCTGGAGTGCAGTGGCACGATCTCGGCTCACTGAAAGCTCCGCCTCCCGGGCTCACGTCATTTTTCTGCCTCAGCCTCCTGAGTAGCTGGGACTACAGGTGCCCACCACCACGCCCAGCTAATTTTTCATATTTTTTAGTAGAGAGGGGTTTCACCGTGTTAGCCAGGATGGTCTCAATCTCCTGACCTTGTGATCCGCCCGCCTTGGCCTCCCAAAGTGCTGGGATTACAGGTATGAGCCACCGCGCCCGGCCCTCTTAAAAACAGTAGTGTCTTCCATAGAGAGAGGTTTCATTTGGAATGTATTAGGCTGTTCTTGTGTTGCTATAAAGAAATACCTGGCCAGGCGCAGTGGCTCATGCCTGTAATTCCAGCAGCCTGTAATTTCCAGACCAGCATGACCAAAATGGTGAAACCCCATCTCTACTAAAAATACAAAAAAATAAGCCAGGCGTGGTGGCGGGCACCTATAATCCCAGCTACTCAGGAGGCTGAGGCAGGAGAATCGCTTCAACCTGGGAGGCGGAGGTTGCAGTGAGCTGAGATTGCACCATTGCACTCCAGCCTGGGCAACAAGAGCACAACTCTGTCTCAAAAAAAAAAAAAAACCTGAGAAGAGGTTTAATTGACTCATGGTTCCACAGGCTGTATAGAAGCATGGCACCAGGTGGCCGGGTGCGGTGGCTCACACCCGTAATCCCAACACTTTGGGAGACCGAGGCGGGCAGATCACCTGAGGTTGGACTGGACCAACCCGACCAACATGGAGAAAGCCCGTCTCTACTAAAAATACAAAATTAGCCAGGCTAATGGTGGTGGCACATGCCTGTAATCCCAGCTACTAGGGAGGCTGAGGCAGGAGAATTGCTTGAACCTGGGAGGTAGAGGTTGCGGTGAGTCGAGATCGCGCCATTGCACTCCAGCCTGGGCAACAAGAGCAAAACTCTGTCTCAAAAAAAAAAAAAAAAAACAAGCACGGCACCAGGAATCTATCTGCTCAGTTTCTGGTGAGGCCTCAGGAAGCTTCCAATCATTACTGAAAGCCAAGTAGGACCCAGTGTATCACACAGTGAGGAGAGCAAGAGCAAGAGCAAGAGAGAGACTTGGGCTGGGTAAGGGGATGCTATACACACTTTTTTTTTCTTTTTCGAGACGGAGTTTCGCTCTTGTTGCCTAGGCTGGAGTGCAATGGCATGATCTCAGCTCACTGCAACCTCCACCTCCCAGGTTCAAGCGATTCTCCTGCCTTAGCCTCCTGAGTAGCTGGGATTACAGCTACAAGCATGAGCCACTGTGGTACCACCCCTGGGCTATTTGTAACTTCTTATAATGCTAGTAAAAATAGTAATTTCTTTTTCCCATTTTGCATTTGTAATTAAAAAACGTATTTGTCTTGTTAAAAAAATTAGTCTGGAGGAAAAGCTAGAATTTTGGGGGTAATAGTTCTTATGGTACTGAAAAATACAGCCGGGCGTGGTGGCTCATGCTTATAATCCCAGCACTTTGGGAGGCCGAGGACGGCAGATCACGTGAGGTCAGAAGTTTGATATCAACCTGGCCAACGTGGAGAAACCCCATCACTACTAAAAATACAAAAATTAGCCGGGGGTGGTGGCACACCCCTGTAATCCCAGCTATTTGGGAGGTTGAGGCAGGAGAATCCGTTGAACCTGGTGAACCTGGGAGGCGGAGGTTGCAGTGAGCTGAGATCAAGCCACTGTACTCCAGCCTGGGCGACAGAGCAAGATTGTCTCAAAAAAAAAAAAAAAAAAAAAAAAAAAAAAGGAAAAGAAAAAGATCGAAGAAAATCCAGTATCCATGCCTTAACCTGTTGGTTCATTTCCTTGTAACTTTGTTAATTGCACGAGTGTTGTCTGATATCATCTGAGCAAGTCGCCAACTCTAAGGTTCTGCAATCTGAAAGTGCAGTGCAGCTCCTGGGAGGGTGTCTGTCCCCCTGGCTGAAGGCTCTTGAACAGAACGGAGGCTCTCACTGTCGGAGCCGTTGGGAGGACTCAGGCAGTGGATGGGGATGCAGACTAGATCATGTCCAAGGTCCTTAAAAACCGCAAGGTGTATAAGATGCAGCCAAAAGGATTTAAGGTAAAACTCCACAAACAAAGGGGACAAAAACCCTCAAGGTGGGGGGAGGAAAAAAAAAAAGCTTGAACAGGTAATTAGGAATTAAACAGCTAAATAATTTTTTTTTTTTTGAGAGGGAGTTTTGCCCAGGCTGGAGTGCAGTGGCACGATCTTGGCTCACCACAACGTCCGCCTCCCAGGTTCAAGCAATTCTCCTGCTTCAGCCTCCCTAGTAGCTGGGATTACAGGCATGCGCCACCACGCCCGGCTAATTTTGTATTTTTAGTAGAGACGAGGTTTCTCCATGTTGGTCAGGCTGGTCTCAAACTCCCCACCTCAGGTGATCCGCCCGCCTCGGCCTCCCAAAGTGCTGGGATTACAGGCATGAGCCACCGCGCCCAGCAATAATCTGGTTATTAAAGACACATTAATAATTCTTGTAATTGAAGCAGGTTTTCTTTTTTCTACAGACCACTATTATTTTATTCCTGTCTCTCTGGAAAATGAAAAATCCATTAGTTTTTCTCTTTTGCTTTTACCCAGAAATTAAAGGTTGGTAAGTGGTAATTAGCATAGCATCTGTCAAAGCCAGTTGCCTAATGGGGACCGACATTTGACTTAAGTTGAAAGAATGGAATATGGCTAATGTAGAGTTCATTAGTTCCAGCTGCTTTCTTTGACATTCTTTTCTCCTAGTATGAGAACAGGTATGGCCTGCTCTCTCTTGCTCCCATTTTTAGACATATTGCTGTGCTCCTGTGTGCCTATTCTACAAGGCTGGAGGCACAGTGGTTATAGGGAAGTAAATGGTAATGGGGCAATATGTTTGTGACCACATTCATTATACATCTGGGCTAGAGTTCACAGGTCTTTGCCCTACTGACTCTTGATAGAGGACTCCAGCACCCTGTCTGCCCCTGAGAAACGAAAGAGAACCACTCTCCACTGTCTACTATACATTAGGTACTAGGATTTTTCTCATTATAGTACTTCATTCCTTTTTTGAGGGGGGATTGGATTATTTATTTTGAGACAGGGCCTCACTCTGTCACCCAGGGTGAAGTGCAGTGGCACGATCATAGCTCATTGCAGCCTCAAACTCCTGGGCTCACGTGATCCTTCTGCCTTGACCTCCTGAGTATCTAGGATTACAGGCATGTGCCACTACACCCGGCTCATTTTTAGTTTTTAAATTTTTGTAGAGATAGGGTCTTGCTATGTTCCCCAGGTCGGTCGGTCATACAGTAGTTCACTTAGGCCAGGTGCGGTGGCTCACCACCTGTAATCCCAGCACTTTGGGAGGCCAAGGCAGGTGGATCACTTGAGGTCAGAAGTTTGAGACCAGCCTAGCCAACATGGTGAAACCCTGTGTCTACTAAAAATACAAAAAAAATTTAGCCGTGTGTGGTGGCGGGCGCCTGTAATCCCAGCTACTCTGGAGGCTGAGGCAAGAGAATCGCTTGAACCCAGGAGATAGAGGTTGCAGTGAGCAGAGACTGTGCCATTACCCACAGGTTCAAACAAAACAAAACAAATATAGTACTTCATTTAACCCTTTCAAGCTTGGAGCCGTAGACTAAGAGGTTAGACTCAATCTGGTTTGTCTCACTCCCAAATCCACAGGACATTTTCCATTTTCCATCCAGTTCAGCCGCTTGGTGGATTCGCTTCAAGTACAGAATACCAATACCAACGCCCAGACGAGTCAACGAAAGCTGTGTGTGTCTGACAGAGAGAAAAGATTCTGGCTGTGTGTGGTGGCTCATGCCTGTAATCCCAAAACTCTGGGAAGCTGATGTGGGAGCATTGCTTGAGGCCTGGTTTGAGACCAGCCTGGGTAACATGGTTGGGTTTTAATGTACCCTGGATTTCCTAGGAATGTAGCTACTTTGTAAATCAAGGACAGACCCATTTACTGTTCTGGGAAATCCCACTCCCAAGGGCAATGCTGCTGGTGGTGTCTGAGCTGACAATCCCTGTGCTCTGCATGCCAGTCAGCCTGTCAGACACACAGCGAGTCCATGTGTAAGTGCAAGCATCTGACAGTGAAACACACGCCACGTCATTGGAAACTATTTTCCTTTTTGCCCTGAAATAGTACATTTGGGGCATTACATTGATAACTGGGGCTTCTGTAAGTATGAGTGTAGATTACCAGCGATGGCTTCTATTAAAGGATAATTAAGGAGGCATTGCAAAATAAGCTATAAAAAAGGAAATGTTGGGGCTAGTGAGAGCCAATGGAGGGCATTAGTAAAAGGATGCTGAGTACATCTAAGCCCTCCTTGAATCACAGGAAAATGAAACAGTTGTTTTCTACTTAATTGTTTTCTGTATCCCCATCTTTACCCTAGGACTTACTGTGATAATTTTTTTTCGAGACAGTCTCACTCTGTTGCCCAGACTGGAGCACAGTGGCAGGATCTCAGCTCACTGCACTCTCCACCTCCTGGGTTCAAGTGATTATCATGCCTCAGCCTCCTGGGTAGCTGGGATTACAGGTGCCCACCATCACGGCGGCTAATTTTTGTATTTTTAGTAGACGGGGTTTTGTCACGTTGGCCAGGCCGGTCTCAAACTCCTGACCTCAGGTGATCCGTCTGCCTCGGCCTCCCAAAGTGCTGAGATTACAGGTGTGAGCCACTGCACCCGGCCTATTGTGACATATTTTGATATTTCTTTTTTTTTTTCGTGACTGTCTCACTCTGTCACCCAGGCTGGAGTACAGTGGCACAATTTCAGCTCACCTCCACCTCCACTTCCTGGGTTCAAGCAATTCTCGTGCCTCAGCCTCCCAAGTAACTAGGACTACAGGCGTGTACCACGACACCTGGCTAATTTTTTATAATTTTAGTAGGGATGGGGTTTCACCATGTTGGCTAGGCTTGTCTTGAACTCCTGACCTCAGGTGATCCACCCGCCTCGGCCTCTCAAAATGCTGGGATTACAGGTGTTAGTCACTGCGCCCGGCCTATTGTGGTATTTCTTTACTTAATAATTAGCCAATGAATCTCTTAATAGCATTCTGTTTTCCTCTAAGCATGCATAAAAAACGGTCAAGTAAGTCCATGATAAGTCATTACCTTTTCCCTGCAAGGAGTGTACTATAGATTACCAAACCTGCAGAGCCAGTCTGTATGGAGACAGGAGGACTAACCAGGCTTGCTCTGCTTCACACCCAGAGACTTGGAGTCATAGCACACGGAAATTGCTTTAATGACCTTTTATACCCCCTGCTGATAAAGCAATTAGAAAACTGAAGAGTTTCATAGTGGTAAGATATAATTTAACAATACTGAATTAGATATTAGAAATGGACTCTCCATATGTCCCTATGGTCTACAAGCTTAATGTGGATCTTTAAACCAACAAATAAAACAATTCATTAACTGGAGAAACAAGTTTGTGGCCATAATCAGCACTCTGTAATGTCCCATCTTCACCACTATCTGTGCTTAAAATTCTGCAGTGCTATCTTCAGAATAAGGATAATGATTTGCAAATACGACCATTTCTTTTCATTGCCCTTGACAATTACCTTTTTAAAAAAAAGAAAAGTAGGGTCTTACTCTATCATCCAGGCTGGAGTGTGGTGGCATGATCAGAGCTCACTGCAGCCTTCAACTCCTGGGCTCAAGCGATCCTCTTACCTCAGCCTGAGTAGCTAGGACTATGCCTGGCTAACTTAAAATTTTTTTTTGTAGAGAGAGAGTCTTGCTATGTTGCCTAAGCTGACAATTACTTTATTAAAAAAGTTTTTTTTCTGGGCCAGGGGCGGTGGCTTACGCCTGTAATCTCAGCACTTTAGGAGGCTGAGGCGGGTGGATCACCTGAGGTCAGGAGTTTGAGACCAGCCTGGCCAATGTAACAAAACGCTGTCCTTACTAAAAATACAAAAATTAGCCGGGCATGGTGGTGCATGCCTGTAATCCCAGCTACTTGGGAGGCTGAAATAGGAGAATTGCTTGAACCTGGGAGGTGGAGGTTGCAGTGAGCTGAGAGTGCACCACTGCACTCCAGACTAGGTGACAGAGTGAGACTCTGTCTCAAAAAAACAAAACAAAACTTTTTTTTTTGAGATACGGAGCCTTGCTCTGTTGCCCAGGCTGGAGTGCAGTGACACGCTCTCAGCTCACTGCAACCTCTGCCTCCCAAGTAGCTGGGGTTTCACCATATTGGCCAGGTTGGTCTCGAACTCCTGACCTCAGATGGTTCGCCCACATCAGCCTCCAAAGTGCTGGGATTAAAGGTGTGAGCCACTGTGGTGCCTGGCCTTTTTTTTTTTTTTTTGAGATGGAGTGTCACTCTGTCGCCAGGCTGGAGTGCAGTGGCGTAATCTCGGCTCACTGCAAGCTCCACCTCCTGGTTCAAGGGACTCTCTTGCCTCAGCCTCCCGAGTAGCTGGGACTACAGGCTCCTGCCACCAAGCCTGGCTAATTTCTTGTACTTTTAGTAGAGACGGGTTTCACTGTGTTAGCCAGAATGGTCTCGATCTCCTGACCTCGTGATCCACCCACTTCGGCCTCCCAAAGTTCTGGGCTTACAAGCGTGAGCCACAGTGCTAGGCCCGGACTTTCTTTTTTTTTTTTTAACTGTTCCATATGGGGCAGGGCTAAATGTTAGGTGTGCGCCCATAGTCACCGCCAATTACTTTTTTTTTTTTTGTGAGATGGAGCCTCGCTCTGTCACCCAGGCTGGAGTGCAGTGGCGCAATCTCAGCTCACTGCAAGCTCCGCCTCCCGGGTTCACACCATCCTCCTGCCTCAGCCTCTCGAGTAGCTGGGACTACAGGCGCCCGCCACCATGCCAGGCTAATTTTTTTGTATGTTTAGTAGAGATGGGGTTTCAC
The DNA here is from genome assembly GCF_043159975.1 of Macaca nemestrina. Taxonomy (NCBI): domain Eukaryota; kingdom Metazoa; phylum Chordata; class Mammalia; order Primates; family Cercopithecidae; genus Macaca; species Macaca nemestrina. Next base: position 223,592,931 of record NC_092125.1, on the reverse strand, counting down.
CGTGTTAGCCAGGATGGTCTCTATCTCCTGACCTCGTGATCCACCCGCCTCGGCCTCCCAAAGTGTTGGGATTATAGGTGTGAGCCACCGCGCCTGGCCAATCACTGCCAATTACTTTTGAACAGAGAACATAATATGTAATTAGAGGAGGTGGGATATTGTTGATGCAGCTACATCTTTGAAAATTGGCAGAAGTCCTGAAGCTGGTGGGGCTAAAAAAAAAAAAAATTGGTGGAAGGGCATATGTTGAGACCTGGAATAGCTTTTCTGGAAGGTGCTCTAAGGTGGGGGTAGAGTAGTACATAGGTAGTCAAATGATGAGGCTGAGGGAGTCTACCAATAACAATGCCACAGAGCTTCCTTGGCACACTTCCCGCTGCTGCTATGTGGGCTCTTGTTTGGCTCGCTTAGGATTTTGCCGTTCTCCAGGTGGTGAGGCCTTCCTTGCCGAGATGCTCCGGAGGGAATGCAAGCTCTGCATCTGCTGCAGGCGCAGGGCGAGCTCCCGCTCACAGGCCTCTTGAACAGTCTCCGTCTTCCTTATGTCCCAGTTCAAAGCAACAGCCAGTGCTTTGGGGTCTTCCCTGGTAACCAACTGTAGCAAGAATAAGAACTCCTGAGAACTGGGCCTTCTGTGCGCCTCTCCTGCTGCTCTCCTGACTCTCTTTTGGGGAGTGCGATGAGGCAGTACCTGTTTATGTTACCTCTTCACACTGAAATGCCGGGTTTCCTTTACCATCAATTGCCATGAGCTTTTTTTTTTTTTTTTGACAGAGTCTCGCTCTGTTGCCCAGGCTGGAGTAGAGTGGTGCGATTTCCGCTCACTGCAAGCTCCGCCTTCCTGGTTCATGCCATTCTCCTGCCTCAGCCTCCCAAGTAGCTGGGACTACAGGCACTGGCCACCATGCCCGGCTAATTTTTTTGTATTTTTTTTTAGTAGAGATGGGGGTCTCACTATGTTCGCCAGGATGGTTTCGATCTCCTGACCTCATGATCTACCCGTCTCGGCCTCCCAAAGTGTTGGGATTACAGGCGTGAGCCACGGCGCCTGGCCGTCATGGGCTTTTTTAAGATGAGTTTTCACTCTTGTCGCCCAGGCTGGAGTACAGTGGTGCAATCCTGGCTTACTGCAATCTCTGCCTCCTGGGTTCAAGTGATTCTCTTGCCCCAGCTCCCGCCACCACGCCAGGCTAATATTTGTATTTTTAGTAAAGATGGGGTTTCACCATGTTGGTCAGGCTGGTCTCGAACTCCTGACCTCAGGTGATCCACCTGCCTCGGCCTCCTAAAGTGCTGGCATTAACAGGCGTGAGCCACTGTGCCTGGCCAAGCATGGGCCTTTACTTACAACACCAACAGGAAGCAGTCCTTGGAAAGTTTACTTGGAGCAACTCTAAGGTCCTCCACCTTCAGGAAATTTAACCGAGCTCAAGTCAACAGTTTCCTTCCCTTCTATCTACAATAGGGAGGTACTTGTGACAGGGACAAGGACAAAGAATCAGAAGTAGCACCCACCCTGGCGGGTCCCCTTCCTCAAGCTTTTAGTTCCCTGTTCTTAGCCAGCAGGCGACGATCCCTCAAGTTTGCCTTTTCCTGTGACATTGACAGACCTCAGGATGGACTATAGATCTTCTTTAACCATGGAAAGAACCAGAAGCCATCTCAGAAGATTGGGCCCCGCTATTCCTCCCTGTCAGGAACAGTCATTTCATTACCAACCTGGGACCAGAGTCTATCGGATGATCTGAAAAGTGTATGCATTTTTCTTTAAAGCTACTTTGATTTAGACTAATGAGATTTTTGCAAATGCTGGGGCATAGAATAGGCAAATTGGCAGCTAGGATTCACAGTCTGCAGAGGTGAACAAAAGGGTCCACACGTCTCTGCACGGTAATACTACATCCCAGGGCATGTCCTTCTCTGTAGCTCAGTGACCCTGGTTTCCGCCCACCTCCAAATCCTGACTAGATAAGCTCAGCTCTGGAGCCGGCTTCTCCCTCAGTGCAGTAAGGATGTGGCTCGCCAGCGTGACGTCCGAGGAGGCCTCTCTGCTGATACCCGTGTCTACTGCATCTGCCTCCTCACCCAAGGCAGCTTTGGACTCTGCAAAGGAGACACGAGACAGAGATCAGATGTGGTGTGACCATACAGCCACATGACCAACTCGCCACAATAATTGGCTGGGCAAGAGAGAAACGTGCCCTTCCCGCATCCTAGCAGCTGTGGCTTCAGTGGCTCTGGCTGCATCACAAATAGTGTCCTCCCGAGGGACGCCTCCATCAGCCCTGAATTCTCAGAGTAACTCTGCCTGCAGAGAGTCCTACCTTCCTGCTTTGACAAGAGGCTGCCCTCTTTCTCCAAAGCCTCGAGGTACAGCTGCAGGAGCTGCTTGGACTGACGCACTTCCTCTCTTTGGTCAAGCACTTGTTGGAGTGTGTGCTGCAGCTGCTGGACAGTGGCACAACTCTGGAGTAGTTCCTGAGCCAGGTCTGCGCAGGGAGCGTCAACAAGCATCTAAAAAACAAACAGACGCTGAGAAATCTACAAGGACTTTCTTGTTTTTGAGATGAGTCTGCTCTGTTGCCCAGGCTGGAGGGAGATGGCGCGATCTTGGCTCACTGCAACCTCCGCCTCCCAGGTTCAAGCAATTTTCCTGCCTCAGCCTTCCTAGTAGCTGGGATTACAGGTGTGTGTCACCTAGCCCAGCTAATTTTTGTATTTTTAGTGAAGTCGGGGTTTTGCCATGTTGGCCAGGCTGGTCTCAAACTCCTGACCTCAGGTGATCTACCCACCTTGGCCTCCTAAAGTGCTAGGATTACAGGTGTGAGCCACCGTGCCCGGCCTACAAGGACTTTCTAAACATGGTGTTCTACCTCTCAAATACATCCATTTCAGAACTCACTGAATCCATTTCCCAAAGTTACTTACTATGATGGTTGGCTGAGAGTCAAGAGAAAAGCATGTGATTTTTCCAGTTTTCTTCTAGTGTTAAAATTGGGAAGAAGGGTCGGGTGTAGTGGCTTACACCTATAATCCCAGCACTCTGGGAGGCTGAGGCAGGAGGATTGCTTGAGCCCAGGAGTTTAAGACCAGCCTGGGCAACACGTTGAAACCCTGCCTTTACGAAAAATATAAAAATTAGCCGGGCATGGTAGAGTACGCCTGTGGTCCCAGCTACTTGGGAGGCTGAGGTGGGAGGATTGCTTGAGCCCAGCAGGCAGAGGTTGCAGTGAGCCGAGATCACACTACTGCACTCCGGCCTGGATAACAGAGCTAGACCCTGTCTCAAACCAAACCAAACCAAACCAAAACACCACCAAGAAATCATTTCCTCAAAGAGGACTTCCTCCATGTTCCAATCTAGAGTAGCCCCCATCACTCTCCGCATCCCACCGTCTGATATGCTTTCCTGTTGTTTTCTGCCTCCCTTCATCAGAATACAAGCACCATTAGAGCAGAAACTATGTCTGGCTTGTTCGCCGCTGCACGCCCAGTGAAGGAACCATGACAGGCACAGGATGGGGCTCAATCAACATTTTCGGGGCCAAGCGCAGAGGCTCATGTCAATAATCCCAGCACTTTGGGAGGCCACGGTGGGAGGATTGCCTGAGCCCAGGAGTTCAAGACCAGCCTAGGCAACATGTGAAGACCTCATCTCTATAAAAAATTAATTAATTTTTTTGAGATGGAGTCTTGCTCTGTCACCAGGCCGGAGTGCAATGATGTGATCTCAGCTCACTGCAACCTCCGCCTCTGGGTTCAAACTATTCTCTTGCCTCAGCCTCCCGCGTCGCTGGGACTACAGGCACACGCCATCACGCCCAGCTAAGTTTTGTATTTTTTTGTTTTTTGAGACGGAGTCTTGCTCTGCCTCCCAGGCTAAAATGCAGTGGTGTGATCTCTGCTCACTGCTACCTCCGCCTCCCAGGTCAAGTGATTCTCCTGCCTCAGCCTCCTGAGTAGCTGGGATTACAGGTGCATGCCACCACGCCTGGCTAATTTTTATATTTTTAGTAGAGACTGGGTTTCACCATCTTGGCCAGGTTGCTCTTGAACTCCTGACCTTATGATCCACCCACCTCGGCCTCCCAAAGTGCTGGGATTACAGGTGTGAGCCACTGCGTCTGGCTCTATTTTTAGTAAAGACAGGGTTTCACCATGTTTGCCAGGATGGTCTTGATCTTTTGGCACCATGTTTGCCAGGATGATCTTGATCTTTTGGTGTCGTGATCTGCCCACCTCAGCCTCCTAAAGTTCTGGGATTATAGGTGTGAGCCACCGTGCCGGACCTTATTATTTTTTTTTTTGAGAGTCTTGCTGTTGCCGAGGTTGGTGTGGTATAGTCATGGCTCACTGAAGCCTTGACCACCTGGGCTCAAGTGATCCTCCCACCTCAGTTTCCTGAGTAGCTGGAACTATAGGCACACGCCACCACACCCAGCTAATTTTTGTAGAGAGAGGGTTTTACCACATCCAACTCCTGAACTCAGGCAATCTGCTCACCTTGGCCTCCCAAAGTGCTAGGATTACAGGTATGAGCCACTGCACCTGGCCTACAAAAATTAAAACAAAAAACAGCCCAGTTTGGTGGTTGAAGCCTACAGTCTCAGCTACCTGAGAGGCTGAGGTGGGAGGATGGCTTGAGGCCACGAGGTCGAGGATGCAGTGAGCTATGATCATGCCACTGCACTGGGTGACAGAGCAAGACCCTGTCTCAAAGAGAAATTTTCTTTGAATGAAAACATAGTTTTTTTATCCCAATCTTTTTTTTTTTTTGAGACGGAGTCTCGCTCTGTCACCCGGGCTGGAGTGCAGTGGCGCAATCTCAGCTCACTGCAAGCTCCGCCTCTCGGGTTCACACCATTCTCCTGCCTCAGCCTCCCGAGTAGCTGGGACTACAGGCGCCCGCCACCACGCCCGGCTAATTTTTTGTATTTTTAGTAGAGACGGGGTTTCACCGTGTTGGCCACCATGGTCTTGATCTCCTGACCTCGTGATCCGCCCACCTCAGCCTCCCAAAGTGCTGGGATTACAGGTGTGAGCCACCGCGCCTGGCCTATCCCAGTCTTACTAGGGAGAAAACACAAGGAGAGAAGCTAAGCTGCCGGCTCAAAGTCGTGGTGATAGCGCTGGGATGTGAAGCCAGCTACTACAATGCTACATTCTCTAGCGGGCATCCCTGACCCCAGGGTCCACCTAACTAGGTTTAGGGTGGATCCCAGGCATTTGCATTAAAAAAAAAAAATTTGGCCAGGCATGGTGGCTCACGCCAGTAATCCCAGCAGTTTGGGAGGCTGAGGCAGGTGGATCACTTGAGATGAGGAGTTGAAGACTAGCCTGGCCAACATGATGAAACCCCATCTCTACTAAAAATACCAAAATTAGCTGGGCATGTTGGTGTGCACCTGTAATTCCAGCTACCCGGGATGATGAGGCAGGAGAATCACTTGAACCCGGGAGGTGGAGGTTGCAGTGAGCTGAGATCGCACCACTGCACTCCAGCCTGGACGACAGAGTAAGACCGTGTCTCAAAAAAAAAAAGAAAAAAAATGCGCAGGTAATTCTGCTTCATGATGAGGGTTGAAAAATCACTCTAGGTGAGAATGAAAAGATGAAAAATCTTAGTTGTCATTTAAGAATTATTTAAGGCCGGGCGCGGTGGCTCACGCCTGTAATCCCAGCACTTTGGGAGGCCGAGGTGGGCGGATCACAAGGTCAGGAGATCGAGACCACGGTGAAACCCCGTCTCTACTAAAAATACAAAAAATTAGCCGGGCGCGGTTGTGGGCGCCTGTAGTCCCAGCTACTCGGGAGGCTGAGGCAGGAGAATGGCGTGAACCCGGGAGGCGGAGCTTGCAGTGAGCCGAGATCGCGCCACTGCACTCCAGCCTGGGCGACAGAGCGAGACTCCGTCTCAAAAAAAAAAAAAAAAAAAAAAAAAGAATTATTTAAAAATTAAGATTAAAACAAAGAAATTGTTATGGCAAGTATGGAAGCTAAGAAGGTGCTGGGCGGGGGGCAGAGGCCAGATAAGCATCGCGGCAGATTGTGGAGGAGGCTTACCTGGAGGTCTTCCTCTGAGAGGAGGATGATGCTGGACAGATCTTCTTTCAGCTGCCTGGCCACATTCTTCCACTTCAACCCTGCTCCCCTGTCTGTTTCATCTACATCAAAGGACTCTTGGGAAATCCAAGCTGTACCTCCATCTGACATATGGGAGAAAATGCCAGTCACAGAACAACCTGAAGTGCTGTTTTCACCTCCTCTCCAAGCACACACAGACCTCTTGAGGATCTAGATTAATTTCAATGGGAAAGAAGCATCTTATCTCAAGGATTCACAGGAGGGCCAATCTCCATCTAGGACCTTGATTTTCCCTCTTCTTTCATCTTTTTTTTTTTTTTTTTTGAGACAGTCTCACTCTGTTGCCCAGGCTGGAGTGCAGTGGCACGATCTTGGCTCACTGCAACCTCCACCTCCCAGGTTCAAGCGATTCTCCTGCCTCAGCCTTCCAAGTAGCTGGGATTACAGGTGCCCACCACCATGCCCAGCTAATTCTGGTATTTTTAGTAGAGACGGAGTTTCTCCATGTTGGCCATGCTGGTCTCAAACTCCTGATTTCAAGTGATTCTCCTGCTTCGGTCTCCCAAAGTGCTGGGATTACAGGTGTGAGCCACCGTGCCTGACTCTCTTTCATCTTTATTTCTGTGTGCAATGGCTCTGTATTCTTCCATAGAAAGAAGCCATTTAAACCCAATGTATGGTCACACATACACAGAATCCCATCACACTTCTCCTTTTGGTTTCTGTGCGTCCAGGTGTATCCTGTTTTTGTAAACAAAAACAGTCATTTTTGCCAGCATTTCTCTGGTGCTTGGTCCCTTCTTTTTTGGGGGGACAGAGTTTCACTCCTGTTGCCCAGGCTGGAGTGCAATGGCGCGATCTCGGCTCACCACAACCTCCGCCTATTGGGTTCAAGCGATTCTCCTGCTTCAGCCTCCCGAGTAGCTGAGATTACAGGCATGTGCCACCACGCCTGGCTAATTTTGTATTTTTAGTAGAGATGGGGTTTCTCCATGTTGGTCAGGCTGGTCTTGAACTCCTGACCTAAGGTGATCCGGCCGCCTCGGCCTCCCAAAGTGCTGGGATTATAGGCGTGAGCCACAGCACCTGCCCCTTTTTTTTTTTTGAGACGGAGTCTCACTCTGTCGCCCAGACTGGAGTGCAGTGGTGTGATCTTGGCTCACTGCAAGCTCCACCTCCCGGGTTCACACCATTCTCCTGCCTCAGCCTCCCGAGTAGCTGGGACTACAGGTGCCTGCCACCATGCCCGGCTAATTTTTTATATGTTTTAGTAGAGATGGGGTTTCACTGTGTTAGCCAGGATGGTCTCGATCTCTTGACCTCGTGATCTGCCCATCTTGGCCTCCCAAAGTGCTAGGATTACAGGCCTGAGCCACCGCACCCAGCCTGGTCCCTTCTTTAACTGGGGGAGCTGTAGCCATCAATTGCTGTCCCTTAGGCATGAGTACAAAGGTGGCTGGTAGGGCCACTGCTGTAGGATACTTTCCTCAATTTTGTGGCACACTTCAAGACACTTTTTTTTAAAGTCCCTCCCTAAAAGTAATCCCCTCTCAAGACACTTCTTGATCCTTGGTCACCAATGTTAGTCCCCTTTATATCTCCTGTGATGATGATGACAGTGACAGGTAACATTTATTGAGTCCTTAACTATGCGCCAGGTAAGATCTAAACGTTTCATATCAGTGGTTCTCAAGTGGGAGCGATTTTGCCCCCCAGGAGACATCTGACAATATCTGGAGTTATTTATTCTTGGTTATCATAGTTGTAGGGGGAAGTTCCTAATATCTAGGATGCTGCTAAACATCCTACAATACAAAAAGCATCCTCTCCACAACTCCAGCCCCAAATGTCAACAGTATCATTGAGAAACCCTGGTTTGATATGTACTATATTTTCTTTACAACAATCTTAGGGGACAGGTGCTATAATTATGATGTCAACAAGGTACTGAGAGGTTATGTAATTTGCACAAGGTCACGTGGCTAGTAAATGGTAGAGCCAGGATCCAGACCTAAACAGCCGGACTGCAGCCTGCAGCACTGAGCTCCCTGCCAGGCTGCATTTTAGTTGCTGTCTGTCCATGACTTAGTTGAGAACTGGGCCCATGTCTCATTCATCTATTTTTTTTTTTTTTTTGAGACACAGTCTCGCTCTGTCGCCCAGGATGGAGTGCAGCGGCACCACCTCAGCTCACTGCAACCTCCACCTCCCAGGTTCAAGCAATTCTCCCGCCTCAGCCTCCCAAGTAGCTGGGATTACAGGTGCCTGCCACCATGCTCAGCTAGTTTTTGTATTTTCAGCAGAGATGGGCTTTCGCCATGTTGGCCAGGCTGGTCTCAAACTTCTGACCTCAGGTGACCTGCCCACCATGCCTGGCCTCATTCATCTTTATCTCCAGGACTCAGCACCATGGCTGGCACATAGAAAATGCTCAGTAAATGTTTGTTGAACAAATGCTTAAAAAGCCAGACAAATGGCAACTGTCTGTGCAGTGAAAGTAATCATGACGGATGCTGTACTGCATAGGCCGTTTTCGATATGGCTAGAGTTTCTCACCTGAATTGTTGTAGGCCCATTTCTCATTATTGGCCAACGCCACAAACTTAGTATTGGAAGGTAGACACAGAAAGTAATCGTCATCATCCACTATGGTGCCATCCTCTGCCAGGACCAGGGTGACTGGTGTCAGGGACTTATCAATGGCCAGAATGTCACAGGCTGAAAAGAATAAAATATTTGGCAAATGACAAATAACCATAAGTAAAGTATATCTGTCCCTGCACCTCAAGTAGGTATGGCTCCAGAGCTGAGCAGAACTCCTGGTAGGTAACAACTAGAATAACAATCATCACTTCTAGCACTAATAGAACACTCATCACGTGCCTGATTCTGTTCTAAGTGTTCTTTTCTTTTCTTTCTTTCTTTTTTTTTTTTGGTAGCAGGGTCTCACTCTGTTAACCAGGCTGGAGTGCAGTGGTATGATCTCGGCTCACTGCAACCTCTGCCTCCCAGGTTCAAGTGATACTCCTGTCTCAGCCTCCCGAGTAGCTGGGATTATAGGTGTGCACCACCGTGTCCAGCTAATTTTTGTATTTTTAGTAGAGACGTGGTTTCACCATGTTGACCAGGCTGGTCTCAAACTCCTGACCTTGTGATCCGCCTGCCTTGGCCTCCCAAAGTGCTGGGATTAGAGGCGTGAGCCATGAGCCCAGCCCTAAGTGCTTTTCTTTTTTTTTTTTTTTTTTTGAGACGTAGTCTCACTCTGTCGCCCAGGCTGGAGTGCAGTGGTACAATCTTGGCTCGCTGCAACCTCCGCCTCCCGGGTTCAAGCAATTCTCTGCCTTAGTCTCCCGAGTAGCTGGGATTACAGGCGCTGGCCACCGTGCCCGGCTAATTTTTGTATTTTTAGTAGAGACAGGGTTTCACCATCTTGGCCAGCCTGGTCTGGAACTCCTGACCTAATGATCTAGCTGCCTCGGCCTCCCAAAGTGCTGGGATTACAGGCGTGAGCCACCATGTCTGGCCTAAGTGCTTTTCATATACAGTATTTAATCTCATAATAATCCTGTAAAGTAGGTACTATTATTAGTTCTGTTTTATAGATGATGAACCCAAGGCTCAGAGAGGTTAAGTAACTGGTCCAGGATCACGCCGGAAGTGGCAAAGCTGGGACTTAAACCCACAAAGTCTGGCTCCTGAAAGTAGCTCCAGCTACTCTGCACTCATGTGTGGTACGCATTTGAGTTTTTACTGGAATGAACAACCAAAGTCTGGTCTGATTCCCTGCGAACAAGCAGTCTCTCATTCATTTATTCAGTTGTCCTCTTTTTTTTTTTTTTATTATTGAGATGGAGTCTCACTCTGTTGCCCAGGCTGGAGTGCAGTGGTGTATCTTGGCTCACTGCAAGCTCCGCCTCCTGGGTTCACATCTTTCTCCTGCCTCAGCCTCTTGAGTAGCTGGGATTTCAGGCGCTCATCACCACGACCGGCAAATTTTTTTGTGTTTTTAGTAGAGACGTGGTTTCTTCATGTTAGCCAGGATGGTCTCAATTTCCTGACTTCGTGATCCGCCCGCCTCAGCCTCCTGAAGTGCTGGGATGGATTCCAGGCGTGAGCCATCACGCCCGGCCCTCAGTTGTCCTCTTAAATTCTACGTGACGAATGTCAAAAAATACACCAAAAACACCAGGCGCAGTGGCTCACGCCTGTAATCCCAGCACTTTGGGAGGCCGAGGTGGGCAGATCACGAGGTCAGGAAATCAAGACCATCCTGGCTAACACGGTGAAACCCCGTCTCTACTAAGAAAGTACAAAAAATTAGCCGGGCGTGGTGGTAGGCGCCTGTAGTCCCAGTTACTCCAGAGGCTGAGCAGGAGAATGGCGTGAACCCGGGAGGCGGAGCTTGCAGTGAGCTGAGATCCCGCCACTGCCCTCCAGCCTGGGCGACAGAGCGAGATTCCGTCTCAAAAAAAAAAAAAAAAAAAAAAAAAAAGGGCCGGGCGCGGTGGCTCACGCCTGTAATCCCAGCACTTTGGGAGGCCGAGGCGGGCGGATCACAAGGTCAGGAGATCGAGACCATGGTGAAACTCCGTCTCTACTAAAAAAAATAGAAAAAATTAGCCAGGCGCAGTGGCGGGCGCCTGTAGTCCCAGCTACTCGGGAGGCTGAGGCAGGAGAACGGCGTGAAGGCGGGAGGCGGGGCTTGCAGTGAGCTGAGATTGCGCCACTGCCCTCCAGCCTGGGCGACAGAGACTCCGTCTCAAAAAAAAAAAAAAGAAAATGCTTTTTGTTCTTCACAATATCTTCCTTAGCAGCTTCTTTTTTAACCTATGGGAAAGTATAAAAGAAGTGGAAGCTTCTATCAGTAGCTTTTCATATTATCATTGGCCGAGAGGTTTTCTCCAGGACAGGTCTGTGCTATCCCATTTAGTGATAGCAATGCTTCAAATACTAACGAGACTGGAGTGGGCAGAAATAGCCAAGAGACTACAAATATCCTTCAGCGGTGTTGTCTGCCACCCAATAGAACAGCAAGGCATGTATGGGCTGGGCTGCAGAGAACACGAGCCTCTGTGCCACGCACATCCAGCCAAGGCACTGAAGGGGAATTAGAAGTAATCTAATGTCAGGAAAAACATACATAAATGCTTATATGCAAAATCCATGTCACCAAAGCATTTATAATGCATTCGCTGTTCATGGGCCTCTGAAAATTTCCATATGATCTCTGTTGGTGACTGAGAGTAAGCAACTGTCCCCTCTGACACACACTGTGACTACATGCCTGGGGCTGGCTCACACATTTAACCTGTCAAACTTCTTTAGGTAAGCAATTTGTTGCTACCGGCTAATAAGACTTGCGAGTCACTTAAATATATCAGCTTATTTGAGAGAAGCAACAATCCTTTGAAGCAGGGCTGTAAATATTTTTTTTTTTTTTTTTTTTTTTTTGAGACGGAGTCTCGCTCTGTCGCCCAGGCTGGAGTGCTGTGGCCGGATCTCAGCTCACTGCAAGCTCCGCCTCCCGGGTTCACGCCATTCTCTTGCCTCAGCCTCCCAAGTAGCTGGGACTACAGGCGCCCGCCACCTCGCCCGGCTAGTTTTTTTTTTGTATTTTTTAGTAGAGACGGGGTTTCACCGTGTTAGCCAGGATAGTCTCGATCTCCTGACCTCGTGATCCACCCGTCTCGGCCTCCCAAAGTGCTGGGATTACAGGCTTGAGCCACCGCGCCCGGCCAGGGCTGTAAATATTATACCCAGTTTGCTGATGAGAAAACTGAGGGTTGAGAGACGGTTAACTGCAAGGCCAAGCAGCTGGTAAAGGTATGGGGCCGGGCTCGGAACTTCCGTCGGCTCCGTCACTTATAACTCACGTTCCTTGTCTGGACCTCCAGAAATGGTCAGTAGCAGCTCCCTCTTTCCCGCATAGGTTCCTGCCAGAGCGGAAGGTGGAAACCCCTCCCCACCCCGCCGTGGGCTCAGCTGGGGGTTCTTGTACCACCCGAGTGTGCCGGAGTGGCAGGAACCCAATGGGCTCCTCTTGGTCCAACAACTAAGTGATTTCAGGCAAGAGACCTAAGCCGAGTTTGGCTTAATGTGCACTTTGCTTCCTGGCTCTCTTCCCACCACTGTGGAGTCTCACACGAGATTAATTACGCTCAAGCGCCTGAAATCTGTAAATCGCTAAGCCTACCTGGACCATTTCTGTTCCAAGGCTCCACCCGAGCTACAGGAATCCCCAAGTCGCCTCTCCTGACCCCGCCTCGCCCCCGCCGGACGTCCTCTCCCGGCCCCGGCTCCCCCACCCCCTCGCCCGGGGTCCCGAGCCAACCCTTGCTCCTCAGGTCTTCGAGGCAGGAGGCGGCCACGCCGTGCTGTTCGCGGCTGTGGTTGCGGCGCAGCAGACACGGCTTTAGAGTCCGGATCTCGCCAGATTCTGGTACCCCGGCGTCCCCGGTCACTTCCATCCTCTCCAAAGTGGGACCTGCCCGGCTTCCAGAAGCCGGGGAGGCGGGAGCGGCGGCCCTCCTACTCGACCCCCTTCCGCAGCCTGCCGGGAGATGTAGTTTGCTCCGCAGGAAATCACACGTGAGACCAGGGCACGCCGGAAGATGTAGTTCTAGTTGCCGCTAATCACATGTGGCGTCGAGGCATGCCGGAAACTGTAGTCTCTGGGTTTAAAGCTGCTTTCGTTCTATCGCGCGATTCAGCCTAGGAGTTGTTTTTACCTCGTATTTAGGAGCTGCATTCGCGCATTCAAAAATAAGGCCAATAGAGACTTATTTTGCATGACGATGCACATGCCTGTATACGGTATTGAATTTTTAGAGCATTTCTATTCGCATATGAGATGCATGATGCTAATAACAGACACCTGCATGTTTCCACCCATTCTATTTCCTGCTTCAACTGTGCAAATTAGTTTGGGGTCTCAGAATAAAATGCTTAAATAAACATAGTAAGCATTAAAGTCTCAAATGCATCGGAGAGGAAAGGGGAAATGCGAACCTCGGCACTGCTGGAGATTGTTCAGATGCCTCTTGACAACATACTCATCTTTGTTTTAATATTGCTACTACGGAAAAGTTTGTTTTTTTCTTCCTGAAAAATTAACATCTAAGATAAACGAATAGTAATAAAAATGATCAAAAAGTTCCTCTCTTAAAAGAGGGCATTTTATGTAAACTAGAAGTAATTATCTGCTCATATTTATTCATTCGGGGGACAGTTTCCTTCCTTGTTTTTTTTTCTTTTTTTGAGACAGCGTTTTGCTCTGTCTCCCAGGCTGGAGTGCAGTGGCGCGATGATGGCTCACTGCAGTTTTGATCTCCTGGGCTCAAGCCATCCTCCCACCTCATATTTTGTTTACGAAAACGTGGGTGAGGGCCCCGGGGGCGGCGGCTCACCCCTGTAATCTCAGCACTTTGGGAGGCCGAGGCGGACAGATGGTCTGAAGTCAGCAGTTTGAGACCAGCTTGGCCAACATGGTGAAACCCCGTCTCTACTAAAAATACAAAAATTAGCCGGCCGTGATGGCGCACGTCTGTAGTCCCAGCTACTCGGAAGGCTGAGGCAGGTGAATCGCTTGAACCCGGGAGGCGGAGGTTGCAGTGAGCCGAGATCGCACCACTACACTCCAGCCTGGGCGTCAGGAGCAAGACTTCGTCTCAAACAAAAACAAAAACAAACAAACAAACAAAAAAAAAAGTGGGAGAGGAAATTAGATATTTATCTCAAGAAAAGTTTAGGCATTTAAAACAGCGTTTAGTAGGAGGAATTATTAAGTCATGCCTTTTAAGCAGTCTATATTGATCAAAACACAACTATAATAGGAGCTGGCGGTTAACTCTAATGTAGGTATCCTTTTTCATATAATTTCATTTTTAATTTTCTTATCTTATTTTTAGACAAAGTCTCGCTCTGTCGCCAAGGCTGGAGTGCAGTAGCATAATCATAGCTCACTGCAGCCTCAACCTCCTGGGCCCAAGGGATGCTCCTGCCTTGGCCTCCTAAAGTGTTGAGATTACAGGTGTGAGCCACTGCTCCTGTCCAATATTTAATTTAAAATCCAACAATTAAAAAAAAATCTAACAATTCAACCAGAGTAAAATAATGACGTTTTGTAGAAGCCTCTTCTCTTCAAAATGCCTTTTGTGTGTTCTTGCAATAGACCTGCACTCTTATCTGAGTCCTATCCCCACAATACTGTAATTGTGTGTGTGTTTGGCCTGGGCGTGGGAGTAGGGACTGAGTCTTTTTTTTTTTTTTTTTTTTTTTTTTTTGAGACGGAGTCTCGCTCTGTCACCCAGGCTGGAGTGCTGTGGCCGGATCTCAGCTCACTGCAAGCTCCGCCTCCCGGGTTCACGCCATTCTCCTGCCTCAGCCTCCTGAGTAGCTGGGACTACAGGCGCCCGCCACCTCACCCGGCTAGTTTTTTTGTATTTTTTAGTAGAGACAGGGTTTCACCGTGTTAGCCAGGATGGTCTCGATCTCCTGACCTCGTGATCCGCCCGTCTCGGCCTCCCAAAGTGCTGGGATTACAGGCTTGAGCCACCGCGCCCGGCCAGGGACTGAGTCTTGAATCTTTTTATTTCAAGGCCTACCAAAGTTCCTAGCATATAGTAGGCACTCAATGAATGGAACTGAACTGATGTCTAAAAATTAATTTCCAAGTTTCTTCGCATTCATCCATTAGCAAGTACCTAAATATGCTCACGGCACTGTGGGGATGGGCAGAGATTTAACTCAATAAGAATAATATGGGCCGGGCGCGGCGGCTCACGCCTGTAATCCCAACACTTTGGGAGGCCAAGGCAGGAGGATTACCTGAGTTCGGGAGTTCGAGAGCAGCCTGACCAACATGGAGAAACTCCATCTCTACTAAAAATACAAAGTTAGCCGGGCGTAGTGGTGCATGCCTGTAATCCCAGCTACTCGGGAGGCTGAGGCAGGAGAATCGCTTGAACCCGGGAGGCGGAGGTTGCGGTGAGCCGAGATCGTGCACTCCATCATAGGCGAAGAGCGAAACTCCGTCTCAAAAAAAAAAAAACACCAAAACCCCAGAATAATACACATATAACAACGCAACAACGCAAAGAAGCTATAGACTTGGGATCTTCCTGGAAAGCAGAGATTAACGGAAACTATGCAAGGTGACCCGGACACCCGGGCTCCACCCTCTGCCCCAGTCCCCCACATCGACAGGCTCTGTTCCGGCTACCTTAGTCTGGGCGGGAGGGCGAGAGCGAGGGCGCCTGGGAGAAACCTCGCCCTGCGGCGGTTGATTAGTCAGGCCTCAGAAAGATGGCGTCTTCGGAGCAGGCAGAGCAGCCGAGCCAGGTAAGGGGAGTGGGACTGCTCCGCTGTGCAGCGGAGACCCCGGCTGGAGGGGGCGCTGAGCATACGGCTGGGAGCCGGGTAGGGACCCCGAGTCTCCGAGGCTGGGGACCCCGACCTCTTGCCCCCTCCCGAGCCCCGCCCCTCCCCAGGTCCTCCCTGCCCGGCCCCTCCCCCGGTGACCCCTCTTTGACCACATTCCGGAGCCCGGGCTCTGGTGCTTGGCCTTGCCCCCGGGTCCCAACTTCCTGCCTGCCAGCACCTCTGGTCCCACTTGAGCTTGGCGGGGAGGGTGGCGGGACCTTTGGGAAGTCCTCAGCCTTGAGCTGCGAGGGCTTGAGAAGGAGAGGATAGATCGTTCCTGGCTGTCCCCTCCGGGGAGGGGCCTGATTCCATCAGGGTTCCCACTCCCTCACGGCCTCAGCCTCCTGGAGTGGCTGCCAGCCTCTTCATCTGTAGTCACCTTTGCGCTTTTCTTGTCAAGTTGGAGAGTCAGAAATAATATAGTCGAGCCCTCGCAGTGCGTTGATAGGAAAGGGACGCACTGTGAATAACAGACGCCACCAAGCTTTTGGCTGAGGACCCATCCTCGCTTCCCTGGGTTTGGTTTTGTTGGCCGAGAGCTCCGCTCTAGCTTTTCACCTGCAGATTCAGACAAATCCCACTCCAATAAGGGGACAATAGGGACCAGTGTTGACGCCTGTGCCTTTGCGGTAGGGAGGCAGTGGATGATAAGGCCTCCGAAGGGGTTTATAGTCCAAAGGTGGGGTGGGGTGGGATGGGGTGAGGAGAAAAAGGCTAAGAGAGATCTTACATTTAACTGCGTATGTGCTGTCATGTTGAGGACAAATTACATCTATTATCTCGTTTAGTGTTCACTACAACGTTTATGAAGTGCAGGCTGTTAACCTCCATTTCACAGAAATGAATACTAAGGGTTTGTGACATGCCCCAAATCGTGTGCCCTGTTGAGCCTGTATTGTACCTGTGTGACTCCACTAGTCTTCCATATATTTTTGAGTTTAGTTAGGATTAGAATGAGGAAGAGGAATATAGTTTCAACTTGGGGCCTCATTCCTCCTCTCCCACCTCCTTGAAACACGTCTAAGAGTTTTCAGCAACTTACTAGTATTTCACTTCCTTTAGAGGTAGAAGACCACCGCTTAGTGTTTCTTACTGTCTTATTCTGCGTATCTGTTACAGGAATTGCACTTAAAGGAGTTGGTGTGTTCCCCCATACCAGCTTCTATTAGCAGTGTGAATGATTCAGGAAGAAGATGTCTTGATTGTAAAACATGGGAAATAACAAGGACTGATTGTGGCCTTCTCACTGTCAGGTGTTCTGGAGTTTGGCAAGTGTCTTGCGAGGAGGGCCTCTCCTTTCTTGCCTTACCACATTTAGTTTGTGAAATACTGAGGCATCTTGGGGTCTGGATTTCTCTTGAATTGTTTTGTGTTAGGAATGCCCGCAGGCTGGGATTGAACGGTGTCCTCAGTTCCTGATTCTTTTTTCTTTTTTGAGACAGAGTTTCTCTCTGTCACCCATGCTGGAGTGCATTGGCACAATTTCGGCTCACTGCAACCTCTGCCTCCCGGGTTCGAGCTATTCTCCTGCCTCAGCCTCCCAAGTAGCTGGGACTACAGGTGCCTGCCACCACACCTGACTAATTTTTGTATTTTTAGTGGAGATGGGTTTCACCATGTTGGCCAGGCTGGTCTTGAACTCCTGACTTCAAGTGATCTGCCCGCCTCAGCCTCCCAAAGTGCTGAGATTGTATGCGTGAGCCACCATGCCTGGCTCTGTTCCTGATTCTTACACGACATTTAATTTGCCCGTGCTGTAAGCAGTACTAAAAATCTTGCCACTTGGAGCCATTGTCATGCCCAAGGATTCTTTTGGTTTTGCAAGTTTGCCTTCTCTGTATATGTATTTAATAGAAAAGGATCTAAGGTCCTTTAAGGGGGCATGGCCATCACTTACTTGATTTTCAGCTCTGCTTCTTCTTTGCCCTGCTTTCCAAAGCTGGTAGAGGTAGGATTGCAACAGAACATGCCAGCAGCCTGGCAGAAAAACTTGAACTTTTTTTTTTTTTTTTTGAGACGCAGTCTCGGTCTGTCGCCCAGGCTAGAGTGCAGTGGCGCGATCTTGGCTCACTGCAACCTCTGTCTCCTGGGTTCATGCCATTCTCCTGCCTCAGCCTCCCGAGTAGCTGGGACTACAGGTGCCCGCCAGCATGCCTGGCTAATTTTTTATATTTTTAGTAGAGATGGGGTTTCACCGTGTTAGCCAGGATGGTCTCGATCTCCTGACTTCGTGATCCACCCGCCTTGGCCTCCCAAAGTGCTGGGATTACAGGTGTGAGCCACCGTGCCCAGCCAAAGCTTGAACTTTTCTTACCAGATTCTATCGCTATCTAACAAGTAGCAAATGCACACTTTTTGAATGAAGCAACGCTCTTCAGCAACTGTTTGTTTCATTTTCAAGTCTTGATCAATCCAGTTTCCCATTTCTCCGATTAAAGCAGTATAGGATTGAAAGGACTGTTTAGCTAATTCCCCCACACCTGGTTTGTTGTGTAGGGTTAGAACCGTGGGGCTGAGCCAGTATTCTGTCTCTCACAGAAAGTTTGTTCGTTAGCCTTGTCCTATCAGTCTCTGGTTTCTAGTGATTAAAGGTGAATAACCTTCTCTTCCCTTGAGAGGCAGTGTAGAATAGTGGTTACAAGTACAGGCTCTAAAGCCAGACCCTCTGGCTTGGAATCCTAACTCCACTAACTTACCAGCAATGTGATCTTGGACAGGTCTACTTAATTTTTCTGGACTTAATTTCTCCATGTGTGAAACAGGGAAAATACTAGGACCTATCTCATAGAGTTGCTCTGAGGGCCAAATGAGTTATTTATTTATTTATTTATTTTTGAGACCGAGTCTCACTCTGTTGCCCAGGCTGGAGTGCAGTGGCACGATCTTGGCTCACTGCAACCTCTCCCTCCCTGGTTCAAGTGATTCTCCTGCTTCAGCCTCCCAAGTAGCTAGGACTACAGGTATGCACCACCATGCCTGGCTAATTTTTGTATATATATATTTTTTAAGTAGAGATGGGTTTCACCGTATTGGACAGGCTGGTCTCAAACTCCTCACCTCAGGTAATCCACCCGCCTCAGCCTCCCAAAGTGCTTGGGATTACAGGCGTGAGCCACTGCGCCTGGCCCTAAATCAGTTATTTATGTAAAAGTGCCAGAACAGTGCCTGAAACAATGTGTTGTCTATTATTATTATTCAATTTAATAAGTTCTGAATTTGCACTCACTAATGGATCTAAACTTTCCTCAAGTTCTATTACAATATCTTTTGGGGTATCATTTTTCATGTGTTGACTACTTGTCTAGTAAAGTTCTTTTATTCAGAAGTAATTCCTTAACATTTCAAGGAATGCCCTGAATGCTAGTGTTTATGCTAGCTGTCCTTCATTACTTTTGCACTTCAGGAACATACTTTTTCTTTTTTTTTATTATACTTTAAGTTCTAGGGTACATGTGCACAATGTGCAGGTTTGTTACATATGTATACTTGTGCCGTGTTGGTGCGCTGCACCCATCAACTCGTCATTTACATCAGGTATAACTCCCAATGCCATCCCTCCCCCCTCCCCCAGGAACATACTTTTTCATAATGGTATAGTCTTTTTAGTCTATCCTCAAGGCGATTTGTTGGAATTTCATTTATTGCTTCCTTTGTTCTGTGTTCCCCACATTGCTCTGTTTTACGTGGTTGATCTATTGATTGAGACAGGGTCTAACTCTGTCACCAGAGTGCGGTGGTGTGATCATGGCTCACTGCATCTTTGCCCGCCCGGGCTCAGGCAATCCTTTTGTCTCAGCCTCCCGAGTAACTGGATCTATAGGTGCACACCATCATGCCTGGCTAAAGTATTTTTAAAACAGTTTTTGTAGTGGTGAGTTCCTGGCTGGGCGTGATGGCTCATACCTGTAATCTCAGCACTTGGGGAGGCTGAGGTGGGAGGATCGCTTGAGGCCAGGAGTTTGAGACCAGCCTTTGCAATACAGGGAGACCTCATTCCTAGGAAAATTTAAAAATTAGCCAGGCACGGTAGCGCTTGCCTGTGGTCCCAGCTACATAGGAGGCTGAGGCGAGAGCATCACTTGGGCCTGGGAGGTTGAGGCTGTAGAGAACGGTGATTGTGCTACTGCACTCCAGCCTGGGTGAGAGAGCAAGACCCTGTTTGGGGGGAAAAAAAAGAGAGAGAGAGAGAGAAAAAGTGCTGAGATTATAAGCATGAGCCACCACGCCCAGCCAGCATGGCTGATCTCTCATGGAAGTCCTTTCTGGTGTGTACATGTTGGAGCCCGTAGGAATGAGAAACGTTATCTCTATTTCCCAACTTTCCTACTAGCTTTTCTTCCTTCGCTGAACAACAGAGGCATGGTTCAGTCTGATTACTTCACAGTTACTGAGTATTGAGTATTACTGTGGAAGGTAGATTTCCTATCTGTAGAGGTTCACTGAGTACGGTAAATTTTGCATTGAGAGGCTACAGAAGCAGGCAGGGAGAAGAGCAGAGTGAAAGAGTGGAAGAGCATGGCCTCACATCCTGGCAGGTTTTGGTGGAACTTCATCACTCACAACTATTGGACTTATCACTCCACATTTCTGAATATGTTTTCTCCTCTGTAAAACGAGAGCAATAATAGTTACCCTAAAGCCGGGTGTGGTGGTGCATGTCTGTAGTTCCAGCTACTCAGGAGGCTGAGGCTGGAGGATTGCTTGAGCCCAGGAGTTGGAGTCTATAGTGCACGATGATCACATATGTGAATAAACCACTGTACTCCACCCTGAACAGGGTGAAACCCTATTGCTTAAAAAATAAATAAAATAAAAAATAATTACCCTTTTAGTGTTGACTGAGATCACAGCTGTGAAGAGCACCTGCTGCATGGTAAGTGCCCAGAGTTAGTTTCCTTCTCCCAGTCTTTACATGTAGTTCTGAGAGTCTGTTGAACTCTTGAATAACAGTAGGTCAGACAAGGTATTTGCCTTCTCAACTTTTTTTTTTTCTTTTTTTTTTTTGAGACGGAGTCTCCCTTCCCTCTGTTGCCCAGGCTGGAGTGCAGTGGCTCAATCTTGGCTCACTGCACCCTCAGCCTCCTTGGTTCAAGAGGTTCTCCTGCCTCAGCCTCCTGAGTAGCTGGGACTACAGGTGCGTGCCACCATGCTTGGCTAACCTTTTTTTTTTTTTTGAGATGGAGTCTTGTTCTGTCTCCCAATCTGGAGTACAGTGGCACGATCTCGGCTCACTGCAACCTCTGCCTCCTGGGTTCAAGTGATTCTCCTGTCTCAGCCTCCTGAGTAGCTGGGACTACAGGTACCTGCCACCACGCCCAGCTAATTTTTTTGTATTTTCAGTAGAGATGGGGTTTCGCCATGTTGGCCAGGCTAGTCTTGAACTCCGGACCTCAGGTGATCCACCTGCCTCGGCCTCCCACAGTGTTGGGATTACAGGCGTGAGCCTTGCACCCGGCCTCAACTTTTTATTTTGAAAAATTTCTCACATAGAGAAAAGTTGAAAGGATAATACTGAGAACTTCTGTAAAATTCCCATAAAAACTTCACCAAGATGCACTGTTCACATTTTGCTGAATTTGCTTATGTCAGTATCTATCTATCTATCTATCTATCTATCTATCTATCTATCCATACATACATACATACATACATATTTTTTTTGGGGGGGGAAGGATTTCTAGTAAGTTACAGACATCAAGGATTTTTCATCCTAAAATATTTCACCTTGTCTCTCATAAGAGTAAGGTTATTATTCCCCTACATAACCACAATACCATTATCACAGAAGAAATTTAAGTGTTGATAAATAATATTATTTAAAACAGAATCTGCACTCAAATTTTCACACTTAAAACAAATCAGGATCTAGTGAAGCAACAGAGTTTGCATTGATTTGTTTCTTTAGTTTCTTTCTTTCTTTTTTTTTGTTTGAGACGGAGTCTTGCTCTGTTGCCCAGGCTGGAGTGCAGTGGTGCAATCTTGGCTCACTACAACCTCCGCCTCCTGGGTTCAAGAGATTCTCCTGTCTCAGCTTCCCAAGTAGCTGGAATTGCAGGTGCCCACTACCATGCCTGGCTAATTTTTTTGTATTTTTAGTAGAAACAGGGTTTTGCCATGTTGGCCAGGATGGTCTTGAACCGCTGACCTCAAGTGATCCACCCACCTCGGCTTCCCACAGTGCTGGGAGCCACCATGCCCAACCTTAAACTTTTTTGTTTGTTTGTTTGTTTTTTGAGACAGGGTCTTACTCTGTCACCCAGTCTGGAGTGGAGAGGTGTTATCACAGCTCACTGTAGCCTTGACCTCCTGGATTCAAGTGATCCTCTAGCCTCAGCCTCCCGAGTAGCTGGGACTATAGTCGTGCACTATGATGCCCAGCTATTTATTTTTTGTAGAGGTCAGGTCTCGCTGTGTTGCCCAGGCTGGTCTCGAACTCCTGACCTCAAGCGAGCCTCCCGCCTTAGTTTCCCAGGCTCCTTTTACTTAACGTATATTTTTGAGATTCATTCATAATGAGGAACAGCGAGTTTATTATCACGACTTTATATAGTTATATAGTTACTACATTGTATGAATGTGTTTGGCCATTTATTATTAATCATTCTACTCTTTTTTTTTTTTTTTTTTTGAGACAATATCTGGCTCTGTTGCCCAGGCTGAAGTGCAGTGGTACGATTTCGGCTCATTGCAAACTCTGCTTCCCAAGCTCAAGCCATCCCCTACCTCAGCTCCTCTGGTAGCTGGGACCACAGGCACATGCCACCACACCTGGCTAATTATTTTTGTAGTTTTTGTAGAGATGGGGTTTTACCATGTTGCCCAGGCTAGTCTTGAACTCTTGAGCTCAAGCAATCTGCCTGCCTGGGCCTCCCAAAGTGCTGAGATTACCAGTGTGAGTGACCACACCTGGCTACCATTCTACTTTTTTTTTTTTTTCCTTTTTTTTTTTTGAGACTGAGTCTTGCTCTATCACCCAGACTGGAGTGCAGTGGCACAATCTTGACTCACTGCAACCTCTGCCTCCTGGGTTCAAGTGATTCTTCTGCCTCAGCCTCCCGAGTAGTTGGGATTGTAGGCACCTGCCACCATGCCTGGCTAATTTTTGTGTTTTTAGTAGAAACGGGGTTTCACCATGTTGGCCAGTCTGGTCTCGAACTCCTGACCTCAAATGATCTGCCTGCCTTGGCCTCCCAAAGTGGTGGGATTATAGGCCTGAGCCACTGCGGGTGGCCCATCCACTTTTTTTTTTTTTGAGATGGAGTCTCACTCTGTCGCCAGGCTGGAGTGCAATGGCGCGATCTCGGCTCACTGCAACCTCTGCCTCCTGGGTTCAGGTGATTCTCCTTCCTCAGCCTCCCAAGTAGCTGGGACTACGGGCGCGTGCCACCATGCCCAGCTAGTTTTTGTATTTTTAGTAGAAATGGGGTTTCTTGATGTTGGCCAGGATGGTCTCGATCTCTTGACCTCATGATCCGCCTGCCTCATCCTCCCAAAGTGCTGGGATTACAGGTGTCAGCCACCGTGCCTGGCCGGAGCCATTTTACTTTTAATGGACATTAGATTGTTTCACTTTTGGGGTCATTACAAATACTACTGCTGTGACAACACCTGTACATGTCTTTCTGTGAACATAATATGTGCACTTCTGGTGAGTTCATCTACATTTTTTATTTTTTATGGTATTGACATGTTTGGAGAGTCTGGACTACTTGTTTTGTGAAATGTTCCACCATCTGGATTTGTCTGATTTGTTCCCTTATGTTTAGATCCAGGTTAAACATTCTTTTGTGAGAATATTAAATAAGTGACATTGTGTCTATCTATGTATCACATCTGGAGGAACGTGTCCCATTGTTGAAGATTAAGTTTGAGTGCTTGGTTAAGGTGGTGTCTATCACATTTCTCCATCATAAAGGTAACTTGCTAAACTAGTTGCTTTCTTTGCAACTTTGCTAGTATTTTTTAAAATTTTTGAGACAGGGTCTCACTCTGTCACCCTGGCTAGAGTGCAGTGGCACAGTCATGGCTCACTGCAGTCTTGACCTCCTGGGCTCAAGGAATCCTCCTGCCTTGGCCTCCCAAAGTGCTGGGATTACAGATGTGAACCTGGCCAAGTTTTTTTTTTTTTTTTTTTTTTTTTTTGAGATGGAGTCTTGCTCTGTCTCCAGGCTGGAGTGCAGTGGTGTGATCTCGGCTCACCGCAATCTCCACCTCCCAGGTTCAAGTGATTGTCCTGCCTTAGCCTCTGGAGTAGCTGGGACTACAGGTGTGCACCACCACGCCTGGCTAACTTTTTGTATTTTAGTAGAGACGGGGTTTCACTATGTTGGCCAGGATGGCCTCGATCTCCTGACCTCATGATCTGCCCGCCTAGGCCTCCCGAAGTGCTGGGATTACAGGCATGAGGCACCGCGCCCAGCCTGGCCAAGTTTTTGTCAGTATTTTAGATTTAATATTTTATTGACTGACAAAGTCTTATGGCCTAAACTTTACTGTGGAATTCGAATAGGTGTGTTGTGATCAGTTTGAGTTTTGACAAATTGTGTATACCTGTGTAACCACTACCGCCCCTGAACCTGTGTAACCAACACTGCCACAAGCAAGATCAGTAGTTTCAGTATCCCTAAATGTTCCCTTACACCCCTTCCCAGTGAATCCTTGCCTGTGGTCCTAGGAAATCTGAACTGTTTTCTATTACTATAGATTATATTTGTCCCTCCTAGAATTTCATATGGATGAATTCATTATGTATTCTTTTATGTCTTTTTTTTTTTTGAGATGGAGTCTTGCTCTGTTGCCCAGGCTGGAGTGCAGTGGTGCGATCTCCGCTCACTGCAAGCTCTGCTGCCTCCCGGGTTCACGCCATTCTCCTGCCTCAGCCTCCCTAGAAGCTGGGACTACAGGCGCCCGCCACAACGCCTGGCTAATTTTTTTTTTTTTTTTTGTATTTTTAGTAGAGACGGGGTTTCACTGTGTTCGCCAGGATGGTCTCGATCTCCTGACCTCGTGATCTGCCCGTCTAGGCCTCCCAGAGTGCTGGGATTACAGGTGTGAGCTACCACGCCCAACCTCTTTTGTCTTTTTTTTTTTTTGAGACGGAGTCTCACTCTGTCGCCCAGGCTGGAGTGCAGTGGCACAATCTCAGCTCAATGCAACCTCCGCCTCCCGGGTTCACGCCATTCTCCTGCCTCAGCCTCCCGAGTAGCTGGGACTACAGGTGCCCGCCACCTCGCCTGGCTAATTTTTTGCATTTTTAGTAGAGATGGGGTTTCACCGTGTTAGCCAGGATGGTCTCGATTTCCTGACCTTGTGATCCGCCTGCCTTGGCCTCCCAAAGTGCTGAGATTACAGGCGTGAGCCACCGCGCCCAGCCTTCTTTTACGTCTTTTTTGGCTCAGAATAATGTTTGTGAAATTTATTCATGTTATTGTATATATCAGTAATTATCAGTAATGAATTACCGTTTTTTTTTTTTTTTTTTGAGATGGTATTTCGCTCTTGCTGCCCAGGTTGGAGTGAAGTGGTGCAATCTTGGCTCACTGCAACCCCTGCCTCCCGGGTTCAAGAGATTCTCCTGGGTGGGCGCGGTGGCTCACGCCTGTAATCCCAGCACTTTGGGAGGCCTAGGCGGGTGGATCACCTGAGGTTGGGAGTTCGAGACCAGCCTGACCAATGTGGAGAAACCCTGTCTTTACTAAAAATACAAAGTTGGCCTGGTGTGGTGGCACATGCCTATAATCCCAGCTACTAGGGAGGCTGAGGCAGGAGAATTGCTTGAACCTGGGAGGTGGAGGTTGCGGTGAGCTGAGATCGTGCCATTGCACTCCAGCCTGAACAACAAGAGTGAAACTCCGTCTCAAAAAAAAAGAGATTCTCCTGCCTCAGCTTTCCAGTAGCTGGGATTACAGACACCCACCACCATAACTGGCTAATTGGCTAATTTTTTGAATTTTTAGTAGAGACAAGGTTTCCCCATGTTGGCCAGGGTGGTCTTGAACCCCTGACCTCAAATGCTTTGCCCACCTTGGCCTCCCAAAGTGCTGGGATTACCTGTGTGAGCCACTGCTCCCGGCCAATTTTTTTTTTATTTAGTAGAGACGGGGTTTCACTGTGTTAGTCAGGCTGGTCTTCAACTCCTGACCTCAGGTGATCCATCTGCCTTGGCCTCTCAATGTGTTGACATTACAGGCGTGAGCCACTGTGCCTGGCCATTAATTACTTTTTACTACTGAGTAGTATTCCATCGTATGGATGACTGTACCTCAATTTGTTGATCAGTTCACTAGTTGATCGACATTTGTAGTAGTTTTTGATTCCCGAGTAACAGTATTACCACAAATTTAGCAGCTTAGCATAGCACACATTGATTATCTTATGGTTTCTGTGGGTCAGGAGTCAGGAAACCGCTGGGCTGAGTTTCACCAGGCTACTATTGAGAAACCTGTCGGGACTGTGGTTGCACACAAGGCTTGACTGGGGAGGGATCTGCTCCCTAGCTTGTGTGCTTGTTGGTGGCATTCAGTTCCTTATGGACCATGAGACTGGAGACTTTAGTTTGTTACTGTCAGCCAACGGCCGCCCTCAGTTTTTTGCCAAATGAGTCTTCCCACTCGCCTCCTCAAAGCCAGCAAAAGGGAGAGTCTGTTAGTAAAATGGACATTACCACTATGTATCTTACCCACATTAATGCAATCACGTACATGCTGTCACCTTTGCCATATTCTGTTAGCCAGAAGCAAGTAACAGATCCTGCCCACATTTGAGGAGAAGGAACAGCACAGGGGCATGGATACCAGGAGGTGGGGATCATGGGGTCACCTTAGAGTCTGTTCGCCACAGGATTGCTTCTAATTCTGGGCTACTGTGAGTATTCGTGTATGTATAAGTGTTTGTGAGGACATATTGTTCATTTTTCTTGGGAAATAACCTGTGAGTGGAATGGTAGGGTCATGTAATAAGTATGTTTAGCTTTGTAAGAAACTGTCTAAATGTTTTTAGCCATTCTAGTGAGTGTGTAGTGTTATTTATTTGTGTGTGTGTGTGTGTGTGTGTGTGTGTGTGTTTTTTAGACAGGGTCTTTCTTTGTCATCCAAGCTGGAGTGTAGTGGTGTGATCATAGCTCACTGTAATCTCCAAGTCCTGGGCTCAAGTGATCTTCCAGCCTCAGCCTCCCGAGTAGCTAAGACTACAGGTGCATACTACCATGCCCAGCTAATTATTTTTTTGAATTTTTGTAGAGAGGGGGTCTCGCTGTGTTGCTCAGGCTAGTCTTGAACTTCTGGACTTCAGTAGCCCTCCTACCTCTGCCTCCCAAAGTGCTGGAATTACAAGCATGAACCACAGGGCCGAGCCTAAATGTGTTTTGTTTTTATGATGCTGTTATATTTATAGATTTTATTTTTTAATTATTCAATGCTACTAATGTAGAAATAAAATTGAATTTTATATATTGGCCTTGTATCTGCAAGCTTGTTAACTCTTAATTCTATTAGCTTTTTTTTTTTTTTTTTTTTTTTTTGAGACGGAGTCTCGCTCTGTCACCCAGGCTGGAGTGCAGTGGCCGGATCTCAGCTCTCTGCAAGCTCCGCCTCCTGGGTTCACACCATTCTCCTGCCTCAGCCTCCCAAGTAGCTGGGACTACAGGCGCCCGCCACCTCGCCCAGCTAGTTTTTTGTATTTTTTAGTGGAGACGGGGTTTCACCATGTTAGCCAGGGTGGTCTCGATCTCCTGACCTTGTGATCCGCCCGTCTCGGCCTCCCAGAGTGCTGGGATTACAGGCTTGAGCCACCGCGCCCGGCCTTTTTTTTTTTTATGAGACACACTTGCGCTCTGTCACCCAGGCTGGAGTGCAGTAGTGTGCTCTTGGCTCACTGAAAACCTCCACCTCCTGGGTTCAAGCGGTTTTCCTGTCTCAGACTCCCTAGTAGCTGGGATTACAGGTGCCCGCCACTACGCCCGGCTAATTTTTTTGTATTTTTAGTAGAGACGGGGTTTCACCATGTTAGCCAGGCTGGTCTTGAACTCCTGACATTAGGTGATCTGCCAGCCCCAGCCTCCCAAAGTGCTGGGATTACAGGTGTGAGCCACCGCGCCCGGCCTCTAGCACCTTTTTTGTACATTCCTTGTGATTTCTCTGTAGATGATGGTGTAGTCTGCAAATAAAGACAGCTTTACTTCTTGCCTTCCCATTAATATGCTTTTAATTTTTCTTGCTTTATTGCACTGTCTAGGACTTTTGAGTGTAATGTTAAAAGGAACAGTGGAAGTGGATGTCCTTGCTTTGTTCCCGATTTGGGGGGAAATATTTTTAGTCTTCTACAGTTAAGTGTTAGCTATAGGTATTTTGTAGTAGGTGCCTTTGTCAAGTTGAAGAAATTCAACTTTCATTTTTAGTTGGGTGAGTTTTTTTCTTTTTTTTTAATCATATGTGTTTTGAGGCCAGGTACCGTGGCTCACGCCTGTAATCCCAGCATTTTGGGAGGCTGAACAGGAGGATTGCTTGAGGCCAGGAGTTCGAGACCAGCCTGGGCAACATAGTGAGGCCCTATCTCTATACAAAATTTTTAAAAATGAGTCTGACATGGTGGCACATACCTGGAGTCCTAGCTACTCGGGAGGCTGAGGCAGGAGGATGACTTGAGCCCTGGAGTTCTAGGTTACAGTGAGCTGTGTCACACTACTACTGTACTACACGCTGGCTGAAAGATGGAGACTCTGTCTCTTTTTTTTTGAGACAGATTCTTGCTCTGTCACCCAGGCTGGAGTGCAGTGGTACAATCTTGGCTCACTGCAACCTCCGCCTCCCAGGTTCAAGCGATTCTCTGCCTCAGCCTCCTGAGTAGCTGGGATTACAGGCGCCCGCCACCACGCCTGGCTAATTTTTTTTTTTTGTTTTTTTTTTTGTTTTTTTTTTTGAGACGGAGTCTCGCTCTGTCGCCCAGGCTGGAGTGCAGTGGCCAGATCTCAGCTCACTGCAAGCTCCGCCTCCCGGGTTCCCGCCATTCTCCTGCCTCAGCCTCCCGAGTGGCTGGGACCACAGGCACCGCCACCTCGCCCGGCTAATTTTTTGTGTTTTTAGTAGAGACGGGGTTTCGCCGTGTTAGCCAGGATGGTCTCGATCTCCTGACCTTGTGATCCACCCGTCTCGGCCTCCCAAAGTGCTGGGATTACAGGCTTGAGCCACCGCGCCCGGCCTTTTTTGTGTTTTTAGTAGAGATGGTGTTTCACCATGTTGGTCAGGCTGGTCTTGAACTCCTGACCTTGTGATCTGCCCACCTCGGCCTCCCAAAGTGCTGGGATTATAGGCGTGAGCCACCGCGCCCAGCCTGAGACTCTGTCTCTTAAAAAAAAAAAACTTATTTTTGAATGTTATCTGGTGCTCTTTTTTGTCTCTACTGAGTTGATCCTTTTGTTTTCTTCCTTTCTTTTATTAATATGGTGATTTATGTTGATTGATTTTTGAAGTGGTAAACCAATTTTTTATTCTTTGGATAAATTCTACTTAATACGTTATTCTTTTTATATATTGCTGGACTTGATAGTATTTTGTTAAGGATTTTTACATTTATGTTTGTGAGGGATATTAGTCTATAGTTTTTTGTATGTGGATGTGTAAAATCTTTAGTTTTTATGTCAAGATAGTAGTGGCCTCATGGAGTGAGTTTGGCAGTTTTTTTTTGTATTCTTTGAAACAGTTTATATAAGATTGCCATTATTTCTTCCTTAAATGTTTGATAGTATTCACCGGTAAAGCCATCTGGGCCTAGAGCTTTCTTTTTAAGTTTTAATTGTATACTTTATTACCTTTTTTTTTTTTCCTGAGACAGAATCTTGCCCTGTCGCCAGGCTGGAGTGCAGTGGCGTGATCTCAGCTCACTGCAACCTCCACCTGCCAGGTTCAAGCGATTCTCCTGCCTCAGCCTCCCAAATATCTGGGACTACAGGCATGTGCCACCACACCAAGCTAATTTTTGTATTTTTAGTAGAGACGGGATTTCACCGTGTTGGCCAGGATGGTCTCTGTCTCTTGACTTTGTGATCCGTCCACCTCGGCCTCCCAAAGTGCTGGGATTACAGGCATGAGCTACCGTGCCTGGCCTACTTTTTTGTTTTTAAGATGGAGTCTAACTCTGTTGCCCAGGCTGGAGTGCAATGGCTCGATCTTGGCTCACTGCAACCTCTCCCTCCTGGGTTCAAGGGATTCTTCTGCCTTAGTCTCCTGAGTAGCTGGGATTACAGGCATGTGTTACCATGCCTGGCTGATTTTTGTATTTTTAGTTGAGATGGGGTTTTACCACCTTGGCCAGGCTAGTCTCGAACTCCTGACCTCAAGTGATCTACCTGCCTCAGCCTCCTGAAGTATTGGGATTCCAGGCATCAGCCACTGTACCTGGCCTATTACTTTTTTTACTTACATATTTTTAAATTATGTATTTAGTTTTAAAAATAGACGTGAGGCTAGGCCGGGCGCGGTGGCTCAAGCCTGTAATCCCAGCACTTTGGGAGGCCGAGACGGGCGGATCACGAGGTCAGGAGATCGAGACCATCCTGGCTAACACGGTGAAACCCCGTCTCTACTAAGAAATACAAAAAACTAGCCGGGCATGGTGGCGGGCGCCTGCAGTCCCAGCTACTCCGGAGGCTGAGGCAGGAGAATGGCGTAAACCCGGGAGGCGGAGCTTGCAGTGAGCTGAGATCCGGCCACTGCACTCCAGCCTGGGCTACAGAGCGAGACTCCGTCTCAAAAAAAAAAAAAAAAAAAAAAATAGACGTGAGGCTATTAAACTTTTTTATTTTTTCCAGAGTCAGTTTTGGTATGTTTTGTCTCCAGGAATTTGTCCTTATTTCGGCTATCTCGGCTCTCTGCAACCTTTGCTTCCTGAGTAAAAGCAATTCTCCTACCTCAGCCTCCTGAGTAGCTGGGTTTACAGGCGCCTGCCACCATGCTTGGCTAATTTTTGTATTTTCAGTGGAGATGGGGTTTCACTGTATTGGCCAGGCTGGTCTCGAACTCCTGACCTCAGGTGATCCACCCTCCCAAAATGCTGGGATTACGGGTGTGAGCCACCGCACCCGGCCTGAAATTTTTGTTTTACATATTATACTTTTCATGTCTAGAAATTCTGTTTTCTTTTTTTTTTTTGAGATGGAATATCACTCTGTTGCCCAGGCTGGAGTGTAGTGGCGTGATCTCAGCTCACTGCAAGCTCCGTCTCCCGGGTTCACCTCATTCTCCTGTCTTAGCCTCTTGAGTAGCTGGGACTACAGGCGCCTGCCACCATGCCTGGCTAATTTTTTTTTTTTTTTTTTTTTTTTGTATTTTTAGTAGAGAAGGGATTTCACCGTGTTAGCCAGGACGTTCTCGATCTCTTGACCTCGTGATCCACCCGCCCCGGACTCCCAAAGTGCTGGGATTATAGGCGTGAGCTACTGCGCCTGGCCATGTGTTGAAATTTTTGATTGGATGTTGGATATTGTGAGTTCAGTATTGTTGAGGTTGTGGATTTCGTGGTCTTTAAAGAGTATTTAAAGCTTTGTTCTTCTGGGCAGTTTTTTATGGTTTAGTTTTATTATTTCGAGTTGTTTTTTAGCTTTGTTAGAGTGGGTCTGGATAATCTTTAATCTAGGGATCATTTGACCTCCCCTACCAAGATGTGGCCCTTCTAGGTCTCTCCTGAATGCCCTGTGAGGACACTCCAGTCTGGCTGCTTGGGACTCGTGATTCCCCAGAGTTCTAAAAAATGTTCAGCTCATAGCTTCTTCATCACTGTGGAGTTTCACCCTATCCATGCACACATTTTAGTATTCAGCAAAGACTTGAGAGAACATCCAGGCAGATTTCTGGAGCACTTTTTCTGCATAGCTGTTTCTTTCTGACATCTGTCCTGCAGCTTTCAGCTGCCTTGGCCTCCCTGAACTCTCATCTCTGTCTCTTGAACTCAGGTGGACTGCATGCTCTGCTGGGGATCCCCCTCTCTCTCCTGGGTCTGAAATGTGTCTCCTGGAAGGAAGCTAGAGTGATTTTAGGGCTCCAGTAATTTGTTTCTCTGCTTTCAGGGATCATAGTCCTGCACTGCCTGCTGTCCAATGTGTACACACAGTGGTTTTATTTATTTGGCTTAGTTTTCTAGTTGTTTACAGTGGGAGGGCAAATCTGTTCCCTGTTACTCCATCATGACCCGAAGTTGACTTTGAGCAGAGGAGTGACATGAAATAACTTATCATCTCCTCTAATCCTGAATGTGAGGTGGTGGTATTATTCCCGTTATTCCCATAGATGAGGAAACTGAGGCTCAGAGAGGTTGAGCAGCGTACCCCCAAATCACTGAGTTGTTTTTTTCTTTTTTTTTTTTTTTTTGAGATGGAGTTTTGCTCTGTCGTCCAGGCTGGAGTGCAGTGGCATGATGTCGGCTCACTGCAAGCTCCGCCTCCTGGGTTCACGCCATTCTCCTGCCTCAGCCTCCTGAATAGCTGGGACTACAGGCGCCGCCACCACGCCTGGCTAATTTTTAGTAGAGACGGGGTTTCACCGTGTTAGCCAGGATGGTCTCGATCTCCTGACCTTGTGATCCGCCCACCTCAGCCTCCCAAAGTGCTGGGATTACAGCGTGAGCCACCGCATGCGGCCTCACTGAGTTCTTAATGCCACAGCTTGTGTACTTTCTGTCATGCCACTGCATCTCAAAGGATATTGGTAGGATTGAATCTTATTCCCAGCAGAAGACTACACAGACTAGCTTAGGACATGTCTGGAGTCACAGTCACTGGGCAGAAGCAGGATGGGTACTCCTAGACCTGGAGCTTCTGCCAGTTGCTCAAATCCATGAGCTGCTTGTGAGCTTGTTCTTTGTTGGGCAGCAGGTCAGGATCTGGGAACGCCTTCCAGTTGGGGAAGGTCAGAGCCTTGACAGCAGGAGTGAGAGCACCTTTGTCTCTACCAAAAGAAAAGCGTTTCTCTCTCTGCCGCCGTAGTCTTTGCCTGACTTGTGTTTTAAAACAGTTGTCTGCTTTTGCTTTCTTCCCTTCCTGCTCTCCCCATTCGGGCCTCTGAGGATCCCAGGCATGGATTGCCTTATATCTGTTTCTTATATTGTTACAATACATGCCTGTGGGTAGTTTCTGAGCCTTTTTTTTTTTTTTTTTTTTTCTTGAGACAGGGTCTTACTCTGTTACCCAGGCTGGAGTGCAGTGGTGTGATCACAGCTCACCACAGCCTCAACCTCCTGGACTCAGTTGATCCTCCCACTTCAGCCTGCTGGGTAGCTGGGACTTACAGGCATGTGCCACCATGCCTGGCTAATTTTTGTGTTTTTTTAGTAGAGACAGGGTTTTGTCATGTTGCTCAGGCTGGTCTTGAACTCCTGGGCCCAAGCGATCCTCCCACCTCGGCCTCCCAAAGTGCTGGTGTGAACCACCATGTCTGGCCTTGTTTTTTTTAAATCATGGACTACCCATGTGAAGATTTCCAGGATCAGTTGGAGATGGGGTTTTGCTATGTTGGCCATATGTTGGCCAGGTTGGTCTTGAACTCCTGACCTCAGGTGATCCGCCTGCCTCGACCTCCCAAAGTGCTAGGATTATAGGTGTGAGCTACTCTGCCTGGCCCGCTTTAATGTTTTAAAGAGCTAGTATGGTGGAAGATTTTAAAAAAATAGGTAGTACTGTTTAAAAAACCAGGGTAGTCCATGATTTAAAAAAATTTAAAAAACGGCTGGGTGTGGTGGCTCACATTTGTATTCCCACCTTCAAACTGGGACTATGGCTCTGGGAAGCCACGACTTGAGGAATTTGGAGTGTTGCTGTTTCAAATTCCATGGTAGGAATTATGCATACACATGTATCCTTTTTTTCTTTTTGAGACAGGGTCTTACTCTGTTGACTAAGCTGGAATACAATGGCACCATCATAGCTCACTGTAATCTCTGCCTCCTGGGATCAAGCAATCCTCCTTCCCCAGCGGAATCCTGAGTAGCTGGGACTACGGGATGCACCACCACACCAAGCTAATTTTAAAATTTTTTGTAGAGATGGGATCTTGCTGTGTTGCCCATGCTGGTCTCAAACTCCTGGCTTTAAGTGATCCTTCCATTGTAGCCTCCCAGAGTGCTGGGTTTATAGGTGTGAGCCATTACACTTGGCTACGCTGCTTCTTCCTTTTTTTTTTTTTTTTTTTTTTGAGACAGGGTCTCACTCTGTCACCCAGGCTGGAGTGCAATGGCATGATCTCAGCTCACTGTAAGCTCCGTCTCCTGGGTTCAAGCGATTCTTGTGCCTCTGCCTCCCGAGTAGCTGGGACTACAGGCATGCACCTCCACACCCAGCTTATTTTTGCATTTTTTTGTAAAGATAGGGTTTTGCCATGTTGACCGGGCTGGTCTCTAACTTCTGGCCTCAAGTGATTGCCCGCCTCAGCCTCCCGAAGTGCTGGGATTACAGGCATGAGCCACCGTGCTCTGCCGGCCATACTTCTTATATGCTTTGAATATCCTTGGCAGAATATACAAGGAACCAGTGTCAGTGTGGGTCCCTTAGGGTTGGAATGAGAGGGAGGCTTTCTTTTTTACTTTTAATATTGCATTTTTTTTTTTTTTTTTTTTTGAGACAGAGTCTTGGTCTGTCACCCAGGCTGGAGTGCAGTGGCCGGATCTCAGCTCACTGCAAGCTCCGCCTCCCGGCTTCACGCCATTCTCCTGCCTCCACGCCATTCTTCTGCCTCAGCCTCCTGAATAGCTGGGACTACAGGCGCCTGCCACTTCGCCCGGCTAGTTTTTTGTTTTTGTTTAGTAGAGACGGGGTTTCACCGTGTTAGCCAGGATGGTCTCAATCTCCTGACCTCGTGATCCGCCCGTCTCGGCCTCCCAAAGTGCTGGGATTACAGGCTTGAGCCACTGCGCCCGGGCAATATTGCATTTTTTAAAACAATTCATTTACATGGCTTATAATTTAAAAGATACTAAAGATGAAAGAGACATATTTGGCACTGTGTACCGTTTAAAGTTCTTCCCTCTGGTAAATACTCTCTGTTCAAGGGATGAACTAATTTTAAGAGCAGTTCCTTGGTGAAAACAATTCATAGTGATTAGTTTTATTTTAGGAAGAAAGTTTTAGGTTAAGTCAGAATGGGGCTTCCTAAATACTAAAGCTGTTTGCTTTTGTGTGTTTTGTCTGGTCAAATAACCTACATTATTATTTATGGGGTAGCATTAAGGTTGTTGCTTAATAAAATGTGGTTTAAACAAAACTTGCTTATTTTGATTAGGTAGAAGTGTTCAAATCTCTGTAGTATCAGTTACTATCTGAGTAATCATGGGCAAGTTATTTAACGTCTTCTGCCTCAGTTTCCTCATCAGCAGTAATTTGATATACTTACTGTGAAAATTAAAGAAGGAAAGAGCTAAGTGAATGTTAGCACTTAGTATCTACCAAATGGAGTGGAGGAAACCCTCAGGAAGATAATGAACTGAAGAATCTAAATAATCCATTCAGTTGAGTTGTCACCATTGTTCAGTTTTTTGTTGCCCATTCGTTCATTTATTCATTCATTCAACAAATTTCTATTGAAGGCCTCCTCTGTGCCTGGCACTGTCCTAGGCCCCGGGGATACAGTGACAAGCAAACACAGGCAGTTTCTGCACACATGGAGTTTATCATCTGGTGAGAGAGACAGGCCTCAGCCCCATAGTCACACAGATGTAAAGTTGCAGGTCTGCTCAGGTCCTTGAAGGAGAGGCTGGTGGTCCTACGTGAGTGTGTCATAGGGAGATCTGACCTAGTCATGGATGTCAGAGAAGGAATGTTTCCCTGAGGAAGTGTCTTAGCTGGATCTGAAGGATGAATTAAAGGGAAGGAAGGGAAGGAAGGGAATATGCAGAGGCGCAGTGACAGAGAAAGCAAAGGCCAGTGCGTCTGTGGAGGGCAGAAGTGGGGAATGTGGTGCCACTTGAGACCTGAGACGTAGTCAGAGTAGATGTTAGGCCTTGTAGGCCATGCTGCGGTTTTTCTGTCTTCTAAGAGCAATGAGAAGCCCTTAAATTTGTTGTGTTTACTGGGGTGAGTGGGTGGATAAGGAATGGGACGATCAGATTCTCCTTTGGAAATGATAGTCTGTTTGCATCACAGAATATGAATTGGAAGAGCGCCAGCACTGATGAGAAGGCTGACGCAGCGGTCTAGGCAGGGGATTTTGGTAGCTTGGACCAACGTGATAGCAGTAGAGATGGAGAAAAACGAATGGATTGTTTCCATGGACTTTTAAATTTTTTTTGAGACAGGGTCTGGCTCTGTCATCTGGGCTGGAGTGCAGTGGTGTGATCACAGTTTACCACAGCCTTGAATTTCCAGGCTCAAGGGATCCTTCTGCCTCAGCTTCCTGAATAGCTGGGAGTACAAGTGCACACCACCACACCTGGCCCATTTTTGTATTTTTTGTAGAGATGAGGATTTGCCATGTTGCCCAGGCTGGTCTCAAACTCCTGGGCTCAAGCAATCCATCCACCTGGGCCTCCCAAAGTGCCAGCATTTACACTACTCTTCCATGAATATTGAGGAGGGAATATTGGCAGACTTGAGGTAATGAGTTAGTTCTGGGAGCAAGGGAGAAAGAGCTGTCTCAAGATGGCCTTTTGGATTCTTATTTACATCATTTGGTGGTTTGTCCCAGCATGCCAAGAGGGAATGCTGGAAGAAGACATAGGTGGCAGAGAGGACTTGAGTCTGCTCCAGGGCAGCTTAAGTCAAAGAGGCAGGAAGGCAGTCAGATGTGTACCTCAGAGGGGCGCGGGCTGGAGCTCTAAAGGTTTGAACTTACCAATGTCTGGAGCTTGGGGAGGGCGGGAGGCAGGGAGGCAGGGAAAGCTTGCTCAGATTCCCTGAGACCGACCCTCACTTTCTAGATAGTTTCCTGCTGGCTGACCTCTTGTCCTGGGGTGGTGAGGCTTTTGGGACAGGACTTCGGATGGAGGGATAGAGTCCTTCATCCAGCAGAGTGCTTGCCACTGTGCTGTGTGCCAGCTATGTGGTAGCAACTGGCATGAGGAATTCTTTGGGAACCCCCTGTGGACTGGGCTTCTGTCCTTTTTCAAGGCAGCCTGGCACTTCCATCTGATCTGTAATAGCTGGGAGAATGGAGGCTGCAGGCTGTCTCCTGGGACACACAGATTTCGCTGCACTCGTCGATATTATCTGTAGATAGATGGCAATTGACCTGACCATCGTCACAGTAAACTAATCATAGCTCACTTAGCATCATACCTGCTTGCTTTATTCTTTTGGAGATTTGCAAATTTCTTCAGAATCTGTCTCTACCTCTGCCTCCCCCTTTCTCTGAATTTTGGCCAGGTCAGTCAAGGGTCGAAGGCGCCTGTGAGGGTGAGGTAGTGGCCCCAAGGAGGAGGAAACAGGCTAGAGCCAGGGGCTCAGCAGCAGTGCTGCCTGCTCGCCTGGAGGTTGGTCTGCTTATATGTCAGCCTGTCACTAGCTTATTTCCAAGAAGGATTTAAGCCTGGGGCTTCCTTTACTATTGTGGGGTGGTGTCCTTAGTGGCAGGGGATAAATAGGCACCTGTGTGGTTTACTGGCTTCTGGGCTCCAGAAACTAGATGCCCAGAGAAAATCCTGAGCGTGGGCAGCTGGGGCCCCCTGGTGGTGGAATCTGGTTCTCCACTGCTGCGCGGCTTTTCTTCCCAGTCCCCTGACGTTGGGGAGGTGGCAGAAAGAGGAGGTGTTGCGCTCTGTGTTCAAGCCTTTTCTCTGGACTCTACTCTTCCCGTGGATTTTGTGACGGTCCCCAGCCCTTGCTGCTCAGTAGGTGGTCGTGGGCCTTCCTGAGCAGAGCCAAGCCTTGTTCTTGGAGTGCTGTGGCAGTGCACCCAGAAACAGTGTATCTTCCCTGCTGCATTCAGAGTCTTTGGGCTACTTTTTACAGGTAGTCCACTGCAGAATACTCTCATGTCCTGAAAAACCGGTGAGAGATGTGAGAAAGAGGTGCTAGCGTGCATCGTTTGCGAATGAACATCTTTGGTTTTATGATGTCCATTGGGTGGCACTGTGATCTTATTTTTGTTTCCATTTTTCTTTGCAGCCAAGCTCTACTCCAGGAAGTGAAAATGTGCTGCCTCGAGAGCCGCTGGTAAGTACCCAAGATGTGTGGTATCACTTTCTAGTAATTAAAATGCCATGCGAGTGAACAGAAACCTTCTGTTCCTGTGGTTCTGCATCAGTAGTGTCCCTTTAAAAGTAGCTGTTACCTGGAGACTGCCTCTGTCAGTGACCTCTGACTTCTCTTCTCGCATGCAGAGATGACTGAGATCTCCCCTTAGTAAAGCCTGGTCTTTTCTAGAACTAAAAGCATCCACCCCAGATGGTCCTGCGCCACTTTGTTTGTGGCTGATCGATAGTAATTAGTGAGATTCCTGCGCCTGTGGGAGGCTGAGGTGGAGTGAGGTGGCTGGGCTTCTAGATTGTCTGAAGTACCCGCCCCCTGCTCTGCCCCTCAGGGTGCCAGTGCCTCAGTGGCCTTTAAAGAACAGGTAAGTGATGGAATTCTTACATTTTGCCTGGTTGGTAATTGTGTGATAGTCATTCCCAACACTGTCTTCTTACACCATAGATAGGGAAGAGGCCTACTAAGCACTACAGGTAATTTTCTCTCCCATGTGCTTTTCATTTGGTGGCCAGAGTCCCTGGCTGCCCACCCCATTTTCATTCGTTTTTGCTTTTCAGGGCCTGCTGTAAATCCTCTTGGCTGAGTAGTAAGCCTGGTTCTGTACAAACCAGATAAGTTTGATGGCAGAGCCAGCTCCAGGTTTAACTTTTCAGAGCTTTCCTTCCTGCGTAGTGATAGCAGGCATAGGGCTGTACTGCCAAGGCTTTGTTTCAACAGGGCCTGTGGTTTCACCTGCTTTGCTTCACTCCCCATCTGGCAGTCGTGGGAGGAGATGACGTGAGGGCCTTAGCGGGTATGAACACGTCTGAATTCCAGCATGTACGAAGGCTTTCCCAGGCTCAGGGCGAGTTGGATCCAGTTGAGCTGTCTGTAGAAAGGCCGAGGTGATACAAGCACTGCCGGGACTGTTTCAGGGGAGCAGTGTTGTCATTCGTGTCACCTGCTGTTATGTCACCAGTTATAGGCTTATATCCCAGCACTCCCACGGTGGCCTCGTTTCACTCTTTTGATATTGCCCAGATCCTTCCTTGAAGTCATGGTGGTGGGAAAGCCAAGGAGGCCCTGCCTTGCCAGTGTCTCAGGACGTCTACTGGCTTCCCTGGGGCCTGCCTCAGTGCCCCTCAGGCTGAAGTTGTGGTGGTTTGCGACTGAAGTACAGATTGAACACCATAGGCTGTGGCAGTCCTCTCCTTCCTCTCTCTTTTCCAATTTTGATGTACCCATTTAACTGATCACAGGAAGACTGGCCAGTCCATCTTTTGGGGCTTGATTCGACAAGCTCTTTGGGAGCCCTGAGCAGTTGGCCAGCTCACTGATTTCTGGTGTTTGGAGCCCTGCAGACCCCTTGCTCTGCTGCTGTTTCTGTGCCCTTTTCTTCCTGCTACACTGTGCATCTGCTTATTGGTTGGTTGTATTTTTATTTCTTTCTTTTCTGGGAGGCCCTGAGCAGTCTTCAAACCCTAGTAGCCTGTGATCGTCCAGAGTTCAGACTCATTCTCTCCAGGCCAACTCCACAATTACCTTATATTTAATTAATATTTTTTCTCCTCTTTACGTACTTGCTGCATAATTGCTCAGAGGAAAGAAAACACATAGCAGCAATTTATATATATATAAAAAAAATAATTAAAAAAACCCCGAAATAAACTCCCATCTCATTTGGGCTGATCCTATGAGTTGGGTAATTAGGGCCCTATTAAAAGGTAGACCCTTTCTCCTTCCCTCCCTTTTTTGTTTATTAATTTTTTTATATTAAACTCCCACAGTCTCTCAGTCATGCCCTTATTGCTTTTGGCCAAGCATTTGCAGCAGCCTGATTAAACGGGGGCACCAGCCGAGTTGCGTGGTCTTGTGTGAACTACTTCTTTCTCCTGGGAGTGGTGTTGGGAGGGTGTCAGGCAGAGGAGCCCGCTGAGGACTCGTGTGGCAGGACGGGGACACGGGATGGGCAGCCCCCTTGCACAGAAAGCCCCACAGCTCAGTGTGGTGGTTCATGAAAACACACAGCACTCAGCCCTTCCACAGGGAGGGCGCTTTCTCAGGCCATGTGTGTTCGCTGTCTCCTGCATGCTAGCTTAGCTCAGCTCAGGCCTGAGGATAGGGAACGGACAATTGAGGAATAAAACTAAACCTTGTTCTCGAGTAATTCATGTATTTTACTTGGGGAAGAAAAGGCATTTATACACGTGAAATAATTAGCAAACTGTACACGACTGTATATAATTTTAGCAAATAGCACAACATTGTGTATCATTTGGTGCAGAGCTGCCTGATTGGGTATAGGAGAGAGCCCCCAGTTATTCAGAGAAGGAAGAGCTCTGCGGAGGGCGAGGGGGCACTTAAGGATGGCTTTTGTGAAACTTGAAGCCAGGCCTTGAGGGATGGGATATTTCAGTGTTGGGGGAACACACTGCTAAGTTGTTTTGTTTTTGTTTTTATTATTATTATTTTTTCCTTTAAGCTTCAGGAAGTATATATTCTTTTTTTTTTTTTTTCTTTTTTTTTTTTTTTTTTTTTTTGAGACAGAGTCTCGCTCTGCCGCCCAGGCTGGAGTGCAGTGGCCAGATCTCAGCTCACTGCAAGCTCCGCCTCCCGGGTTCACGCCATTCTCCTGCCTCAGCCTCCCGAGTAGCTGGGGTTACAGGCGCCCGCCACCTCGCCCGGCTAGTTTTTTGTGTGTTTTAGTAGAGACGGGGTTTTACCGTGTCAGCCAGGATGGTCTCGATCTCCTGACCTTGTGATCCTCCCGTCTCGGCCTCCCAAAGTGCTGGGATTACAGGCTTGAGCCACCGCGCCCGGCCAGGAAGTATATATTCTTTTTGTTTTTAACTGAATGCATATTTTTCATAGAATTCCTTAATGGAAGTTGCCTGGTCTCTACACTAAAGGCAAACAATCTTATTCTTTGTCTCAGACAAGATGATCACTTTGAAATAATTTTTCCCCTTATTAAAAAAGTAAGTTACTGGCCGGGTGCAGTGGCTCATGCCTATAATCCCAGCACTTTGGGAGGCCAAGGTCAGGGGATCACTTGAGGCCAGGAGTTTGAGACCAGCCTGCACTAAATAGAGAGCTCCCATCTCTATTACAAATTTTAACATTAGCTGGGCTTGGTGGCTCAGGCCTATACTCTCAGCTGCTCAGGAGGCAGAAGCCAGAGGATCGCTTGAGCTCAGGAGTTTGAGGCTGCAGTGAGCTATGATCATGCCACTCTCTCCAGCCTGGGCAACAGAGCAAGACTCTGTCTCTACAACAACAACAACAACAAAGAATGAAAATAAAATAAATTACGACAGAAGAAGTTCTCTTTAGTAGTCAGTGCGGTGCAGGTGACGTTGTGATGTAGTCAATATGTGCATGATTGTTTTATTTGCTAGGCAAAGAAGACTTGATTTTCAGTTCTGTCCTCTCTGAATCATAAAAGCCGTTTTGAGATTTTGTGGTGAGAAGTGTAATCTTGTAGTCTCTAAACGACACATTCGTGTTTATAGCCAAATCCTGGCCTTGATTCTAGCAAAGTAGTGACGCTGCGTATTTCCTTTTCTTGCCCGTTAAATCCTGCCCTAATCCTGGCCTCCAAATCAAACCAACCCAGCAACATTGACCATCTCAGAGGAGTAGTTGCTCTCTAATATCATAATGTCATTAGGGCTGGAGACTGGTGAACAGACCAGTCTTGAGAAATTCTGCAAACTCCAAGTTGAAATTCTCTGCTGTTGACAAAA
Organism: Macaca nemestrina; assembly: GCF_043159975.1. Classification (NCBI taxonomy): domain Eukaryota; kingdom Metazoa; phylum Chordata; class Mammalia; order Primates; family Cercopithecidae; genus Macaca; species Macaca nemestrina. Next base: position 223,551,540 of record NC_092125.1, on the reverse strand, counting down.
CTCTGCCAAAGTTAAAATGGCCGGTTACTTTTTTCTCTTTATATTCTCTTCACTGAGCTTTGCCTGCTGAGGCAAGGAGTTCGGACAGGCCTCCAGAGTACTGACCTCCAGCTTCCCCCAGACCTGTGAAAACCTGTGAATTTCCCGCAGACCCTGGTTTTCTAGCCACAGTTGTGTGCCTGTCCTCAGGCCCACACAGAGTCTCTGGATCCGGCTCCTTGTGCTGTCCTGGCAGAACCAAATCCCTGCCTGGTCTATAGGTATTTTAGAATGAGCGGACAATTGTCTGCATGGGGTAATTCAGTTCCCATCTTGCTTGGATACTGAAACTTGGGTTAAGTAAACTTTTGAGGTTTCCACTTAGTCATATGATTTTTGGTTATTCGAAGCAAGCAGTAAATAAGGTTTGATTTACACATCTGCTCACTTGTTTCAACTCAGCTTCTCAGTGTTCAACAATACTATAGCTCATCTACTTTACACCGGGCTTATGAGTTTTGGCTAAACTAGAATTTTAGCTTTTTGCTCTTTGACACCAAGTTCTCTCTAATGGATGAGTCCTTGGCCATCGTCTCTTGCTTTAAGGTGTAGGTTCTTTTAGTTTTTTCTTTCTGTCCTCTTTCCTGCATCTCTCCACCAAAATAATCCCAAAGTGCAATTTTTTTTTTTCTTTGAGACGGAGTCTAGCTCTGTCACCAGGCTGGAGTGCAGTGGTGTGATCTCAGCTCACTGCATCCTCCGCCTCCCGGGTTCAAACAATTCTCCTGCCTCAGCCTCCTGAGTAGCTAGGATTACAGGTACGCGCCACCATGCCCAGCTAATTTTTGTATTTTTAGTAAAGACAGGGTTTCACCATGTTGGCCAGGATGGTCTTGATCTCCTGACCTCGTAACCTGCCCACCTTGGACTCCTAGAGTGCTGGGATTACAGGTGTGAGCTACCGTATCCGGCCCCAAACTGCAGTTTTTTTAATAACTGATGACAGCAATTTCTACTTTATCACCTTTTTCTAGGATTACTATTTTTTAGTATGCTGAATTCTTCAAAATAAAGACGCTCTGCAGTTGCAGATCTAGGTTGCGTCTCAGTAGTTTTGCTCTCCAAGTGCCAAAGTACCCTCAGGTTTCTTCCTGAGGCTCAGATGGAACCTTGTCCAGGGCGTTCTACATCATGTATTTGATCTCAGTCCTGGGGAAATTCATCCACCTTACCCTTGGGACACCCAAGATTTTCTCTTTGGTTTTCAAGCCAATTAACCAGAGGCTGGTAATCAGAAGGTGTATTTTGATGGATTCAGGGAGCCAATACTGTGATGTTTTTAAGAATTGTCAAGGCACGGTGGCTCACGCCTGTAATCCCAGCACTTTGGGAGGCCAAGGCGGGTGGATCACCTGAGGTCAGGAGTTCGAGACTAGCCTGGCCAACATGGCAAAACCCCGTCTCTACTAAAAAAAAAAAAAAAAAAATTAGCTGGGTGTAGTGGCGGGTACCTGTAATCCCAGCTACTCAAGTGGCGGAGGTTGCAGTGAACCGAGATTGCACTACTGTACTCCAGACTGGGCGACAGAGCCAGACTCTGTCTCAAAAAAAAAAAAAAAAAGCAAAAAGAACAGCTACAGCCAGTTGCCTGTTTGCCTGTCTGCCAAAGACCTCTAACATGTATTCCTGGCACAGTCTCCTCAGTATTTGTATCTTTTGTGACTTTTATGGTTAGAATACTTTGGTGTACTTGTCAGCAGGTTCACTGTGGATAAGTGGTTCTCATTTTTTTTCCCACCAAAACATTTCCTTTTTTGAGATGGTGTCTCGCTCTGTCACCCAGGCTGGAGTGCAGTGGTGTAGTCTCTGTTCACTGCAACCTCTGCCTCCCGAGTTCAAGCGATTCTCTTGCCTTAGTCTCCTGAGTACCTGGGACTACAGGCGTGCACCACCACGGCCAGCTAATTTTTGTATTTTTAGTAGAGACGGGGTTTCGCCATGTTGGCCAGGTTGGTCTCGAACTTCTGGACTCAGGTGATCCTCCTGCCTTGGCCTCCCAAAGTGCTGGGATTACAGGCATGAGCCACCACACCTGGCCCCACCAAAACATTTCTGAAGAATGACATTAACATGCTCAATACGTTTCTTTGTGTGCACTCATGTATGCATGTATGTATGTGTATATGCATGTCTATGACAATACATATGTATTTTATAACATTTAAGCATTTTGTGGGGAAACAAAATTGATTTTGATACTGTATTCATGAAAGTGTTTTTTTTTTTTTTTTCCTGAGACGGAGTTTTGCTCAGTTGCCCAGCCTGGAGTGCAATGACGCGGTCTCAGCTCACTGCAAGCTCCGCGTCCTGGGTTCACGCCATTCTCCTGCCTCAGCCTCCTGAGTAGCTGGGACTACAGGCGCCCGCCACCACGCCCGGCTAAGTTTTTGTATTTTTAGTAGAGACGGGGTTTCACCGTGTTAGCCAGGATGGTCTTGATCTCCTGACCTCATGATCCACCTGCCTCGGCCTCCCAAAGTCCTAGGATTACAGGCGGGAGCCACCGCGCCCAGCCGAAAGTGTTGTATAAGCACATGGGTAATTAAACCAGCCATTCAGAGATTTCAGGAACTTGTCATTTTCCAGGAAAAATATATAAATATGACAAACCTAATTTTGAAGTATTAAACGTAATTATTTAAAAAGTCTGTAGTGGTTGATTTCTGTGCAGAGTTAGGTTTGCTGAAACTAGTTGTCACCTCCACCTCTTTTTCCTGCTCAGGAACGTCTGTCGGGATGCAAGCGATTGGGGGTGATGTTATAGGGATAATTCAAAATCCGCTCTATTAATTTATTTTTAAAAAGCAAATCATTGGCTGAGTGTGGTGGCTCACGCCTGTAGTCCTTGCACTTTGGAAGGAAGAGGCGAGAGGATTGCTTGAGTTCCGGGGTTTGAGACCAGCTTCAGCAACATTTAGCCAGGTATGGTGGTGAGTGCCTGTAGTCCTTGGGAGGCTGAGGTGGGAGGATTCCTTAAGCCCAGTGGGTTGAGGCTACAGTGAGCTGTGATCGTGCCACTGCACTCCAGTGCGGCAACAGAGCAAGACCCTGTCTCAAAACCCACTCCCCCTGCCCAAACAGTAAATCATCTACAAAAGTTCTGGTGCTTAAACCATTACTAGCAACATATTCATCAGGGTGCCCCTCACAACTGCTGCAGAGAAACTTGGGGACTAAAATAAAATATAAACCATGGATGGGCTCACGGTGCACTTCACTGAAGGTAACATTGTCAGCATGATCAGATCCAGCATCCTGGGCCTGGGATTTAGGCACTTTTCAGAGAGGAAAAAGTGTTGGCTAGCGTCTTTCCTCACTCCTCTCTCATCAACAATATAAAGGTGTCAGTGAAGAAAACGTTTCTAACACTAGTGTCCGTGTATACTGACTGCTAGTTGGGAGGGTGCCTGTGATTCCCACCTCCTCTGCCAGATCTGCTGAAGAAAGCTGGTAAGAACTGGATGCTGAAAGGGATGAACTTGAGCACAGCCTCATTCCGTTTCTGGGTGGTTATGGTCTCTAGGCCACTAACTGATTTTGAAATTATTGCCTCTTTTTCCTCTCCTTCCTATCACAGACAGCAGGTTTCTTGCATAGACTAGGTGGTGCCCTTTAAATTGTTTCCTCTTTCAGGTAAATGAAGAGGTTGCTTTCCAATTTTTAAGGTGCCCTTTTACAAATGATTATTAGATGAATCGAAACTCTTAGGAGTAATAATTAAATAAATGGAATTTGAAGAAGTTATTCAGCTTTGTTTATACTTTAGGTTCCTGGCTTTTATAGTAATGCTTTATATTTGCTGCTGTTCCTGTAATCAGGGGCCCCGACTCTTGGATAAGTGGGCAGTGTCCTTATTTTGAGGATGTGGGAACTGAGGAACTGAGCACTCAGGTGCCTTTTATCAGAGCTACTCAGTGATTGGGGAAATTCAATTTTCCCTCCCCTCCCCTCCCCTTTCCTTTCTTTTATGACAGGGTGTTGCTTATGACAGGGTCTTGCTCTGTCACTCAGGCTGGAGTGCAGTGGCACAATCATTGCTCACTGCAGCCCCCCACCTCTTGGGCTCAGGTGATCCTCCCACCTCAGCCTCCCAAGTAGCTGGGACTACCACCAGTGCATGCCACCATGCCCAGCTAATTTTTTAATTAAAAAAATTGTGTAGAGACGAGGTCTCACTATGTTGCCCAGGCTGGTCTCAAATTCCTGGGCTCGAGTGATCCCCCCGCCTCAGTCTCCCAAAGTGCTGGGATTACAGGTGTGAGCCACCACACCCGACTTGGAATTAAGTCTTTGATCTTATTCCTAGCATCATTCTTTCAAAATAAAAAGTTCCGTTTCCTCCCTTTTCTCCTAGAGGTATAATCTTAGTGCTCCTTTACACGCCTTACCGTTGCTGAAGATGTGATCTGCAAAACTTCTATTTGGGCAGGGGAATGCTGTTAAAATGTTTTTCTTTTGATTAAGATCAGTCATCAGTTTCAAAGAATTTTCATGTAAAAGTGTTTTTTTCAGTGTGATCTAAAGCATAGGTGTTCCATGGGGGCAGACTCAGGATAAATCTAAAAGCCCCCAGTTTGAAAAGCATTGACTGTTGTGCTGGTTAAGATAACCAAGTACCCTGCATGTTCCAGGAGAATCTTGTCTCTTTTTTCTTCTCTTTTCTTTTTTGAGACAGAGTCTTGTTCTGTCACCCAGGCTGGAGTGCAGTGGCGCCATCTCAGCTCACTGCAACCTCTGCCTCCGGGGTTCAAGTGATTCTCCTGCCTAAGCCTCTTGAGTAGCTGGGATTACAGGTGCCCACCACCATGCCCAGCTAATTTTTTTATTTTTAGTAGGGATGGGGTTTTGCCACATTAGCCAGGCTGGTCTCGAACTCTTGGCCTCAAGTGATCCACCCGCCTCGGCCTCCCAAGGTGCTGGGATTACAGGTGTGAGCCACTGTGCTTGGCCCATTTTCCAGGATAATTGTAATTTAAAATATTTTAGCTCATTGTCAAACCGTGCAGACTGATTTTTGGCTTGAAAAATATGATCTTGTAGTTAGTCCCACTTCTGCGCTGTGAGAAACCGCAGGAAGATAAAGTGGTGCTTTGGAGAAGGACATATTCACCGCCCTTCCTTCTTCCCTCCCAGCTCTCCTTTCTTTTATGGTTTGTAGTTATAACCGAGATTTATGCTTGTTGCTCCACAAATCTTCTCTCTGCCATTATGAGTTTGTCTGAACAGTCTAGAGATGGGGCCGACACTGAGTGATTCTTGAAGTAAATCTATCCAGGGGCACTCCTTGACAGTCAGAGGCAGAGAGGAACTAACTCATAGCCCCCAGTGGAGCAGGAGTCTGGATAAATTACCCCTGTCAAGAAGAAGACATGCTGCCACTTTTGTGACCTCTTGCCTTCACAGTGACCCTGGGGGCACAGCTCTCCTGTTTGTGTGCAGAGTGTGTGGGGCAGTGCTCTGGGTCAGCGATCATTCCCTTTACCCCGCTGTGTCTGCCAAGAGGCCTTTCTCTCTGTGTTGACCCAGCCAGGCCCATGGCAAGTGGGTCTTTAGGACCAGGGCCACTTTTTCCAGCCTTATGGTAGCAAGGAGTTGCTGGCAATCAAGCATACAAGTTGATTGATTCCTGTCCTCTTCTCTCCTCTCCTCTCCTCTCCTCTCCTCTCCTCTCCTCTCCTTTCCTTCTTTCTTTTCTTTCTTGCCTTTTCCTCTCCTCTCCTCCCCTCCCCTCCCCTCTTCTTGTTTCACTCTGTCAGCCAGGCTGGAGTGCAGTGGCGCCATCTTGGTCCACTGCAACCTCCGCCTCCCAGGGTCAAGCTATTCTCCTGCCTCAGCCTCAGTAGCTGAGATTACAGGTGTGCACTACCACACCCAGCTACGTTTTTGTATTTTTAGCAGAGACAGGGTTTCGCCATGTTGGCCAGGCTGGTCTCAAAACTCCTGACCTCAAGTGATTTGTCCACCTTGGCCTCCCTCCCAAAGTGTTGGAATTACAGGTGTGAGCCACCATATCTGGCCTGATTATTTCTATAAATGGTTTCATTTAACTAGCATTTACCGATAGTGGATTTTGATGGAGAAGGAGAATAAAGAACAGGTATTAAACATCTTTTAGGCTAGGTATGGTGGCTCACACCTGTAATCCCAGCATCTTGGGAGGCTGAGGCAGGATGATTGCTTGAGCCCAGGAGTTTTGAGGTCAGCCTGGGCAACGTGACAAGGTGCCATCTCTATAAAAAATACAAAAATTAGTGGGGCGTGGTGGCTCCAGCCTGTAGTCCCAGCTACTCTGGAGGCTGAGGCAGGAGGATTGTGTCAACCCAGGAGATCGTGATTACGGTGAGTCTGGGTGACAGCGAGACCTGTCTCAAAAACAAAACAAAGTCTTTTTTCCCCCCTTTACTATTCTTTTCCTTTGTTGTGTCTCGTCGTCTTGTGTGCACTTTGAAATGTTTACTTTTGTTTTATTTAAGTTTTATTTAAATTTTTTATAGAGACAAGGTCCCACTGTGTTGGCCAGGCTGGTCTCAAACTCCTGGGCTCAAGTGAACCTTCTCTTTAGCCTCCCAAAGTGCCAAGATTACAGGTGTGAGCCACCGGGCCCAGCTTGTGTGTATTTTTTTTTTTTTTTTTGAGACAGAATCTCGCTCTGTTGCCCAGGCGGAGTGCAGTGGCACGATCATGGTTCACTACAACCTCCGCCTCCCGGGTTCAAGTGATTCTTGTGCCTCAGCCTCCTGAGTAGCTGGGATCACAGGTGTGTGCCACCATGCCCAGCTAATTTTTGTATTTTTAGTAGAGACAGGATTTTGCCATGTTGGCCAGGCTGGTCTTGAACTCCTGGCCTCAAGGGATCTGCCCACCTCAGCCTCCCAAAGTGCTGGGATTACAGGCTTATGTGTACTTTGCGAGTCATTTCGAATCTTTTGTGAAATGAAGCAGGGGTATCAATAAGAACATATTTTAAAAAATGTGTCAGGAGCTTGCATTTGGCATCCCTGTCTGACCAGCTTGCTGTTTGGGCCCCATGGAACATACTCACCAGGCTCTTGGTGCTCTGAACGAGGCAGCTCCTCAGCCAGTCTCTCCCACACTTGTCTGTACCCCGAGAGCTAGTTTGTCCCTACACCTGTGTACCTGTATTAAATATGATGTAAACAGGTGAACTAAGAGTGTGAAGAGAGGGTTCTGCAAATATAATGTGTTCTCTTTTTTTGTTTTTGAGATGGAGTTTTGCTCTTGTTGCTGCCCAGGCTGGAGCACAGTGGCATGATCTCACTTACCGCAACCTCTGCCTCCCAGGTTCAAGTGATTCTCCTGTCTCAGCCTCCTGAGTAGCTGGGATTACAGGCATGCGCCACCATGCCCGGCTAATTTTTTGTATTTTTAGTAGAGACGGGGTTTCTCCATGTTGGTCAGGCTGGTCTCGAACTCGCGACCTCAGGTGATCCGCCAGCCTCGGCCTTCCAAAGTGCTGGGATTACAGGTGTGAGCCACCACGCCCGGCTATGATGTGTTCTATAAAGAGAAATGTGAAAAGAGAGTTTTATGAAAACTAAGTTAAATGCTTTGCTAAATGTGAATTGCTAAAAACACTGCTGTCAAATTAGGTGTGAGCGAGATGACAGTTAAACATTAGAGGAAGACCATAAACATCTAGAAGGGTTCTGTACTTTGATTGCTTTACTGATGTCTTGAAGTTCTCACTTTGCTTTAGAAATTGTGGAGGCTGTGTTATGGGTATGGTTTATGCAAGAAAGACATCTGGGAACTTCAGTCTGTGGGCCCACACTCAAAGCAAAGGGCTTGGCGTTACATCAAAAGATCAGCCATGACTGAATGTTTATAGGTTTTCAGTTAATAGAAAATGTTTTAGGTATGTAGAACAGGTTCCATTTTTAACGATGCCCTGCTTTAACTGATTTTTTGATAACTGAACAATTACTATCCGATCACATAGGCCAGGAGGGCTTCTACTCTGTAATATTCTGGCTTCGCTGTTGGTGTCTTTATTTTGGTTACTTTGTTTGATTCCAACAAATTTGTGAGAATTACTCATTTTGCAGTGAGGAGACTGAGTCCAGAGCATTCAGGTTCCTACAGCTAAGAAGTGGCAGGACTGGGATTGAAAGCCATTGTCCATGCTGCTGAACCTGTGCAGACGAGGAGAGCAGGTATGGGTGCGGTGTGGACCGCGCTGTCAGGCACACTAGCATGTGTGCGGGGCGCCCGCTGCACAGACGCAGCTGCAGCCGATGCTCAGTGCTGCCTGGTGATTCTGTACCTCCTCTCTGAGGCTGCTGCCTTAGTGTGCTCTCCATGGTTGGAGTCTTTTGTGTGCATCTTAGCTGTTGAAAAGGCGCCTATTAATTTATCACAGGTGATGTGTGCCTCCTTGTGCTCAGAGGAGGCGTCTGCACGCATGTACCTCACTAATGACAGGTTATGGAATGGAGAGGAGATAATAGGATCTTTTCATCTGATGTCTGTATAGCAAGATGCCATGTCCCTGGTAGCTTCTAGGGGGCAGCAGCCGCTTGTTGTTCTGTCTCCTGCTGGCAGAGAGGAGGTTGGACAATTGAGCAGTTTGCTCTGGACTCCAGCTCTTGAAGTGGTGCCTGCAGGTCTCCAGGGAGTCACCGGAATCCACATAAGTAAAGAAAACACAATATCCAGGATCTTTTATTTCTACTTTCTCTGCCCCCTCAGGTAAATCCTTTATCTGTGTTTCTATCAACATCCACAAATCCCTCATTGTCGGAGTTAAGGCAGCAAAGTTCACCTGCTTTGAAGATAAGAGAATAGAAATGTCTTTAAGAGAGTAAAATCTTTCTGTCAGATCTTACTTGTCAAGAGCTAGACATTGATAACCCACTCAAATATGTTTAGAGATTTTGAAACTCTCCCCCATGGGCACGTGTCTTTAATTCTGTTGGGAACACCAGTGTCATATGGTTGATTACCTGTTCTTCCTGTCAGCACTTCCCCCCAACCCCACTCCCTCCCCCTATCTAAACCAGTCTTACAGAGGTTTCTCTTCGATTCTAGATGACTTATTTCAGAAACACATGAAGGGGAACATTTCAGATGTGCCAGTTTTTGTTTTGTTTTGTTTTTGAGATGGAGTCTTGCTCTGTCACCCAGGCTGGAGTGCAGTGGCGCGATCTCGGCTCACTGCAAGCTCCGCCTCCCCGACTCCTGCCATTCTCCTGCCTCAGCCTCCTGAGTAGCTGGGACTACAGGCGCCCGCCACCACGCCCAGCCAATTTTTTTTTGTATTTTTAGTAGAGACCGGGATTTCACCATGTTAGCCAGGATGGTCTCGATCTCCTGACCTCATGATCCGCCCGCCTCGGCCTCCCAAAGTGCTGGGGTTACAGGCGTGAGCCGCCGCGCCCTGCCTTGGATGTTTTTTAGACTTGGCGGCCCCAGACTGACATATGGGCAACTTGTGCCTTGTCAGAGTGAGTCCCAGCTCCCTCCCCTCCCAGAAGTGCACCTCCTACTGTGCCCTGAATGCTCCTGCCTGCCAGATCTTCCAGATGTGTGGCTGAGGCAGGTGCCCAGGAGGAGAAAGGCTGGTTGCAGGCAGAACCAGATGGTTGCAGTCCACATAGGGAAGCAAATTGGCCACGGCATTTCAGCCATGTGAGGTTTATTTAGGATTAGCTAAGAATTCTCAGCCTTGACTCCACTGAGGGAGGAGCGGGTGACCTAGGGCCACTTTCCTGTGGCTTTGCATTCTTTCAGGCTTTCGTCTGAAGATCCCAGGGCACCAGGGGAGGGTAGGAGTTTCCATCCAGCTCCATTGCAGAGAGTGGCATTCCTGAAAGACAAAGGCATGCCTCTTTATGCCTCTTTTCTTTTTTTTTTTTTTGAGACGGAGTCTCGCTCTGTCGCCCAGGCTGGAGTGCAGTGGCGCGATCTTGGCTCACTGCAAGCTCCGTCTCCCGGGTTCACACCATTCTCCTGCCTCAGCCTCCCGAGTAACTGGGACTACAGGCGCCCACCACCACGCCCGGCTAATTTTTTTGTTTTTTGTTTTTGTTGTTGTTGTTAGTAGAGATGGGGTTTCACCATGTCAGCCAGGATGGTCTCAATCTCCTGACCTCGTGATCCGCCTGCCTCAGCCTCCTAAAGTTCTGGGATTACAGGCGTGAGCCACCTCGCCCGGCAAAGGCATGCCTCTTAACCTCACCTCTCCAGCTCTCTCTGTTGTCTGAAAAATGGCAGTTAATAGAATTTGTTAATAAACAGAAGAAATAACGAGAAATGGTGGCGCATCATTTGACAGTAAGGTGGTTTATAATTTCTGTTTATCAAATCATTCTCATTATTATTATTTCCTATTGGATTTTTGAAGAATTCAGCCCGGTCCCCGGAGCCCCATTTGTAAGGCATTTTATTTCTTCCTTTATAATATCTAGAAATAACTTTAGTTCCAGTGAAACCCAGATCTGTGGTCCCACCCCACTCCCCAGCTCTGGTTCTCTCCCCTTCCTCTCTGCTTGTCTTCTGTGACCTCAGCGGGCTCCCTCAGGTGGGGGTATCCCCTACCGACCAGACTGGCAGAGCTAATACCGGCTGGAGCAACGCCGCAGTGTTTGTTTTTGCAGTTCCTGGATTTGGTTTAATGTACAATTGATTTTTTTAATGTATTTAATCATTTTTTTCTTACCTCTTAAGGATTAACCCGCACAAACCTCATTTTATCCTAAGTGTGGCTTTGGGAGGAAGGGAGGAGAAAATTGAGTTTCTCCAGCTTATTTTATTCTTTTACGCTTTATTTTCCAAATGGCTTTTCCTGCTGAAGCAGCTCTGTATAATACAATGTGTTTTCGTGGCCATTACTTACTCATTACTAACTGGTCTCTCCCGCTTCCCTTTGTCTGTGAACTAAATACAGGGGGCCTCAAGATAATTGGTAGCTCCATCACTGACCCACCAATTACAGATCAGCAGGGAAGGCAGCCCAGGGATGGTTTGTGGTTGGCGCAGGCTGCACACCTAGAAATGTGAGTTATCATTCTCTACCTGCCACCAAGTTGGGCTTGACTAGATCGGTCCTTTCCTAATTTTGGACTTTGGCTTCTCTAATTGCATCACACGGCTCCCTGGTTTACAGGTTTCAGCCTCATTTCATCCCTCCATGTGCTGCTGGTGTCTGTCTTAGTTCATGCCTCCTTGGCATGTCTACAAAGTATTAATTTGCAGAGGTTTTGTTTCTATTTTCCTTTGAGGTTCCCTGGTGCCTAGAATGGTTAGATGGCAGGCTGCAGATAAATAATTCCGTTGAAACATCAGGTTTCTGTATATTTTTGTCTGCTGTGTCCAAGTAAAAGCAAGTCTTTGTGGGCATCCTATTAAGCCCCCTTTTTGAGCAGTTATCTGATTCGTGTTCCAGCTTATGTACTTTGCTCTGGCATGGAGGAGGAAAAGTCCCATTTCCTGCTAGGCTCCCAGGCACTTGTGTAAGACTTTTAGGTGCCAGAGTAGGAAAGGAGTCCCTGTGTTGTATGGCCGTATACATTTTGCATGTGTTTCCTGCGTGTTTGGCACCTAGGCACTTTGCTAAGCCCTGTATGGGATGGGCATATACCGTATTGCTCAGCTCCCGGCAGAAAATAGGCACTCATACATATTTGTGGAATGAGTGAGTGTGTGTGCTCACTTATGTGCGATGGAGATGATGAGCCAAGGAGTTGGATTGCACAGTTGCTGCCTGGCGTCCTGCTAGGAACTTAGGGTGCAACATTCCCACTGGGGCACACATATGCCGACGTTCGGTGGATGACTGCTACGTAGGCAACATAAAGAGGGCATTTTATGAAAGGGAACATCAGAGGAAACATTATAACTGAGACCTTTATAGCCTTTCCATTATTATGGTTTAAGTCTTGACAGTCTTTATTTGCAATGACACTGGGACCAGTAGAGACAGTGCTCACTCCCACCTCCTCGTTCTCCCCACATCCTGTTCTGTAGCTGTGTGCACCGATAGGCATCGTTAAACGTGCAGGCAGCGGGGCCCTGCTTTGTCGAGAAACAGCCCTTTTGACTCAGAAGTTGGAACCCAGATGACTCACCATTCTATTTGTTTTATTGCAACTGTCGTTTCATAAAATGCCCTGAAAGCTTTAAACTAGAAACGCCAAAGTGAGGTTTTTGTCTTTTTTATTTTGTTATCTCCTCTGTTTTCTCTAATCTTTTATATTTCTATTTTCCCCTTTCTTTTCAGAGTTATTTTCTCTTTCATTACTCTCTCTTCGTCTGTCCCTCCCTTCCTTCCTGCCTCCCCTCTTTGATGACTGTGATGGCATGAGTAGTTGAAGTGGTTTTTGCTAACATCATGGTGCGTTCTTTCCAGCTTTAATGCTATCTGATTGAGAGTGTCTCCCCTCAGATTTTTGTGTGTGGTTTAGAAATGGAAATGGCCATGCACATCAAAGTTTAAATTTTCCTAGGAAAGTCTGCCATGAACTGTAGGACCTATAACTTCTAGAGACTGAGGGACCCCTGACATCTGTGGACTCTGGACCCTGACATCTGTGGGCTCTGGACCCTGACATCTGTGGGCTCTGGACCCTGACTTCTGTGGACTCTGGACCTTGACATCTGTGGGCTCTGGACTCTGACTTCTGTGGAGTCTGGACCCTGAGTTCTGTGGACTCTGGACCCTGATATCTGTGGGCTCTGGACTCTGACTTCTGTGGAGTCTGGACCCTGACTTCTGTGGACTCTGGACCCTGACATCTGTGGGCTCTGGACTCTGACTTCTGTGGAGTCTGGCCCCTGACTTCTGTGGACTGTAGAATTTATGACTTCTGTGGACTCTGGACTCTGACTTCTGTGGACTCTGGACCCTGAGTTCTGTGGACTCTGGACCCTGACTTCTGTGGACTGTAGAACTGATGACTTCCATGGACTGTGGGGCTGTGACTTCTGTGGAACCCAGGACCTCTGAATTCTGTGAACTGTGAGGCCCCTGACTTCTGTGGCCTGTGGGATCTCTCACCTCTGTGGCCCATGGGACCTCTGACTTCTGTGGTCTCTGGGCCCTGTGACCTCTTTGACTTCCAAGTCTTCTGTGGACTGCGGGACCTCATCAACATATGTATTGCCAGAAGAGAGGCTTGACCATGTTAACCTGTTTCTCTCCTGAGGTGTTACATACTAGAATTTCTGCTCAGTCTTATGGCTTAGGTGGGGTGTTGAGTCTAAATTTTTTTTTTTTTTTTTTTTGAGACGGAGTCTCGTTCTGTCGCCCAGTCTGGAGTGCAGTGGCGTGATCTTGGCTCACTGCAAATTCTGCCTCCCGGGTTCACACCATTCTCCTGCCTCAGCCTCTGGAGTAGCTGGGACTGCAGGCGCCCGCCACCACGCCCGGCTAATTTTTTGTATTCTTAGTAGAGACGGGATTTCACTGTGTTAGCCAGGATGGTCTCAATCTCCTGACCTTGTGACCGCCTGCCTCGGCCTCCCAAAGTGCTGGGATTACAGGCGTGAGCCACCGCGCCTGGCCTGAGTCTAAATATTTAAGGACTAGAGCTGTCAGACCAGGACTTTCCGCACTTTTTTTTTCTGATACCCGACACTGTGGTACTTGACTAAGTCACCTAATTGATGACATGAGCATCACTGGGTGTTGAAACACCTGGCCAGGGAAACAGGGACTTCTGTGGATTCACCCAGAGGATGGCAGACAGATTGTGGAATTTTAATGAAGGTGGGGTGGATCCCTGATGTTCACCTGCTTTGAAGCATAGCAGAATCCCAGCATTAACTTCAGGGGTGTTGGTTGGAAACCTGCACTGGTGTCAGTGGTTATATTCCACATTTGTCAAATCCTTAAATCCAACTGAACTAATTTTAGAAGTAGCTAGTTATAATGAAAAAGAACAATATATTCAGATGCATAGGATCGTTTTTAAATGAAATGCTCCCTGTTCTTTTCCTTCTTTTTTTTTTTCTTCTTAATAGTGGAGTCTTGCTCTGTCGCCAGTCTGGAGTGCAGTGGCGTGATCTCGGCTCACTGCAACCTCCACCTCCTGGGTTCAAGCAATTCTTCTACTTCAGCCTCCTGAGTAGCTGGGACTACAGGCACGAGCCACCACACCCGGCTAATTTTTTATATTTTTGGTAGAGATGAGGTTTCATTGTGTTAGCTGGGATGGTCTCAATCTCATGACCTCATGATCCCCCCACCTTGGCCTCCAAAAGTGCTGGGATTACAGGCGTGGGCCACCGCGCCTGGCCCTTTTCCTTCTTTTTAAAAGGACTTTGGTCTATTTTGGCCTTCATGGTGAGCCATTCTTTGACTTATATTAGAATAAAATTTTTTCCTGTATGCCTCCAATGAAGGAGAGTGGGAGAGTGTTTTCTATGATGTGAGTGGGAGAAAATAGCGTGTTTTCACAATAGTTAACAAATTGATGGCTGTGAGTTTTGAAAGTGAGTTCTGTATATACACTGGGGTAGGATTGCACATAGAATGCTGTTTGTCACCCACCTGGCTGGTTGTCTGATTCTAACATAGCTGCTATCCCTGATGCTAGAAATCAGAAAACCACGGGCTGTTCACATAATACTCTACGCTTCTGGGGCTAAGGTAGGAACGGGCTGGTGGCGGGGTTGGAATCAACATGCTGTCAGTTCCCCCCAAAGACCAGTGTGTTTCCCCGTTCCACCTGACAGCCTGAACAAGGATTCTAAAGTTTCTGGTCGTTTTAATTGAACTGCAGTGAGGGGTGGTCCTATAGCCTGCTTAGGACATGGGTAATTACTCCTAGGGCCTGGGAGCCAAGTATCCCTCGCAGGCTCCCTCTTGGTTCTCTACCTAAGGATATCTTCGCCTTCCCTGGGCAGGGCCTCTTTGAGGAGCAGAAGGATCTTTTAGTGCTCATGGCCTGCTCATTCCTTGGCTTCTCTGCTGAGCTATCCAGCAGGGGTGCCAATTCTTCCATTTAGCTGACTATTATATAGCCCTTAAAAGGGAAGGGTTTATTTTAGCTGGCTGCTATATTGATTGCTATAGGGACGTTTCTATTTTCACTGGCTGCTATATTGACTGGGAAAGGGAAAGGGGCCGTATTGCCGGGAGCTGTCATATTGACTGTTACAGAAAAGATCTGTATTTAAGCAGTACCAGTGCACTGGGATCTCCCAGGCAGGATATTAATGCTAATTCATCTGCTCACCCCCTGCTGTGAGTGTTATTTGTTTAAATCTGTAGATTCCCACAGCGCGTTTATATCCTCACTAGAGTGAGCTCTGCTCCCTGTAATTATTTAACATTATATGCTGATATAAATTGTAACAGTTAAAGAATGGTAATGAGTAGCCAAAAAAGAAAAAAAGAAGAAAGAGAAGAAGGAAATAGAAAAAAAAAGAAAAAGGAAAAAAAAAATATGCGTGTGTGTGTGTGTGTGTGTGTGTGTGTGTGTATGTGTGTATGGCGTTAGAAACAGCAGAGTCACATTCTAAAACAGCAGTGAGAAACTTCTGTCATCCTTTCTCCCGGTTCAGGTTGATTTGTACAGTGCTGCTCAGCCCACGTATTGTGCATCTGTACGCGTGTGTGTGCATCTGTGTGTGTGTGCGCATCTGTATGTATGTGCATCTGTATGTGCATGTGTATGTGTGTGTGCCTGTGTACGCACGTGGTTGTCACCCGCCAGAAAGATGCCATATTGAGGTGTGCTATACTGTGTCGTTTGTGCACATGTGTAACAATAGACAGTGTTTCCTGGCAGGAAATTGGTCCATTAGCGATTCATCTTCTTGGTGAGTAGCTAATACCTTATTTCGTTCAAGGTTCCACGTTAACACAGGAACTTTGGGCCTAAGACGCAACTCTAGGGAAAGCCACTGGGGAAAGCTCATTTGGGATTGAACTAATAGGCCATTGGGTGTCACTGTCGCTCTACTGGCTATAGTAGAAAGAGGGGTTATCTGATGGGGAAACGATTTCAAAAGAAAGAAGTTTTTCTGCTTGAGTTGGAGGTGTTGTCTATTTGAGATGTTTGTCTCTCATTTTGAGGTTCCTTTAAAAAAGTAGTTTGCTTGTTTTTGCTACACCAAGCTTCTAGCATTTTTATTGTTCTTGAAAATTGTGTGCTGATTGCGATCTGGCAATAACCTGCAGTGCATCTAGATGAGAACTTCTGTGTGCAGAAAACTGTCCCTGTTAAAAGCCTGGGTGACAAGGAGAGCTGATTTGGGCAAGAACTTGAAAAAGGAGGGAGAAAATCTCCTTGGGCAAATGCTTGCCACTCCCCTGCCGCCTGCCCCTTTGTAGGTGGGAAGAGAGTGTGGAGAGAGAGCCAGGCCTGGTCACAGAAGAGTGGGCTCCGTCCTCCAGCGGGCTCTCCAGCAGCATGGATCTGTGCCAGGCTTCACCACAATTCATACTGTGTCAGTTTAATAAATGCACTACTTAAATTATGAAATTACAAAAGAAAAAAGAGAATGCACTTATTCAGACTCTTAATACATTAAAAATAAGGCATTAAAACTCTGACTTTTTTTTTTCTTCCAGAATCAATAATGAACAGGAAGGGTTGTAGACATTAACAGTCATGGACATTCAAACTCTTATACATAAATTATCTTAGAAAAATGCACATAAGACTTGAATAATGTAAATACATTAATGCATTTAATAATTTAAACATTAAAGCGCAAGCAGGAATTTGAGGCCGAGGCTGTTCTGAGGTAAGGGATTGGTCCTAGAACTCGTGTGTCCCAGGATCGATGGGTGATTTCCCCTTGAGATACCCTGGAAAGAGAGTGCCTGGCCGGCTTATGTGGCCAAGAATCCCTGGACATTCCTGATCTCAGCTGCCTCCCAGCCTCTTCTTTTTGCATATCCTGAGCTTCCTTCTCAGTTTCATGTTCTCTACTCCTGTGCTTCTAATTGTTTGTTAGAAAACTAAATGTTTCCACTTCAAAGAACAATGAACTTTGAGAATGTCTTGGTTGAAGAACCAAACCAAAGTAAAAAATCCTTCACCCAGCTCTGGCTGCTTGTCTGCTTGTGATTTGGGAAAAAGGAAGTGGTTGCTCCTTGTAATCAGCCTGTCGTGTCTCAGCCTGGAACTCCACTGTGTGCTGTGGTCAGGGGATCCAGGCTGTGACATGCTGACAGATTTGAAGACTGGATCTAATGGGAGAGCAGACACGATATCCTATATTAGCCTCTGTGTGTTGGGCATAACGATGGCAGGTAGCCATGCCAGGAAACAAGACAGGTGCCGTGGAGTTAGACTCAGTGGTCTGTGATCATACCTTGCTTTGATTTGAGGGTTTAACCATTGGAGAGACTGATGTTACCTTTTTTCCCCTTTCTTCCAAAATTGTATTTGCAACAGCACAAAGTCACTGGAAACCCCTTTTCTGGCAGAATACCGAATGATCTAATTCAATTTTTGACGTCTGCAGTATGAAATACCCTGGGCAGAACTAAGAAGCCAGGCCTACGTGTCTGAAGTTTTTATTTATTAATGCTAATGCTGTTCTCTGGTTGTTCCCCAGACCTATTTTATAGTCCAAATCACAGATGAGAAACTAGAAGAACTGCAGAAAGTGTGTTACTGAGTACATATTCTGAGAACTTTTTCTCTCTTTGTAGAAGAGTGTGTCTGTTTGGTTAGTAATGCAAATGTTCCACTGGGTTTGCCGTGGGACCCACTGGGTTTGCCGTGGGACCTTGAGGAATGGTTATCAGATGGTAGTGACTGAACCAAACCTGTTTTCATTATTGCCAGGGAGTCTTACAGGATCTCAAATCTCCTGCCTGAAACTTTACCTGGGATTGTCTTGATTTGACCCAAGCCTCAGCTGTGCTGGCATCTGTGACTTTGTTTGCAACCCTTTCTAGTCTTTGTTGTGGCCGAGGACAGTCTGGTCTCCCAGCTAACATGGGTATAAACCAGCTTCTAGCTACTTGCAGGAGAATAGCTATGGGTTTACTTGGCATCTGAAGCAGATACAAACAGATTAGGCAGAGCTGTCCCAGAAGAGCCAGAAGGAAAACCAGTACTTTAAAAACTGGTAGTCAGGTATTGGTTTAGAAAGAAAGTGGTTTGGAGAATGGGTAAGGACAGCCTGGTGAGTGATCCCGAGGCCAGTGGCTGTCCTTGGGATGCGCTCATATTCTCTAGAGCTGGAGAGCCACAGCCGTTCCGCACAAGCCCTTCTCCACCTGTTTTGTTTTAAGGTGGCAGAGCCTTTCTTTGCAGTTTTAGTTCAGCCTTGGGATGACGGTCAGACCTCGGTTTGTTCTGTTCTTTTCCTTTCCGGTTTTCAGAGCCCAAGCCTGCTCCCTCTGTTGCCTGTCCAGCCTTGACCAGTGACTGTCTTCAGCCTGCACTCTGCATTTCATCCCAGCAGTAGGAAGAACTGAGGTCAGGGGAGCGCGTGAACCAGGGAGAATCGAATTCTCTTTAGATTTTGCTGGTCACACCCAGAAAAGCTGCTTTCTCTTCCCTTAAGTTCCAAGAACTGTTTGATGGCTTTAACTGCACAAATGACTTGTGCCAGATTGAGATGTGTTGAACTGGGCAGTGGAGGTGGGGGTGAGTGGCAACTCCCTCTCCTATTGGGGGCAGAGTGCTGGCTGCATCAGGCAGTGATCAGATAGGCACTGATCGGGTCGGTTCACCCTCTGATATAGCCTGTATGCAGATTTCCTTTGAAGAGAGAGGAGTCAGGTTCATTAATTAAAGGAGCCTGGCTTGAGAGGCCTGTAATTATAGGTGCTAGAAATCTGAATTTTAAGAGGTCTGTGCAGCTGCATTTTGAAAAATGTAGGGAGGCACCGAGAAGTAGTGGTTGTGGGCAAGAATGTGGCTGAACCAGATTTTGGAGGTTCAGGTTTTGGCAGACTTCCCCTTCAAATTCATATTTATTCTTTCTTTCCATTTTGTTCTTCTTTTTTTTTTTTTCTAAATGGGAAGCAGAACCTGTGATTTTTTTTTTTTTTTTTTTGGATGAAGGTTACACCCTGTGACCGAGAGGCTAGCATTGTCAGAGTATATGGGGGCAGAAAGAGTTGCTGTAAACTAGAAGATGCTTAGTTTTTGAGGAAACAGGGGACATCTTTGGGCCTTAGGGATTCAGTATTTGAAAAAAATGAATTTCTTTCTTGAAATGAGTGAGGGGAGCAGGGAGCAGAAACCCAATTTGAATGTAGTCTAGGGAGGTAAGTCCCAGGCAAATGGTGGACTCTAGAACCTTTGTCCCGACTTGACTTCTCCAGAACAATGTCTGTTCTTCTGTCATGCGTCACTTTTCCATGTGAACCCTGAGTTACAAACAGAAAATTTCAGACCTTTATGGGAAGTCCTGACCTGTACCTTTTCTTTCTCATTTCCTCAGTTATTTGTAGGTTGACCTTTTGTTTTGGGTGCTTTTTCTCTCTCCTCTCCTTAAAAAAAGTATCCTGGCCGGGCGCGGTGGCTCAAGCCTGTAATCCCAGCACTTTGGGAGGCCAAGACAGGCGGATCACGAGGTCAGGAGATCGAGACCATCGTGGCTAACCCAGTGAAACCCCGTCTCTACTAAAAAAATACAAAAAAGTAGCCGGGCGAGGTGGCGGGCGCCTGTAGTCCCAG